>NC_036842.1:23670175-23823677 GCF_002910315.2 Salvelinus sp. IW2-2015
CATTATTTATTATGGATCCCCAGCAGCTACTCTTCCTGGGTCCAGCAAAAATTAAGTTTATACCTTTTTAAAACATTACAATAACCATTCACAGATTTCACAAACACACACCGTGTGCCCTCAGGCCCCTACTCCACCACTACCATATATCTACAGTACTAAATCACAACGTCGTGTGTGTGTGTGTGTGTGTGTGTGTGTGTGTGTGTGTGTGTGGTGTGTGTGTGTGTGTGTGTGTGTGTGTGTGTGTGTGTGTGTGGTGTGTGTGTGTGTGGTGTGGTTGTGTGTGTGTGTGTGTGTGTGTGTGTGTGTGTGTGTTGTGTGTGTGTGTGTGTGTGTGTGCATGTGGCATGTGTCTGTGCCAATGTTTGTGCTGCTTCACAGTCCGGCTGTTCATAAGGTGTTTTTTAAATCTGTTTTAAATGTAATTTGTACTGCTTGCGTCCCCGTTACTTGATGTGGAATGAGTTCCATGTAGTCAAGGATCTATGTAGTACTGTTGCCTCCCATAGTCTGTTCTGGGACTTGAAGACTGTGAAGAGACAGTTGTGTTGTGACAAAGGTAGGTGGTATACAGAAATAGCCCTATTTGGTAAAAGACCAGGTCCATATTATGGCAAGAACAGCTCAAATAAGCCAAAGAGAAACAACAGTCCATCATTACTTAAGAACATGAAGGTCAGTCAATACCGGAAAATGTCAAGAACTTTGAAAGTTTCTTCAAGTGCAGTCACAAAAAACCAATCAGAGCGCTATGATGAAACTGGCTCTCATGAGGACCGCCACTGGAAAGAAGACCCAGAGCACCAGTATGTCTCTCTCATAACACAAAACCATACTTTCATGTCTGTGTTATATAGGAGGAGCTGGCCTATATTCTGGTATTCACAGCCAGGCCTTTGCTCCAGAGACATTGTGACTAGAGAAAAGCTATTAAAAGGGTGTCAGGGTCTGTGGCTCAACACACATGAGCTCCAAGGTGGTCTTGCTTCACACACATGCATACACGTACACACACACATACACACATACGCACACACACACACATTCACGCACACAAACAGACATACGCACATGCACGCACAATACATACACACACACCAAACAATCATTATTTCTCTACACACAACACACACACACACACACACACACAACACACACCACACACAGGAGTGTACTGATGATTGTACTGATGAGTGTACTGATGAGTGTACTGATGAGTGTACTGATGATTGTACTGATGAGTGTACTGATGAGTGTACTGAGCCTGGAGAGGCACCAGTTGTCTCTGGTGTGTATGACTGTTTGTTCTAACATAACATTCGTACTCCAGTCAAGTGTATGACATGAGAGATCATGTCAATGTGTCAAACAGGAGATTGGTGTGTGTGTGTGTGCCATGTGATATTGTTACGTGCTCTAGGTCCCCTCTCTCTTGTCACAGCCCTTTGTGTGTGTACACCGAGAATACTGCAGCACAGAGAGTTGTGCGCACACACACGCGGCATTGAATAAAGAGAGGGCTCACACAAACAAACACACATATCCATACACACACGTACGCACGCACGCATACTCACAGAATTATGTAACCATGCCAATGCCATCCCACATCTGTCTGTGGAGTAAACACAGCATCTGCAAGGTCATTCCGCGACCTCCGTTAAGAGAAGACTACTGTGTGAAAACTCATGTATGACCAATCAGATACTGCATATTGATCTCTGTGAACTACTCTCCTAAATAATGTCCACCTGCTGTACGGTTCATTTAATCTCACCAAGGTGCAGCAGCAGCCATGACGTACAAGGGAGCCATCACATTGATTACACTATTGGCCAAATCGAGTCCAGACCTATCCATCTCTTGGGAATCCATAAGCAGACGACATGCATTGAGAAAACTGTGGGTTCTTCCGCTCGATAGACCCAGACAGTGAACACAGAAAACCTGCGCATAGCCAATTTAAGAACAAATGTTATTGCGGTGCTGTTTGACATTATAGCCTGGGTGAGGGGGTGTCAGAAATCTCCAAGATTAACGACCTGTGTTTACGGGACATGAGAAGTAACGATTAGTTTTGCTTCCTTTGCTGAATAACTTAACGGTGGCGTTTATAGGCATTCTGTTGCCCTGCTCCGACCGGTGCAATCACTCACTGTGATGGCTGATCACCGAAGTTGTCCGAGTCAATTGCGGCTGATTGATAAATTGATAGCGCAATCATTTGCGCGCAGGATGCAACACCAGTGCATCCAAGAACGGTAGCACTCTCTAACTTTTCTATCATTTCAGCCAGTACTTTTGAAAGTGGTGCTCACGAGCCAAAACAGGTCCCCATTTGTTCTGTACTACGTCATCCAATTGTGTACTACGTCAACCATTTCGTGAGATATGTTATGAATTCGTATCATAGCATTTTGCAATTTGTGTGATATGTTACAAATCCAATTTGTGCAATATGTTAAAATATTGTTTCTCTATAAAGATATCGGTAAATGTGTCCTTCATATCTAATCCATCCAGTTGGAGCCTATATTTGTAGAAACAAGTCACCAGGGCAGTGGGACACAGGCTACAGTAACCTACATGGGTTAGGCGATGTTGCCATCTTTTGCATATCATGTTTGAATTTGGCACAATAACCAATAGGCTACCTTCAAGAGGTTATGCTATAGTGGTAATGTAACTTTTGTCTGTAAACAAGATCCAGACAGAGCATTTAAATTGCACTGCACCACACAGCTCTGCAGGATCAGTGAAATATTCACCGTCATGATGCACACTTGGAGACTTGCTTGCGTCAATGATAAGAACAAAGACAACTTTGGGCATCAAAAGCGGTAAATTGTGTGATTCTTCCACGCTATTTGTGCAACCAAGTCATGTCGAGCAAGTTGCAGACGCAGCGACGGGTTGATGTTGCTCCACGATGGTTATAAGCTGTAGCCTGCCTGTCCTGCACGGACGATGTTACGTGGAAGAATTCTGGAGGACCCACCATGAATAGATTGAGGCGTTTATAAACGCGCAATTACACAAATTCGTTGACAAATCCTAAATGTCACTATTATGTCACACTATGTTCAGTAACTTGGTAGCATAGCAGATCTCTGCTACAGTAGGACGGCAATACTGATAGGCTAGTCTGTTGGTGGGTGGTCGATCGGGAAAGAGGGCAGGACACTCACCTAACTTTTGCTGCCACGGAAGATATCGCATCGTTTCTTAAATTCTTCCTTTTAGACACGACAGTTCCCATGCTGGCATGGAAACGACGCAGGCAGGAAACAGCTCATTCCAGAAAAACCAAGGATGGAGAAATTCGGCGAGAAAACACTAGAACGTTAAAGGAAATCCAGGACAGACACAGGCATTCCACTACGGCAGGAATCTTTGTGTTTTAAGGTCTGCAGAGCGCTCTCTCAGAAAGAAAACAATAGATTCAGCGCTTCTTCTCCCTACTGTGTCTGAAGAGTGCATGTGTGAGGTAACCCAGTACTGAAAGAATACACAGACAAGCGGCCAACAGTGCTCTCTCTCTTCCTTGATAAAAACTGAGAAAATGGGGTGGGAGGGGGTTGGACTCCTGCTTGTCATCATCAGGTGTGTGTGTGTGTGTGTGTGTCCAGGAGGGGCAGGGGTGGCGGCAGTAGACAGGAAACTGAGCAGAGCCATATAAGGAGTTGTCACCCCCCCACAACACACAGTGAATTCCTTAGGAATAAGCATGTATGTACACACATACAGGTGTGTGCAAGTGCATTGTCCCTAGAGGACTGCATTTTAATTGGTACATTTGAGTGAAATTCTAAGGTGTCTAAAGTCAAGATATAAGGTCTGCACAAGTTCTGTAAGTATATGTTTTTGTGCTTAGTTGAGTGACTTTCTAGCTAGCACAAAGTGAGAGATTGACATGACATACAAATTGTTAACCCACAGGGAAGGATACACTGGGGAATTGTGGTTGTCTAAACACACACTCCACTGAAGACACAGCAAACATAGCCACCAGACAAAGCAGCAAGTAACGGGCCATCAGCCTTCTAAAACGAATCAATCAATCAATCCACAAATCAACCTGCTAGCGAAACACATGAAGGCACTGGACGTCCTCGTCCTTGGGAGTTGATTGAATTTCAGTCATTGTTACACACACACGCGCACACATGCATTCACACACACTCACACTGAGACAAAAGGGATAGAAATAAATCAATCACTCGATCAAGGCACCCCAGATCAGTGTGCTCTGAAGGCAGTTAGGCAGTAAATAATGTGAGGCAGCTGTGAGGAGCCTGGCCGGCAGCATGTGGACCGACTGCAGATGAAGGTGGGAACGGAGGGATGAATGAAGAAAAGGCTCCACACACTAAAGAGAGGAGCAGCAGATGAGGGAGGAAATAGGAGAGATGACTGAAGGGGAAAGACAGTCTAAAGTCAGGGGTGTGGCTCTGACTAGTGCGAGCAGAAAATAGATAGTGTGTGTGTGTGTGTGTGTGTGTGTGTGTGTGTGTGTGTGTGTGTGTGTGTGTGTGTGTGTGTGTGTGTGTGTGCGTGCGTGCGTGCGTGCGTGCGTGCGTGCGTGCGTGCGTGCGTGCGTGCGTGCGTGCGTGCGTGCGTGCGTGCGTGCGTGCGTGCGTGCGTGCGTGCGTGCGTGCGTGCGTGCGTGCGTGCGTGCGTGTGCGGAGTGTGTGTGTGTGTGTGGAGAAAAGACAGAACAAATGGAGGAAAGAAAAGAAAGATGTGAGAAAAAGAAAAGAGGAGACAGTTACTGTATTGGCCTCAACCATTGACCGACACCACACCTTTCACTAAAAGCAGACATGTATGTGTCTGCCAGAGATATATGTATATCCTTTGGCCCCAAAACCACTCAGTGTTTGACTGAAGCAATTGCTGATCAATATTGGAGTCTGTGTCGAGTAGTTCTACCAGCCTAGTGCATGGCTGGAGTGTCGCTCTCACTTTACTCTGCCCCATTGAGAACTTTGAAATGACATCCATCCTTCCTCCTTCAGCCAAGGCGATCTCAGATCTAACATGATCAGAAATTATGGGGAAAATCTTGCTCTCAACCATCCATCTTAATTAGATTTGGGAGAGCTGAGATGATCTCATTGCCAGTAAGAAATTATATGTTGCTCTCCGCGGTCCTGAAAAGAAAGAGCAGATGCATTTCTTTACTTGATCAAATGCTGTGAGACTGGAAGAAAGAAAGTATAAGACAATTTCCCAACAAAATCCAGACAGCCCTACTTCCAGTCTCACAGCATTTGCTGTCACTCTCCATGGTGCTGAAACAACAGGTCTAACTGACTTGGGGAAAGAATGTATGTCGCTCTCTGCGGTCCCGAAACATCAGTTCAGATGTACCACCAGGAGAAAATGTGTTTTTCTCTCCATGGTCCTGAAACATCAGTTCAGATGTGCCACTAGGAGAACATGTGGCACTCTTTCCATGGTCCTGAAACATCAAAGTTCAAACGTAATACTAGGAGAAAAGTTGTTGCTCTCCGTAGTGCTGAAACAATACACACAGGTCTGATAGCTACTCTACTGTAAGTGCATGCTGATAGCTACTCTACTGTCAGTGCATGTTGATAGCTACTCTACTGTCAGTGCATGTTGATAGCTACTCTACTGTCAGTGCATGTTTTGAATAGCTACTCCTACTGTCAGTGCATTGTTGTAGCTACTCTACTGTCAGTGCATGCTTGATAGCTACTCTACTGTCAGTGCATGTTGATAGCTACTCTACTGTCAGTGCATGTTGATAGCTACTCTACTGTACAGTGCATGTGATAGCTACTCTACTGTCAGTGCATGTTGATAGCTTACTCCTACTGTCAGTGCATGTTGATAGCTACTCTACTGTCAGTGCATGTTGTAGCTACTCTACTGTCAGTGCATGTTGATAGCTACTCTACTGTCAGTGCATGTTGATAGCTACTACTGTCAGTGCATGTTTGATAGCTACTCTACTGTCAGTGCATGCTGATAGCGCTACTCTTACTGTCAGTGCATGTTGATAGCTACTCTACTGTCAGTGCATGTTGATAGCTACTCTACTGTCAGTGCATGTTTATAGCTACTCTACTGTCAGTGCATGTTGATAGCTTCTCTCTGTCAGTGCATGTTGATAGCTACTCTACTGTCAGTGCATGTGATAGCTACTCTACTGTCAGTGCATGTTGATAGCTACTCTACTGCAGTGCATTGATAGCTTCTCTACTGTCAGTGCATGTTGATAGCTACTCTACTGTCAGTGCATGTTGATAGCTACTCTACTGTCAGTGCATGTTGATAGCTACTCTACTGTCAGTGCATGTTGATAGCTACTCTACTGTCAGTGCATGTTGATAGCTACTCTTACTGTCAGTGCATGTTGATAGCTACTCTACTGTCAAGTGCATGTTGATAGCTACTCTACTGTCAGTGCATTGTTGATAGCTACTCTACTGTCAGTGCATGTTGATAGCCTCTCTACTGTCAGTGCATGTTGATAGCTACTTCTACTGTCAGTGCATTGCTGATAGCTTACTCTACTGTCAGTGCATGTTTGATAGCTACTCTTACTGTTCAGTGCATGTTTGATTAGCTTCTCTACTGTCAGTGCATGTTTGATAGCTACTTCTACTGTCAGTGCATTGCTGATAGCTACTTACTGTTCAGTGCATGTTGATACTTACTCTACTGTCAGTGCATGTTGATAGCTACTCTACTGTCAGTGCTGTTGATAGCTACTCTACTGTCACAGTGCATGTCTGCATATGCTTACTCTTACTGTCAGTGCATGTTGATAGCTACTCTACTGTCAGTGCATGTGATAGCTACTCTACTGTCAGTGCATGTTGATAGCTACTCTACTGTCAGTGCATTGTGAAAGCTACCTCTACTGTCAGTGCATGTTGATAAGCGATACTCTACTGTCAGTGCATGTTGATAGCTACTCTACTGTCAGTGCATGTTGATAGCTACTCTACTGTCAGTGCATGTTGATAGCTACTCTACTGTCAGTGCATGCCTGCCACACGGCGTTCAGACAGACAGTGGCATGAGTCCCACAGGACTGAACAAGGACAACCTTGATCTCCTGGCAGTTTTAATAGGTTAGGAGCACCAGAGCGCCACCACTCTATTTCACTCAGAGGAACTGCTCATGCACATTAAGGTTCTTGTCCTTTAGTTGCTAACAAAGCGATCCTCTAGAGTATTGTGTCCATATTAGGACAGTCTCTGAAGAGTATGGTTTACATATTAGGACAGTCTCTGAAGAGTATGTGCTCATATTAGGACAGTATCAGCAGAAGTTGTAAAAGAGGGTATTTTTTAAATGAAGGTAATAAAGAGGTGTATGAAATTAGAAAAGACTGAGAAAAAGACTCAAAAGACAGACTGTGGCGTAAAGAAGCATGTGCCAGAGAGTGTGACATTAATTATGAACTGCCATGCTTACCAGCATAAGTTAGAGTTCAAATCTCTGAGGTCCTGTGGGAGTGTTGGAGAGAAACAGGATATATGTCTACCTTGTTGATTTTTTAAAACTTTTTTTCTTTTAAATTTTATCCCCTTTTCTCCCCAATTTTCGTGGTATCCAATCGCTAGTAATTACTATCTTGTCTCATCGCTACAACTCCCGTACGGGCTCGGGAGAGACAAAGGTCGAAAGCAATGCGTCCTCCGAAGCACAACCCAACCAAGCCGCACTGCTTCTTAACACAGCGCGCCTCCAACCCGGAAGCCAGCCGCACCAATGTGTCGGAGGAAACACCGTGCACCCGCCCCCCTCGGTTAGCGCGCACTGCGCCCGGCCCGCCACAGGAGTCGCTGGAGCGCGATGAGACAAGGATATCCCTACTGGCCAAACCCTCCCTAACCCGGACGACGCTATGCCAATTGTGCGTCGCCCCACGGACCTCCCGGTCGCCTGCGACAGAGCCTGGGCGCGAACCAAGAGACTCTGGTGGCGCAGCTAGCACTGCGATGCAGTGCTCTAGACCACTGCGCCACCCGGGAGGCTGTCTACCTTGTTGATGGCATGTCTGGTTTTGTTTATTGTTCAATTCCTCTGTTCTGCTATTTCTTCTTATAAGAAATATCACAAAGAAAGAAATAAAGGATGCAAATGAAGAAATCTACATCATCATAAATTAGGTAGAATGCAGTTAAATGGTTCTTCAGCAAGATAAAAGAGAACTATGGATGTATTTCTCTCAGAGGGCAGAGATCACCTGACAGGGGAAAGAGAGAGGGGATGGCCAGAGGAGATAGATGGCAGCAGGTAAAATTACAGAAAAGGAGGGATGAGATAAAAACGAAGTGTGCCCAAGGAGGGAAGATTTTCTCAGACATGATGGATAGTGCAATTGGTGGGCAGGGATTGAGAAAGTGATTTTGTGCGTGTGTACACAGTGCATTCGGAAAGTATTCAGACCCCTGGACTTTTTCCACATTTTGTTACGTTGCAGCCTTATTCTGAAATTGATTAAATAGTTTTTTACTTCATCAATTTACACACAATACCCCATAATGACAAAGCAAAAAAAAAAACATACACATTTTTGTTTAAATGTAAAACAAATACACAACACAAATATCACATTTACATAAGTATTCAGACCCTTTACTCAGTACTTTGTTGAAGCACCTTTGACAGTGATTACAGCCTCGAGTCTTCTTGGGTATGATGCTACAAGCTTGGCACACCTGTATTTGGGGAGTTTCTCCCATTATTCTCTGCAGATCCTCTCACGCTCTGTCAGGTTGGATTGGGAGCGTTGCTGCACAGCTATTTTAAGGTCTCTCCAGAGATGTTCGATCGGGTTCAAGTCCGGGCTCTGACTGAGCCACTCAAGGACAGAGACTTGTGCCGAAGCCACTCCTGGGTTGTCTTGGCTGTGTGCTTAGGGTCATTGTCCTGTTGGAAGTTGAACCTTTGCCTCAGTGTGAGGTCCTGAGTAATCTAGAGCAGGTTTTCATAAAGGATCTCTGACTATCCAGACTAGTCTCCCAGTCCCTGCCGCTGAAAAACATCCCCACAGCATGATGCTGCCACCACCATGCTTCACCGTAGAGATGGTGCCAGGTTTCTTCCAGACGTGACACTTGGTATTCAGGCCAAAGAGTTCAATCTTGGTTTCATCAGACCAGAGAATCTTGTTTCTCATGGTCTGATTGTCCTTTATGTGCCTTTTGACAAACTCCAAGTGGGCTGTCATGTGCCTTTTACTGAGGAGTGGCGTCCATCTGGCCACTCTACCATAAAGGCCTGATTGATGGAGTGCTGCAGAGATGGCTGTCCTTCTGGAAGGTTCTCCCATCGCCACAGAGGAACTCTGGAGCTCTGTCAGAGTGACCATCGGGTTATTGGTCACCTCCCTGACCAAGGCCTTTCTTCCCCAATTGCTCAGTTTGGCCGGGCGGCCAGCTCTAGGAAGAGTCTTGAAGGTTCCAAACTTCTTCCATTTTAGAATGATGGAGGCCACTGTGTTCTTGGGGACTTTCAATTCTGCAGAAATGTTTAGGTACCCTTCCCCAGATCTGTGCCTTGACACAATCCTCTCTGAACTCTACGGACAATTATTTTGGACCTCATGGCTTGGTTAGTGTTCTGATATGCACTGTCAACTGTGGGACCTTATATAGACAGGTGGGTGCCGTTCCAAATCATGTCCAATCAATTGAATTTAACACGTGGACTGCAATGAAGTTATAGAAACATCTCAAGGATGATCAATGGAAACAGGATGCACCTGAGCTTCATTTCGAGTCTCATAGAAAGGGTCTGAATACTTATGTAAATAAGGTATTTCTGTATTTTATTTTTCACAAATTTGCAAAAATGTCTAAAAACCTGTTTTCGTTTTGTCATTATGGGGTATTGTGTGTAGATTGATGTGGCTTTTTTTATTTAATCAATTTTAGAATAAGGCTGTAACGTAACAAAATGTAGAAAAATAGAAGGGGTCTGAATACTTTCCGAATGCACTGTATGTGTGTGTGTGTGTGTATGGAGCCATAATTCTATGCTTCCAGTTGGCCTGTCATCTGTTCAAGTATGTTTGCTCTACTTCCTCAATCAACAGTCAAAAGTACAAGGGAATGACATGCAGAAACACACACGGAAGCACGCACGTGCACACACACACACTTTCCATCTGTATTCTGTAATATGAGAAGGCATTGGTGAATGTAGAGGAGACAGGGCTGGTTGGCTGGTCTCATCTCCCTGGCTATGCCTGCTCTCCTCTCCATCGTGCCAAAGCTGCTAGAGAAAACAAACAGCTAAACCAGGTCAGCCAATAGCCTTTCATCCACTTCCCCTGATAGCATGGCCTAGCCATGGCATCAATCTCACTGTAATAAGGCTGCTGTGAATGTAATTACAGTGCCCAGGCATAGTGTAGATAATCAACTGCTATGAGCACATCCAGAAGCGCTGATGTGGTTTTATGCAGCATAATCTGCCAGTATCACAATGTCTCTCAGTGCTCTGTCTTTCTCTGGGCTGGACCAGATGTCAACCTTCTAGTATTTACTCTACCAACTGAGTCAGACAAGCTGCCAATAACCCCAATGAACCGTTTGATTTGCATAAGCAAATAATTGGCAATTATGTTAATGTCATCCAAACAAGCTTTTGATTTAATTGAATGTGTCAGTCAGTAGTTTATTTCGATTTTGTCATTGGATTTGGATTGGGATGGAGATGCCTTCTCTCAGGTGGAAATCATTTAACTGTGATGTTTTTTTATGATGAATACTAATGCTGGGGTGACCTACTCATCAACGATAGATAGGCCTGCCATAGCCTCAGCTGACCTGACCATGTGGAACTGCGGATCAGGCTTTGACTCTTAGAGAGGTTAGCAGAGTACAATCCTGCTGGACTACTGAGCCACAATTAGGACAAGATAGTTGAACCCAAGACATGGAAAAAGAACAGAATAAAAGAAAGAGATCAAAAGAGAGGATAACTGGAAGTGAAAGAGGGAGAGAGTGACCAATCATGGAGATAGATAAAAGACTGCTGCCCAAAAGCCCGTTTAGCATGGGCAGTGCCATTTAGGACTGTAACTATTTTGAAGTAGTCAATTGGGTGGGACTTCCTATGGCTTAATTCCATCCAGGTTATCAGGAGGGATCAGCCTATGAATTATACTTGTGAGCAAACATTCCATAACTGCAGGTGGTAGTAAATTGCCAACCTCTAACTATCTCTATGGGACCGACTGAAATCGAGACAGGTGGAGAAAGAGGGAGAGATGAACAGGTAGAAAGAAAGATAGGGAATAGAGAAATGCTTAAAGGGGTGAAAGGTATTTTATAGATAAAGGAGTGTGTGGTGTGCCCGCTGTTCACATGCCCCATTCAGCCGTGTCGTGATGTGGTGCCAGAATGTGATTCCCACATTGGGACAGACAGGTACATTTATTTATGACTCATGGACAGCCACCTCATTAAAAGGCTAAGCACTGTCACTGACCAGGCCAATCCTACACCAGCCCCATGTCCTTCTTCTGGGTGAGTCATCTCCCTACGCCCCCTCTACACCCTCCACCCAGCAATCCTCTCCCCCTCTCCTTTAATCCCTCATGCTCTTACGCAGAATGCCACGGTGGTGGGCAGATAATTGTAAATCTGGGTGGGTTAACAGGAATCTCCCTCTCGCCCCTGTCGTGACTTGACTTTAACATTCATCTGAAGACTGTTATTTATCTAATTAACCCGATTAAATTAATCATGTAACAATTAACTCATTAGGATCTGGGGCACCACAAGAGCGGTTCTTTAAAGAGTTACCATCTCCCGAATTACACTCAGAAAGGTCTTTACTTATCACATCTATAAACAGTCAACCTATTAATCATAACCTCGTATCATATCATCATTCGGAACAGTCATAACCTCCTTGCATCAGCCTTACTTATGATTAAGTACTACACAAATTGGTTTAATTATTTATTTACTAGCTAATTAAATGGGAAGACAGGATAAACATACACTCTTTGCACCGGTTATTGACTGTAGACTTAATACGCTGAAAACAGGTCCCTAGCAGAATGACAACAACATGGCTGCTTATTACAAAAGAGATGGAGAGGGAGAAAGAGAGGGACAGAGACACTTAGCATTGGTACATTCAGAAACTACTCTCACCTACAGTAACCATATACTTTGCACACGAACCGCCGCCTGCTTTGAGTAAGAAATCATGAATGTATTTACGTGAAATGCCTGGGTTTGCTGGGGATCTCTCGGTGAACAGGGCAGCCTTGGAAAGGGGGTTGGGCCGTTTCGCGGCACGCTTGTAAGGCTCTGATTGTCCGAAATGGTTCCAACAAGTCTTCTACTGTTGTCCTTCTTTGTGGTTGTCCGGTATCCGGTGACTTGATGTGTAGTCCTGAACAGAACTACAGAGTTGATTTTCCTTCCATTCACTCTTCTTTGAAGATAGGCTAGCCAGCCGTATCGATAGTTTGAGCAGAGTAACAGGATAGTGCTACTTAAATTCACTTTCAAAGATACTTTACTTAGGACAGCTAATCAGCCATACCAGTGATCGTCCTGGAGATTAGTTTATCGTCTCCACCTCGTGTTGAGATTAAAAGTTCACAGTTCAAACCACTGTAAACCTGCAGCTGCAGCTTCACGTCTTTCTGGTCTGATGTGTTTTTTTCTTAACCCATCATTTATACATTTTGCTCAAAAGGGGCGGTTCCGGCAGGCTGACACCCTCCCTGACCTCACTCCAGGCGGTAACTACTCACTGTGCAAGGTTAGGTAACACAATTATCTCTTATAGCTTCTCAAATCACATCCCTCTCTTAACATAAACCCTTTCATAATTTTTCATTTTATATGCACAACACAGAGTATGTAAACTTCATACATGTAGTGGGTATATGTTCCAAGTTACAGTATTTCCTTTATAACATTTTTAACGTCATCACAAAATAACAAACAAAATGACATTAGTGCTCTATAGATTGCATCTGATCATTCCCCAAGTTCTATGTTAGAAGTATTGTTCCAGTATTCGCAGTAACATGTTAGAGTTTCAGCAGGAAAAAGTCTGTTGAAACAAGCACATTCCTTTGGTGAATCATGAGAGCGCACACTTGAATCTTCTCCCTTGATTTACAACAGGGTGGGATTTGTTGACCCCCACTAGTTCTTTACTTCCCTCTCTAGGGTGAGAGGGGATCTGATTGAAGTTATTCATTGCAAACCTGATCTGACCCATTTGGATTCTCTTGGACAGTCATGACAACCCCTGTCCTTCCGCCTCCCTGTGATATTCTCCAGTGTGACAGTGGTGGATGGGCTGGAGGTCCTGGAGATGATGAGGGTGGTTAAAGGTCTAAATTGCTTCTCATGATGAGAGAGCAAAGCCCACAGCCCATCTGAGCATTGACAGAGCCCACAGCCCTGCTGAGCACTGACAAAGCCCAGGATTCCCCTCCTGAACCTGAGTTCTACTTACCACGCGAGCTGGAACTCTGTCTTTGTCTGTATCCCTATATAATGGCCTACTTTTGAGCACAGCCCATAGGGCTCTGGTCAGAAGTAGGGTACAATAGGGTACAATAGGGTGCCATTTTGGAGGGTGCCATTTTTATCACATACAGTACTGTAGAATTAAGATCCCTTTAAATAGGGATTTGCTTTAAACAGGATAAAACTCAGGGTAGAGACTAAGCTCCTTGAGGTAAGGTCAAACATTCATATTCATTCAGACTTCTCCTCGCCCCAACACTCGTATTCCCACTCTGTCTTCTCCGCGCCTCAAAATCAAGTGATATAGACACTGGCACAACGCACCACGTCGGCAGGCAGAAACACACACGTTCACACACAGACCCTGAGATTATTAACAGCACAACACCTATCAATACGTGTGTGTGTGTGTGTGTGTGTGTGTGTGTGTGTGTGTGTGTGTGTGTGTGTGTGTGTGTGTGTGTGTGTGTGTGTGTGTGTGTGGATTAGTGGCTGGGCTTGGAGGGGTTCAATTGCGTTGATGTGTCAGGTCCAGTAATGGAGAGGCCCTGCAGGACAATATCAGCTGTTACTCACTGGGGCTACGTTCCAAATGGCACCCTATTCCTTATGTTTTGAGGGTATGTCAAAGACTATAGGGCCCTGGTCAAAAGCAGAGCATTATATAGGTAATAGGTTGCCATTTGGGACGTACACTGGATGTATGGCTAGGCCAGGTAGAGGGGCTGATTGAATCTTTAGCTACCACAGTTACTCATGACCACCTCCCATTGACACACATTGTACCAAATAAGCCTTTCTCCCATCTACTGTCTATAACATCACACACACACAATTAGATTGTGTCTCATATCAAATACGATCTCTCAACAGAACAGATAGCGTTCTAAAACTGTGTTTATGTCTGTGTGTATGTGTTTTCTAGACAATTATGACACTGTGCATACATGAGCATACATGAGAATAGAGGTGACATCATTAACACAAAACTTGTATAGAGGAACTTTGGTTCACATCACCAAGACATACACACCTGTCTACATAGCAAAAGTTTTAACTCTTTTATATATTAAATATATTTAATGTCATGTAAAATGTATTTCAGATACATGTAAATACATTTGCATCTTTACTAAAATTGCATGTAATGCCTGACAATATTCCAGAAATGCATGGCTATGAAATCTAGTCTACAGGGTGGCCAAAGTGCTTCCTAATTCAGCTACTTAAATTATTATTTACATATTGGTCAATGGAGATACTTTTTTGGGCCACAAAACCAAAACTTTGGCAGTGATTTTAAATTGTGATGGTGAGTAAAAAAACAGCAACTTTGATTTCACCTAATTTTAACATTGAGATAAAGAGCACATGTTCAACTCCATAAAAAACTATTTTTCTCTTCAGCCTAATTAAATAATGAAAAAATCTATGAGTGGTATTATATGGCTACAGTGGATAGTTAGCCGTATTATGGTGCGTTCGTAACTAAGTGGGAAGTGAGAATTTACCACATCTGGGAAAAATCCACTTGAATGGCACTCCAACTGGTAACTACTAGTTAAATCATCCATGATCCCTTGAGACAGGGGGAATGGAAGCTTGTTGTGTGCAGTGGGGATGCGCAATTGAATGCAAGATTCACAAAAATTGTTGAATTGTTAAAACATTTCTAGCCTGTCTATCTATGGGTAACAGGGTTGATGTGTTATGCTCGACCCACTCAGTTTTCCACCACAAAACACCAGAAAAATACCAAAAAAGTAGAACCAGACTCCCTGCTTTTACACTATGATTTGACTATTAGACTCATGTTTATTTTGAAAGAAATATGTTAAAAGGAATAGTTTCACCATATTAAAACAAGAGTTAAATTCATGTAACAGTGTTGACCTTAAATAGTGAGTTTAGTGAGATAAAATATTCCTAGAAGTCACGTAATGAGTGTATTTTGTGTCCCTTTGATATACTAAGTAGAAAAGCCTGCTATATGATTTGAAGTGCACTTTAATATAGACCACATGAAGAATTTAATCAATCTAATTTTCAATATGAATAAAAACTTGCTAAAGTGCCAAAATTCAGCATTTTGACATGCACCCCCGGTACACATTACACGGAACCCAAACCGGCCGCGTGCGTGGGTCATCGTGCATACATTTATTTTGTCCCCCCACACCAAACGCGATCACGACACGCAGGTTAAAATATCAAAACAAACTCTGAACCATTTATATTAATTTGGGGACAGGTCAAAAAGCATAAAGCATTTATGGCAATTTAGCTAGTTAGCTTGCACTTGCTAGCTAATTTGTGCTATGTAGATAGCTTGCTGTTGCTAGCTAATTTGTCCTGGGATATAAACATCGAGTTGTTATTTTACCTGAAATACACAAGGTCCTCTACTCCGCCAATTAATCCACACATAAAACGGTCAACCGAATCGTTTCGAGTCATCTCTCTTCCTTCCAAGCTTTTTGTTCTCTTGTCTTTATATTGCGATTGGCAACTTTCAAAAATTAGGTGCATTACTGCCACCGACCTCGTTCGTCTTTCAGTCACCCACGTGGGTATAACCAATGAGAAGATGGCACGTGGATACCTGCTTCTATAAACCAATGAGGAGACGGGAGAGGCAGGACTTGCAGCGCGATCAGAAATAGAACTGATTTCTATTTTAGCCCACGCTCGTTGGCGCACGCGAGCAGTGTGGGTGCAATAATTTAATAACATAGATTTCGAAATATATTTTGCAACGCTCGCACACGCGACGTGAGAGGTGTGGTCAGCCTGTTAGGTTCTGCGCGTTGGATGTTGGTTGCAATGCTCTTGTCAAGTTTGTTTGTGAGTGCCATATCACAAGTCCCTACTGTACATGACCAATAATGTATCATGTTTGCAGTAATTTTTGTAGTAATTTAAATGCATGTTAGTGCTTTTGGTATGTGTCAAACACAATAAAAATACATTTAGACAAAATATATTGTAGCCACGGCAGCCTATTAGAAGACTTGGAGGCGTGTCTTGTTGGGGGCGTGGCTTTCTTACTTTTTGGCTTGATTGTGACACCAGTTAATGTGTTATGTTCTGTTCTGTGATTAAAGGTTAACGTGTTCTGCAGTCTTAATGAGACTGACATAAGAGCATGTGATACCAAAGAGCCTACTAAAGTGTAATTGTTAAGACATTCACCATTTCTTTACAATATGATTTGGCCAATATTTATATTTGCCATACATTTTAATTTAAAAAAAATATTTCTTACAAATACATTTAAATGCAGAAAATATTCACACCCCTTGACTTATTCTACATTTTGTGACTAACCAAATTGACAGAGTGAAAAAAAGGAAGCCTCCGCAGAATACAAATATTTCAAAACATGCATCCTGTTTGCAACAAGGCACTAAAGTAATACTGAAAAAAAAATGTTTTACATAAGTTTATAAATACATTCGAACATATATTATGCAATGTATTTAACATGTATATATACTATATAAAATGTATATCACAATATATGTTAAATGCAGTGGAAAATGTTTTTAAAAATACATTCTGAAATACATAATTTTGTTTATTTTAGAGTATATTTTCACATGTATTTAAATACATTTTGAAATGAATAAAAAATACATTATTTGGCCAATTTCTAATATTTCATGTATTTCCCCCAAAAATGTATCCTAAAATATATTTTAAATGTATGTAACGATTCTCTAGCTCTTCCTCCTCCTCGGACGAGGAGAGGAGAGAGGGATCAGAAGACCAATGTGCAGCGAGGTATGATGACATGAGTTTTAATAAAGTAAGACGAAACACAAACACTTTAACAGACTACAAAACAAMWAAACGATGTAGACAGACCTGACTTGAGAACTTACAATAGACGAAGAACGCACGAACAGGAACAGACTACATACATGAACGACAAACGAAACAGTCCCGTGTGGTAACGAATACAGACACGCGATACAACCACCCACAACAAACAATGTGAAACAACCTCCCTATATATGGTTCTCAATYAGAGGAAAACGTAAAACACCTGCCTCTGATTGAGAGCCATACAAGGTCAATTAAACCTGACACTTAACATAGAACAAACACAGACTGCCCACCCAGCTCACGTCCTGACCCACTAAACACAACTATACAAAAGGAAAACAAGGTCAGGAACGTGACAATGTAATTTTTTCCTGTATGAGTTAAGTACACAAAAAATATTCGTATGGCTCTAATGCATGCATTTCCTTTATGGCCCTCAGTCACTATATTCTGTGATGTAGAATAAGTTATAAGGTCTGTGAACATAGATAAAAACATCCTCATCTGAATAAGCTACATTTACAGCATTGTTAGCAGCATAACTCTAAGGCAGTCCACCAATCTCATTACTGCCATCACTTGGGATTAATGATATTCCCGCCGAGGATTTAGGTTCAGCGTGTGTGTGAGAGGGAGGCCTTCACAATACGTGACGTCCATGCCTATCCCCACCTTGTCTCACCTTGCCACTGCAGCGCCCTTCCTTCCTTCCTCCTCCCCCAATTCCCACTAAATCTCTCCCAACATTGGCTCTCCAGTGAGGATTCCCGCTCCCTCTCTTATTAGATTCTACTGCTCACCGGTTGGCTGGGAAGAAATGGCCTGATTCTCCAAGAGGTGAACCAGAGGGAAAAGGAACAGTCAGGGGAGGGAAGGAGAGAGAGGACTGTGGATGGAGAGGCATAGTAAAGAGATAGAGAGGAGGGGTAGATGATGATGGTGATGGTGATAAGTGAATTTAGCTGTCTATGAACAGTTTGGGTGAAGATTAGGTGAACGATAATATCTCTAGTTCCAGTCTTTCTCTCCTTCACAAGGACAAACCCTCTCTAAGCATCTTCACTGCCAGTGCTGTGTCCTGTCTGTTAATTGGTAAAGGACGACAGTGATTAGTTTGCTATTGGATGGTCCTGCCCAGTGTGAATGGGCCCTGCCACAGTGTGGAGTCTTGCTGGGGCTGTGTGACTGTGGCTGGCTGGCTGTCCTTCCATGTTGACAGATTTATTATGGTCTGTTTGTCTCTGTTTACCCAGACAAACATTCACTCTGACTGGAACAGAAGTAAACACATTTCCTTGTGTGTGAGTAGCTGGCAGCTAAGGCTGAAATGGAGCTTGATGACATCATCAGATATCGGCTACCCATTGACTCTGAAAAACTCAGATTTTCCATGTGTTGAGACACACACACACACACACACACACACGCACACTTTTTGCCCTGGGCACATAGAACTGGGGACTCAGTACAGGGTCCATAAAGAACAGCATGTTCTTTTGGGGATAATGTTGTTGGGAGCATACTATGAGACAGATCCAGAACAAAAGGAGCGCAAAGGAAGTCATGTCTGTGCTGACCCAGATATGTTCTCCAGGCAGAGGGGCGGACAAGAAGGACAGGGAAATGACAAAGGGCACGGTGATCCGATTAAACCTGGCCTCAACGCTCCGCTCACCGGTAAAGGCCAGTTCTGTCTACAGTGTCTCGCTCTGTACATTGACTCCCTCTGACCGAATGTCTCTCTCTCCCTCTTCCCTTGTGATTCAAATGGGTTCTAAGCTAGCAGCAGACAGAAAGAGTGGCACGAGGGAGAGGTAGAATGGGAGAGGTAGAGTGGGAGAGAGAGGAGAAGGAGAGAAAGTAAAGCGTAAGAAAGAAAGAGGGACATGGTCCAGTCAGCTGAAGAGCGGGATATACAGCATAGAGAAATGAATAATGGAGGGAATGGGATGGCTGGTGACAGGCCATCCAGAGTGGAGATGAATGGAGAAGCATATTAAATGAGGGATGAAAGAGAGAGAGAGAGCGAGAGAGATAGATTAATGAGTGGTCGTTGGGCTGTCAGGGGCATGAGATATGGGAGATACTGGGGGTGACTGGTTGTCCAGTCCCATAGACCCTGAGGCTTGGCCTGGCTGCACACAGATGGTACCCTATTACCTATATAGTGCACTGCTTTAGACCAGGGCCCAAAGGGAATAGGAATATGGGTGACAATTGGGACACAGACATACAGTATACAGTACCTGTCTACAGGCATAGAGAGAGACAACTCCCTACAGGAAGCCATGTCTGACAGTGACACATACTGTACAACAGAACTGGGTTCAAATATTAATAGGGTTTGCTCTAGCATGCCTGGAGAGCCAAATGGGCAGGGTTTGCTCTAGCATGCCTGGAGAGCCAAATGGGCAGGGTTTGCTCTAGCATGCCTGGAGAGCCAAATGGGCAGGGTTTGCTGGTTTTGGCACTATTCTATTGATACATTATCCAGGTAAGCCTAATCAAGCACAGATAAAGTATTTAAAATTATTTAAAATATTATTTGAATCCAGGTCTGCTGTACAAAGGTTATCATATTGCATGTCGAACTACATACTTGGCATATTCATTAGTGTAGTTTATTTGCATTATACAGGCCATGACATGTCATAGACATGCATATTAATACATCGAACTCATTCTTCAATCATATCAACCTTTTAATATTGTTCTGGGAAAAGTGCTTTAGCTATTTACAATAAACTCCATGAGCTGTGCAAGCAAAAGTCAAATAAGAAAGTAAAAACGATGAGTGTAGGCCTTAATGCACATGGCTCAGTGTGTGTGTGTCTGGGCCTATGCTGTGTTCCTGACAGAGTTCAATGCTATGTTTGTCTGTGCTTGTGTATATCAGTGAGTACGTCCTACATGGCACCCTATTTACCATATGGCTCTGGTCAAAAGTAATGCACTATATAGGGAATAAGGTGCCTTTTGTGTAATAGAAAGAGATTCCGTATTTAGAAGCTCCTGAATCCCAGTGACGCACTTCGACAAGAACGAGCTCCCACCCACCTCAGCAACACCAGTGGGTATAAATAACCAACCAGGAGCTTAGTTTAGCCTCCCAGCACCACACACTCTTCCACCAGCTCTAATTCCGGATCAATCAGTAACTATGACTCTCATCTCATCTAGTTTTAATTTTCCAAACTCACACTCTCTTTCTCTCCCTTCCTCCCTCCTCCTTCCTATCACCTTCACTTTCATCACTATTAAATGGGTGATGAAAGTTATTCGACAAGACCAAAAGTTTATAGACTCTCTGTGGAGTCAGAACTGCTCCATGGGTGTTAGCAGAACCTCTGTGCAAAGTGTTCTACTGGTCTCTATGGAGACATCAGACAACTTGTCTTCATCACATCTCCACAGGGGACCAGGCATTACTCATTGCAACATTGATTTGAAGAAACCACTTTGGAAAGGATGCCAAAAGAAATAGGTCTCTCTTAGAAAATACTTGTTTGATAAGGCTTACTGCTGTGCTGTGTATACAACCAGCCATAGCCAACTGTACAAAATTATTTAACCTATCAAAGTGTCACTAGAGGTCACACAGAGATGGGGTTAAAATGGTACTGAAACCTTCAAAGACCCATGAAATAAATCCCAGTGTCATCAAGTTTATACTGTTAACGAAAAAATTTGCTCAAGATATGTCAGTTGAAATACTTGTCGTCCATATCTAACAAAGAAAATACTGAACACTAACATGAGGGGATGCAGTGGTATTATATAAACGATAATGTGGGATACTACATGAAGGAGAAGATAGAGAGTAGTACTGTTTCAAAATCTACAGCATAACCCTCTATAAATTGTGTCTGCATGGACATAAACAACAAACTGGATGCGATCAAGGCAGCCATTTCGAGCTCAATGCTGAGTCACTTTGTTTTTGTGAGGTCAACTCTGTCATTCTCTACTCTCCATGGCTCTAAATCTGTCTCCCTCCTTCTCCCCTCTAACTCTCCCCTCTCCCTCTATCTTTCTCGCTCTCTACTCAACGAGAGTTGCTTTTGAAATGTTTACTTCTAATCTACTCCCATAAGGGAGAGCATTGCATCATTAGCTCTCTGAATACTGTTGGTCATTGCCTAGGGTGAAATCAGATGACTGAATAAAGAGGAAATGAAATGCGAGAATACATAGTTTCACCACTCATCTGGCCGTATACAACCTACTGAAAGAATTCCTTTCAAGCAAAAACAATATATAAATACAGACCGTGTAGAGAAACAGTTTCTTAACTGACCTGTCATCCGTTGTATATTACTTTGACCTGCAAAATATTTTACAATTCATCAATGGGTGATCAATAAATCAATAGCAATACCATTACTACTTGGATTTGACGTACAGACAGACATAAAACACAGAAGTTGAATAAGACAGGCTGTTTATGAGGGTGAAATGATTGCTTGACCTGGGAGTCAAGGTTCCTGACACTGGCTGCTTTACTGCACAGTTGCTTCAGGTCAGGGTCAAACTGTAGAATCTCTGGGTCTACTTTATGATGATGACTCAGTGCCCTGTCACATCATCTAGAAAGAGGAGGGATATACCCAGAGTATACCAAACATTAGGAACTCCTTCCTAATATTGAACACACAATTCGTCGGAGCATGGACTCTACAAGGTCTCGAAAGCATTCTGCAGAGATGCTGGCACATGTTGACTGCAATGCTTGTTGTGTCAAGTTTGCTGGATGTCCTTTGGGTGGTGGACCATTCTTGATATACACGGGAAGCTGCTGAGCCTGAAAACCCCAGCAGCGTTGCAGTTCTTGACACAAACCAGTGTGCCTGGGAGCTACTACCATACCCCATGCAAAGGCACTTAAATCTGTTGTCTTACCCATTCACCCTCTGAATGGCACACATACAAAATCCGGGTCTCAATTGTATCAAGGCTTAAAAATCCTTCTTTAACCTGTGTCCTCCTCTTCATCTACACTGATTGAAGTGGATTTAACAAGTGACATCAATAACGGATTATAGCTTTCACCTGGATTCACCTGGTCAGTCTATGTTATGGAAAGAGCAGGTGTTCTTAATGTTTTAATGACTGGTCCAGTAATGACCTAATCACACCTGAACACTTGAACTGTGTATCCTGCTTATTTAAGCCTCAGGTTTAAAAAACATCCCATCATTGAACTGTGTATCCTGCTTATTTAAGCCTCAGGTAAAAAAACGAACAGATCTGAATCCAGTCAAAAATGTAAGTCAATTTGAATTACCTGCAGCACAACAAATCCATGGAGCAGACAGAGCAGGCTGCTGGGCCTCATAATGGACAACAGCAAAAGTCTGGTGATAAGTTGTAACAAATCTTATAGTGCTTTGGCCTGGGCCATAATGCTAGAAAATAATAATAATAAATAAAATAAGCTATAAAAATATGCTATAAAACAAGAAATTATGCAAACAACTATCTGTATCTCATGAAAGAGAAAATAATCAGTTATGATTTTAAAGCTGACGTTGTAATATATATATATACAGTATATACAGTCTATATACATACATACAGATATGGCCACTGCCAACTAATCTAATCTCAGTGCTTGACTTGGACTGAAATAGGATATGGAAATCATTTTGGGTGCCAGTACTGTTTATATTTAGGAGCTCCACAATACTTTTGAAATAATATTCTAAGATGAACAGGAGCTCAAGCAGTAGAACATTTGAGGTGCCGGTACTCAGTTCCGGTGAGCTCCTGCCACAAGTCAAGCGCTGTCTAATCCACAACATTTTCATCTAATGGAAGTGAAGTATTGAACTCTGCAGACAAATGGAAATCTCAACAGCAGCAGAACAAGCTACACCCGTCTACAGAACCATGCACTATTATAGATGAATGGACTCTGTCTTGAGGCAAACAGGCAAATCAATACACCCATCCTCTCAGAAGAAAACATTGCAATCAGCTTTTGTCACAATACTGATTCCTTCTGGTATCTGTCAAGTGATGGGATATTGGTGTCATGTTATCACTAATACAGACAATAAGGTTGTGTCCCAAATGGCATCCTATTCCCTGCATAGTGCACTACTTTGGAATAGGGTGCTATTTGGGACACAACGAGACACTTGGAGAGAGAGTCTTACTGCACAGACGTCTGCAGGCAGATTGTCAGATGAACTGTCAGAGGACAATGTTTAGATCTTACAGATGAGATTAAGTGACTTTCCCAGCCGACCTTAACTATGGGCCTAGGCTCAATTTCACTCAAAGCTCCTTGAAGTCAGTCTGCATCTTTTGAAATGTCACATCTAATCCTCCCTTGAGTAAGTGTGCCAACAAACACGCGCAGGCAAGCGCATACGCCAAGGTTTTTATAGTTTGGGGGTTTTATATTATTTATTAGAATGTATATCTATTTTTTTACCCCATTTTTTTCTCCAATCGCGATCTTGTCTCATCGCTACAACTCCCCAACGGGTTCGGGAGAGGCGAAGGGCAAGTCATGCGTCCTCCGAAACATGACCTGCAATGCGGTGCGTCTTAACACCCGCCCGCTTAACCCGGAAGCCAGCTACACCAATGTGTTGGAGTAAACACTGTTCGACTGATGACCGTGGTCAGCCTGCAGGCACCCGGCACGCCACTAGGAGTCGCTAGAGCGTGTAAAGCCAAGTAAAGCCCCACCGGCCAAACCCTCCCCTAACCTGGACGACACTGGGCCAATTGTGCGCCGCCCTATGGGACTCTCGGTCACGGCTGGGATCAAACCCCAGGCTGTAGTGATGCTGCGATGCAGTGCCTTAGACCGCTGCACCACTCGGGAGGCGTATGTTTTCTTTCTACTATTTTGTTTCTTTCTTTTTCTTTGAAATTCAGTTTAGTTTCTATCAGGTTTCAGGTATGACCCAGATGCAGACAGTGCTGAAGAAACAAAAGTTTATTTCTAGTACAGGGGCAGGCAAACGACAGGTCAAAGGCAGGCRGAGGTCAGTTATCCAGAGAGGGTGCAAAAGGTCCAGAGCGGCAGGCAGTCTCAGGGTCAGGGCAGGAAGAGGTCAATCATCCAGTGAGGTGAGGCAAGGTATAGAACAGCAGGCAGTCTCAGGGTCAGGGCAGGAAGAGGTCAATCATCCAGTGAGGTGGGGCAAGGTATAGAACAGCAGGCAGGCTCAGGGTCAGGGCATGCAGAAAGGTCCAAACTGGGAAGGACTAGAAAACAGGAGCAAGAACAGACAGGAGCAGGGGAACAAACGCTGGTAGGTTTCACGGAAGAAAAAAAAACTGGCAACAGAAAAACAGAGAACACAGGTATAAATACACAGGGGATAATAGGGAAGGTGGGCGACACCTGGAGGGGGTGGAGACAAGCACAAAGACGGGTGAAACAGACCAGGGTGTGACAGTTTCAGTTTGTTTTTAGACCTGATTTGCTCATTTTTATTTTGTTTTAGTTGTATAAAAAATATTTCTGTTTAATTTTTATATTACTGAGTTACATGTTTAGTTTAGTGTTATGGACAGAAAGCGTAGGAGGCTAGGAGACATTTGTGTTGTATGTTTTTTTTGTGTGTTTTTTGGGGATGTCACTTCTTGCAACTGGGGGGCCAGTAATACATACGATGATGAGTCAGGTCATACTGTAGGTTAGGTTTAAATTATAAAGTCAATCTCAATGTGATTTGGATTTAAAAGCAATAGTGCCGTGACTGGTGCAAAAAGGTTGAAGGAAACTCTCTCTCGCCTATGTTTTTAACCTTAGTAGTACATGTAAGAAGAATCAAGTTAGTTACCTAGATTATTTTTTCCCCTTTTAGCGATAGCTAGTTTCAGAAAACTCAGACTCTTGGCAAAAGCAGTGACTGGGGTCTGGGATTAATGACAGACTTTCTTGGTCACTTCGAAAAGGGGAAGAAAAGCATTTCCGGAGGGGTCCACTTCGGACAGACAACTCCCCCTACAAATCATGAGGCAGACATGCCAGAACATCACGATTCAAAAGTTTGCAAGTGAAACCTGAGGTGGTTTAAGTGAAGATAGTTGATGCAACTAGGCACTTGCAAAATGCACAGTTTAAAAATAACCTCCATTATCGCCATCTTGCTAGTTACTATTTTGTGTCTGGGGGATGTGGGAAACAAGGCAGTGACGTAGGCAGTGACATAGTTCCTCTATGCCAAACTGTATCTGTTCAGACGTGTATGCCGGAACATTGGCACATTGTTTAATCAAAACTCATTTTGTTAGGAAATAGACTTTTTCCATTCAAACTCCTGAGAAGGGGAACTGCAGTAGGACATAGAACAGATAAAAACCAATTACACACAAACAATTGCTGTGATTAAACGAGAAAGATTGAAGCACACAATAGTAAAATAATCAACACCACAATTAAACCAAGAAAAATGACCAACATTTAGACTGAAATTAAAAACCTATTAATTACCTTCAAAACAAAAATGGTTTGGTTTAAACTGAACAGAATATGGTGCATAGGCGATTATGTGAGTAAGACTAATATAGAGAAGGAGGTGTGTGGGAGTTTACTTGCATGTAAACATATGGACATACTGTAAGTGACAATGTCTGTGTAGGAGGTGAGTGATTGAGGGTGAATGGGTCTGTGTTTCGATATTTGTCTTCATGCGTCAGAATGAGGTATTAAAATACCTGAAGCAGTGACCCACCTACCTGTTTAAGTCATCTGTGTCCCAGTTCAAAAAGTCTGTGCGTGAGAGAGAAATGTATGACCATGAAGCATGACCTTCCAAAAATCATGGACCCCCAAACCCCCATTTTCCCATAACTGACTGTTCATTTGGCTGTTTTAATACCTTCACGTTTCACCCTCTGATTTCTTTCCTCTGACATATTGATCCTGTCTAGGTCATCCGCTCTGCTTGCTCTCCATCTCTTCTCCTCCCCTTTTCCCTCCCTCTCTCTTCTTTCTGACCCAAATTCCCCATCAGATCCTCATCAAATTCCCCTCGTCCCTGGGGAGGCGAGTGTGAAAAACCTCATTACCACACATCAATAACAGTGTGATATCATGTGATACATGTGTGAAACCTCTCCCTCGGCGGTGCCCGTTTTATCCTCACATTACACCAACCTGCACTATGATAGGAAAAAAACAAGCTCTTTACACATCCTCATCTCGTTCTCTTTCTCTCTCCCCGTCCCTCCCCCCACTCAGGACTATCACTATGTGGCACAATGTCTCCCCCTAAAGGGAAACGGAGAAGAAGCCTGTAACTGGAGGAATGGAATCGCAGCCTACATTGCATTACAGATGTAAGAGATAGGAGACACTGATTTCAAAACTGAATCGAGACTAAGAAAGGCTCGAACTGCCTGATCCAAATTGAGCCTCCTGTCAATCATGTATGCCTACCCAACCAACAGTAGATACTATCAGTAGAACTGAAATGGACAAGAACAATACAAACCGCTTACTTGAATCTTGAAGGCCCAGTGCAGTCAGAAATGTGATTTTCCTGTGTTTTCAATACATTTCCACACTATAAAAGGTTGGAATAATACTGTGAAATTGTGAATAATTACCTTTTAATGTAAGATCTGTTTGAAAAGGCTGCCTGAAATTTCAGCCTGTTTTGGTGGGACGGAGTTTTAGCCTGCCTGAATAGATCAATAAGAAAGAGTTCCAAACCTCATTTAAATGTTTCCCCTCCCCACTCAGACCACTCCCAGACAGTCATAGCAAAATTATTGCTTAAGAAATTGTTTGTTTCTTTTTGACCAGTTTAATTAAAAACAATCACAGTAAGGTACTTAATTGTTACCCAGAAATTATTTCATATTAGCTGCATTGGACCTATAAAGTGGTTTCAGTGTGTTTTTGAAGTGTAAATCAGGGGAGATAACATATTTTTCCAGTACACTTGATGAGAAATGCAGCATCTCCAATCCCAGTGAATCCCTCACTATCACGGAGGAACCCAGACGGACAGGGCAGCCCACTCAGCATGCAAGTGTGTGTGTGTGTGTGTGTGTGTGTGTGTGTGTGTGTGTGTGTGTGTGTGTGTGTGTGTGTGTGTGTGTGTGTGTGTGTGTGTGTGTGTGGTGTGTGTGTGTGTGTGTGTGAGGGGTGTCACTTGTATCCCTGTCTGTAGTGAGGGAAGTCTTTAAGGTTAACTATTGGAGGTGTGCATTACAGCAATCTGAGGCCTCGGTGTGCTGGATCCAGCTATTCAGTTGACAGTCAGGGCTCTTCTCACTCAGTTCTTACAGAAAGGCCTCTCTGTATTGCCCCATCAGATATAATCACAGGTCCCACCAACCAGAGAACAGAGCATGTGTACACACACAATGGGGTAGTTAGATTAATGGGGTTCACCAGGCTATGGCCGCCACGTGACGGGTCTAAACCAGTGATGGCGTAACGCCTTGCTCAAATCAAACTAGTATCTGTGGCCACCACAGATAGTCATGCAAGGCAGCATGACGGTCTTTTTAGAAACATATATCATATGGCTGGGAGGGAGGAGAAGGACGGGATCATTCAGAAACATATAAATATGGCTGGGAGGGAGGGAGAAGGACGGATCATTCAGAAACATATAACATATGGTGGGAGGGAGGCGAAGGACGGATTCATTCAGAAACATATATCATATGGCTGGGAGGGAGAGAAGGACGGATCTTCAGAAACATATAACATATGGCTGGGAGGGAGGGAGAAGGACGGATCATTAGAGAACATATATCATATGGCTGGGAGGGAGGGAGAGGACGGATCATTCAGAAACATATCTATATGGCTGGGAGGGAGGGAGGCAGAAGGACGGACTAATTCAGAAACATATAAATATGGCTGGGAGGGGCAGGAAGGACGGATATTCAGAAACATATATCATATGGCTGGGAGGGAGGGGGCAGAAGGACGGATCATTCAGAAACATATAACATATGGCTGGGAGGGAGGGAGGGAGAAGGACGGATTCAGAAACATATATCATATGGCTGGGAGGGAGGGAGAAGGACGGATATTCAGAAACATATATCATATGGCTGGGGGGAGGGGGAGAAGGACGGATCATTCAGAAACATATAACATATGGCTGGGAGGGAGGGAAAGGACGGATTCATTCAGAAACATATAATATGGCTGGGAGGGAGGGGGGCAGAAGGACGGATCATTCAGAAACATATAAAATATGGCTGGGAGGGAGGGAGGGAGAGGACGGATCATTCAGAAACTATATATATGGCTGGGAGGGAGGGAGAAGGACGGATCATTCAGAAACATATATCATATGGCTGGGAGGGAGGCAGAAGGACGGATCATTCAGAAACATATAACATATGGCTGGGAGGGAGGGAGAGGACGGATCATTCAGAAACATATAACATATGGCTGGGAGGGAGGCAGAAGGACGGATCATTCAGAAACATATATCATATGGCTGGGAGGGAGGGAGGCGAAGGACGGATCATTCAGAAACATACATCATATGGCTGGGAGGGAGGGAGGCAGAAGGACGGATCATTCAGAACATATAACATATGGCTGGAGGGAGGCAGAAAGGACGGATCATTCAGAAACATATATCATATGGCTGGGAGGGAGGGAGGCAGAAGGACGGATCATTCAGAAACATATATTATATGGCTGGGGAGGGAGGCAGAAGGACGGATCATTCAGAAACATATAACATATGGCTGGGAGGGAGGAGGCAGAAGGACGGATCATTCAGAAACATATACATATGGCTGGGAGGGAGGGAGAGGACGGATCATTCAGAAACATATATCAATTGCTGGGGGAGGGAGGGAGAAGGACGGATCATTCAGAAACATATATCATATGGCTGGAGGGAGGGAGAAGGACGGATCATTCAGAAACATATAACATATGGCTGGGAGGGAGGGAGAAGGACGGATCATTCAGAAACATATATCATATGGCTGGGAGGGAGGGAGGCAGAAGGTCAGCAGATAAAGCTTAATATGCATGTTCATCAATGGCATGTGAAAACCCTTGAATTCTAACTCATTTCTCCACTTGCGTGAACATACCTCTCTTTGTTTTGAGCCGACATCACCATCGGCTTTGAACAGGGCAGCCGGCTCATGCCAGGGAGGCAACCAGGTTACCAAAAGAATGGAATTACTTTGAACCTGTGGCAACTTCACCCACCCAGTGCCATGGGCCAGCTTAAACAAATTCCCTCCCTATCAGGACAAAGATCCAATCAAATCAAATGTTATTTGTAGACCTTACAGTGAAATGTTTACTTACAAGCCCTTAACCAACAATGCAGTTAATAAAAATGTGTGTTAAAGTATTTACTCAAATAAACTGAAGTAAAAAATAAATAAATACAATTATAATTAATAGAAAATAACAAATAATTAAGGCGCAACAATAAAATAACAGTAGCAAGGGGGTACCGGTACAGAGTCAATGTTCAGGGGCACAGGTTAGTCGAGGTCATTTGTACATGTAGGTAGAGGTGACTATGCATGAATAATAAACAGAGAGCAGCAGCGTAAAAATGGGGGTGGGAGGGGGGGACAATGCAAATAATCTGGGTAGCCATTTGATTAGGAGTCAGGAGTCTTATGGCTTGGGGGTAGAAGCTGTTAAGAAGCCTTTTGGACCTAGACTTGGCGCTCTGGTACCGCTTGCCATGCGGTAGCAGAGAGAACAGACTATGACTAGGGTGGCTGGAGTCTTTGGCAATTTTTAGGGCCTTCCTCTGATACTGCCAGGTATAGAGGTCCTGGATGGCAGGAAGCTCGGCCCCAGTGATGTACTGGACCGTACGCATTACCCTCTGTAGTGCCTTGTGGTTGGAGGCTGAGCAGTTGCTATACCAGGCGGTGATGCAACCAGTCAGGATGCTCTCGATGGTGCAGCTGTAGAACTTTGAGGATCTGAGAACCATTGCCAAATCTTTTCAGTCTCCTGAGGGGGAAAAGGCGTTGTCGTACGACTGTCTTGGTGTGTTTGGACCATATATTTTGTTGGTGATGTGGACACCAAGGAACTTGAAGCTTCCAACCTGCTCCACTACAGCCCCGTCGATGAGAATGGGGGCGTGCTCGATCCTCCTTTTCCTGTAGTCCACAATCATCTCCTTTGTCTTGATCACATTGAGTCTCCCGGGTGGCGCAGTGTATAGTCTCCCGGGTGGCGCAGTGGTCTAGGGCACTGCATCGCAGTGCTAGCTGCGCCACCAGAGTCTCTGGGTTCGCGCCCAGCCTGGGCTGGGTTCGCGCCCAGGCTCTGTCGCAGCCGGCCGCAACCGGGAGATCCGTGGGGCGACGCACAATTGGCATAGCGTCGTCCGGGTTAGGGAGGGTTTGGCCGGTAGGGAGGGTTTGGCCGGTAGGGATATCCTTGTCTCAGTATGTAAAAAATGTAATAAAATGTATGCACTCTACTGTAAGTCGCTCTGGATAAGAGCGTCTGCTCTTGGCCGGTAGGGATATCCTTGTCTCAGTATGTAAAAATGTAATAAAATGTATGCACTCTACTGTAAGTCGCTCTGGATAAGAGCGTCTGCTAAATGACGTAAATGTAAAATTGAGGGAGACGTTGTTGTCCTGGCACCACACTGCAAGGTCTGACCTCCTCTCTATAGGCTGTCTCATCGTTGTCTGTGATCAGGCCTACCACTGTTGTGTCATCGGCAAACTTAATGATGGTGTTGGAGTCGTGCTTGGCCATGCAGTCGTGGGTGAACAGGGAGTACAGGAGGGGACTGAGCATGCACCCCTGAGGGGCCCCCATGTTGAGGATCAGCTTGGCAGATGTGTTGTTACCTACTCTTACCACCTGGGGGCAGCCCGTCATGAAGTTCAGGATCCAGTTGCAGAGGGAGGTGTTTTGTCCCAGAGAGAAATAGAGAGATATAAAATCAACACTCAACTAACCAATAGTGATTTATTATTAGTGAGTAGTGTTATGCACTGGATTATCAAAGACATTATCTGGTAAAAAATTGTCAGACAGAAGCAACTCTTAATAGTACACGAGTCCTTCATTGCTTTACAGGGTGATTGGCAAACTGTGCTCAACATTAAAATGGAACTAATAAGCATGTAATAGTCAGTCAATAGAAAAGGCACCATTGAGCAGCTTGAAATGTTGAAATGGTCAAGTTGTCCAGTTTAGTTCAGTAAGTCACAAAAAGTGTTGTTGCATTCACTGAGCCTATATGTATGTGTTTTGTAAAACGTGGCACCACATTCATATATCTTTAATTGTTTCACTGTAGTCATCAATCATTATCCAACAGCACTTTCCATTTAGCTAATTCATTCAATATGCCCTTGTTTATTGTACCACATGAATTGTGCCTTTGAATTGGACCCTGTCCAGAACTGTGAGGCTGACCATACATTGACCCTACAGTAGTATCAACTTCGCCAACCGCTAGAGAAATGCCACACTAACACATTCATGATACATCCTCCTTCCGGTTCTGACATGCTCTCACACACAACACATGCTGCCTCTTTGCTTCATTTAGACTTTAGACAGGTTGCGTCTCTTGTGGCATCCTATCCCCTACATAATGCACTGAAGTGAATAGGGTGCTATTTAGGACACACTCTTACAACCACATGGGATGTGTACGATAGAGACGTTCCATTTACTACAACACAATGCAAGGCTTCTGGTGCTAGCATCAACATTAGCTGCGATAAAGGCACTACTTTATACTGCACTGTATGGATAAACACACATTAAAAAAGATATACTGCATTGATTGGCTTAATGTCATGTGAGTACATCTATAAAGCTAGTTCTAGAGGTAAGTAAAGGCTAATGATTCATTAGTCAAATCAGCTGTGTTTTACAGCTGTCTTGGATGTGCCTGCACATTAGCATCATATAGCATCAGCCTACACACTATAGTTCACATTTTACCCCTCCCCCCACCAGTGCCTGGGGGAGGATGGCGACGTTTGCACCCCCTGTCCAGCAGATCTTCATCCTGAGGAAGAGGTGGAGCTACAGTGATTAGGTCATAAGGCTGATCTCAGGCTTTAGTCTCAAAGGAAAGAGAAAATGATGCAATACCGAGATAAACCAAGAAGAAACATCAACATTCAAAGCTTCACTGCACTGTGTCAGCAGTCTCCTCCCCCTTAGTGGTGTGTTCGCTGTAGTGATTGGATAGCTCAATGTCTGAGTAGGCACTCCCCACCGCCTCCTGCTATTAGTCTGTGGAGTAGTCGGACTGCTCTGACATATGGAAGAATGGAAAGAGGGAAGGGAAGAAAGAAAGGTAGTGAGAGGAAGAGAGTTGATAGGGGTAATAAAAGAGTGAGGTACAAGTACAACCGGAGGGAGGAAGGAGGAGAAAGAGAGGGAAGGAGAAGTGTAAGTACAGGAACTGTAACAAAATGCCACTCTAGTCATAGGTGCATATTCATCATCATTTAACCAACCACTTCCGTGGCTCTGATCTGTGGCAGCATAAACACAACCCATCTCACAGAGCCCAAACAATGTTCAACAATAACAAGGAAGGAGGAAGACAAAAATAAAATAATATTTTATTTTCCCCAGGACAGCAATGTACAGGAGGCAGCGAGCCAATCCCATGAAGGAGAGATGGCACTTTTGTTGCCAAATAGCTAAGGTCTCAGGTCATTTGGTATTGTGGTCTTGTTGTTGCCTACACCTTGATGCCTGTTGGACCTCCATGACCTCCACAGCACTCTGCTGCTCTATGTGCAGATAAGATCATGTAGCAGCCTCACCGTCTACCAGAGCAGGTTTGGCCAGCTCGATGCGGAACACGATCTCAGCCAGGTCAGTGAAGGAGGCGTTGGGAAGGGTCACAGGTCCCTGCTGGACACATGGGACAGACAGTGCACAGGTATATTTGAATAGGGACTTCATACAGAAATCATTCAGAACAATCGCATTAAAATACACAATTTTACAATATCTTGTCATATATAGAGCACTCCTTTAAAAACAGCATCATCAAAACTCTGTAAATGTCTGCCATTCCATCTCTAATAGTGAGTAAGGCTTTTCTTCATTTTAATACTCCCTCCCTGATCCTCTCCTCACTCCCTGATCCTCTCCCTCACTCCCTGATACTCCCTCCCTGATCTTCCCTGATCCTCCCCTCACTCCCTGATCCTCTCCCTCACTCCCTCACTCCCTGATCCTCTCCCTCACTCCCTGATACTCCCTCCCTGATCCTCCCTGATCCTCCCCTCACTCCCTGATCCCTTCCCTCACTCCCTGATCCTTCCCTTCCCTCCTCACTCCCTGATCCTCTCCATCACTCCTGATCCTCTCCATCACTTCATGATCCCCTCCCTCACTCCCTGATCCTCCCATCACTCCATGATCCTCTCCCTCACTCCCTGATCCTCTCCCTCACTCCCTGATCCTCCCTCACTCCCTGATCCTCTCCCTCACTCCCTGATCCTCTCCCTCACTCCCTGATCTCTCCCTCACTCCCTGATTACTCCCTCCCGATCCTCCCCTCACTCCCTGATCCTCTCCCTCCCTCCCCGATCCTCCCCTCACTCCTGATCTTCTCCGCCTCGACTAGCCTGTCCTCTCCGATCAACTCCCTGATCCTCTCCATCACTCCATGATTCTCTCCCTCACTCCCTGATACTCACTCCCTGATCCTCTCCCTCACTCCCTGATCCTCTCCCTCACTCCCTGATCCTCGCTGATACTCCCTCCCTCGCTGATACTCCCTCCCTCCCTGATACTCACTCCCTCCCTCCCATTGTTGTTGCTCTGTGTGTTACAAGACTCCTCCTGGTGGTGGTCCTACAGCATGTTCTCTACCACTCCACTGCGAATCCACACATCAAACACAGTGTTGCCATGCTGGTAACCCACCTCCTGCAGGACACACACATCATTCTCACACACAAACAATATATACAAGCCTGAATCTAATGTAGCTAATCTCAGACAATCCTTGAAAACCTTTTCACACTTTTGACTGAGAAGGAGGAAAGATAGATGAATGGTGAAGTGTGAAGAAGTGAGGTCTAGAGTAAGAGGGAGAGCAAGAGGAAGCAAAAAAGAGACTGAATGACAGACCAACTCCCCATGTCGAAGACAAAGAGTGAGACTCACAGGGATCTTGTCGAACTTGCCAAACTCCAGTGTGCGATAGCGGTTTATGGGCGGTCTGATGAACTCGCAGTAGTCACTGCTCTTCACTGATGCACACAACACACGTAGGGCAGCCACATCTACAGGGGTCAAAGGTCAAATACCATCCTGACAACTGAACTGTGCTCATACCTCCAGTGTCTTATTGTTGCGTCCCAAATGACACCCTATTCCTTATAGTGCACTACTTTTGAAAAGAGCAAAAACAGTGCACTAAATAGGGAACAGGGTACAATTTGGGACACACCCTAAGTAATCCTATACATTTCAAGTAATTATTTAAAAAATGACATGTATATTCTTAGTAAACAAAAACAAACTTTCACTCCGATATGAACCCAATATCAAGTCATATAAATGAATTGCAAGTTAGCACAAGCCATTAAAGGTGTATTAATAACATATATTTGGTTTACACAGTACCTGAGGCTGTAGTCCTATGCAGTGCTGTGAGAGAGGCTCACATTCACTTTCTCTGCCAGTTAGTCCCAAGACTCCAGCTGTGCTGTGAAGGTGTCTCTTCCTCACCAATCTGCTTGCCCTTGAACACTGTAAATGCTGGAGTTGAAGGCAGCGCCAGAGAACATAGAAGTGATGGGGTAGGTCAGGTCCAACACCTTTTTAAAATCTGATGTCATCTCCTGCAACACACCATCAAAAAGACTGGGAACAAATCGATGAGAACCCTTATAATTCACCTTTAATTTCACCACTTTGTCCCATTGAAGTCACAAGACTTCTTAAACCATCCTGGCCAAAATGTAAACACTTGCCAATAGGCGACAGTTAAAGGTTGAGTGAAGATCAAATTAATGTTTCTAAATTTGTCTTTCCTGGATTCCTTGCGTCCTCTCTCCTTGCCTCCTTCTCAAGGTATTTTGGACAAAAATATCCAATCTCCCTCCCCTTTGACTTTTTCTTCCAATGCATTTTGAGAAGGAGGCGAGGACGGAGGACGCAACGAATTGAGGAAAGAAGAACTGAGAAAGAGTCTCTCACCATGGCCCACTCTCATGCCCTCTTTCTCATGCGGCTGTGGTCCTCTGTGTCCAGCGCCCCCATCAGGGAGCCGATGGAAACGCCACCCACCAGGTCCACAGGGATCCCTGCCTCACTCAGAGCAGAGAGAGAGAGACTCCCTCATCAAACTTAAAGGAATGTGGATTGACGTAATGTCTCGGCTTTCATCATGTGTGTGGTTCTGATGACTAACCAGTCTCTGCAGCGTTCCCTGTGTCTGGCAGGTGTAAAAACAGATTGCAGTGCAGATGTTTTGAAACGGTTTCACACAACAGACTCACAACTCATCTCTACTTATGTTCACTGTTAGTGATTGTAACTGCCAAGTAAACATCTTGTTTTACATCACCACATATGTCAAAACTAGTACCACACCAATTCACAAGGGGAACAAGACACATAGTTCAAGGCACTTAACAAAACACAAGAGAGAGACAAGAGGAACCAACCTTGAAACAGGAGAAGAGAGAGGAGAGACATGAGAACAAGATACAATTAAAAGAGCGAGAAATTACATGTGGAAGCAGTCAGTGATTTGAGTGTATCATGGTATGACTTCACAGAAATGACTAGTGACTATATATAGTGCTTAGTGATGTCAGTGATGTAGAAGTCAGAGATCAGGAGTCATTGGGTCGTACCTGGCTCCTCCTCCCCCATATGAGGGCGATGGCATTGCCGGTCAGCACCCTGGGCAGGCGGGAAAAGTTTAGAACACAAGCTGGTACATCTCTATCTGCAGAGGAGAGACAGACACTCAGAAGAGCTTAACACACTAGTTCCTAAATGGTTGGACACTAGAAATAACAGTGGGGTTATCTGGCAAGTCTACCTTCGTTATGGGTGGTGTCTGATTGTGCAGTTTTGGCAGATCAGATGTGTGTGTTTGCGTGCGTGCGTGCGTGCGTGCGTGTGCATACCAGTTTGGGCAGGCTCCTCTTGGAGTAGACCCTGCGTGAGCAGGAGAGGTGCAGGTGTCTGGAGATCCAGCTCCTCATGTTGAGCCACTCCACAGTGCCCTGGGGTGGTGGACCATCCTCCCTGTGTAACAACACCAGCTGCTTCTGGGCCCTCACCTCACTGCCCTCCAGCATCTGCTCCAACTACAGGGTCAAAGAGAAAAGGTCAACTAGAGAATAAAAGGTCAGCGAAAGGTCAGACAAAGGGAAGTAGGGCACAGTTTGTCTAAAACTATACAAACAGACGTATAATGCATACAACAGCCTGTATGCCCATTTCTGTATATGATAATTACATTCAACAGGCATAGTAGGCACATAATACAGTGCATTCGGAAAGTATTCAGACCCCGTCCCCTTTTCCACATTTTGTTACGTTACAGCCTTATTCTAAAATAGATACAAAACATTTTCCCCTCAATCTACACACAATATCACATAATGACAATGCAAAAACAAGTTTAGACATTTATCAAATATATACAATTTAAAAAACAGAAAACCTTACTTACATAAGAATTCAGACCCTTTGCTATGAGACTCGAAATTGAGCTCAGGTGCATCCTAATTCCATTGATCATCCTTGAGAGTCCACCTTTGGTAAATTCAAATGATTGGACATGATTTGGAAAGGCACACACCTGTCTATATAAGGTCCCACAGTTGACAGTGCATGTCAGAGAAAAAACCAAGCCATGAGGTCGAAGGAATTGTCTGTAGAGCTCCGAGACAGGATTGTGTCGAGGCACAGATCTGGGGAAGGGTACCAGAAAATGACCTATGCATTGAAGGTCCCCAAGAACACAGTTGCCTCCATCATTCTTAAATGGAAGAAGTTTGGAACCACCAAGATTCTTCCTAGAGCTGGCCGCCCGGCCAAACTGAGCAATCGGGGAAGAAGGGTCTTGGTCAGGGAGGTGACCAAGAACCCGATGGTCACTCTGACGGTTCTCCACAGTTCCTCTGTGGAGATGGGAGAACCTTCCAGAAGGACAACCATCTCTGCAGCACTCCACCAATCAGAACTTTACGGTAGAGTGGCAAGACAGAAGCCACTCCTCAGTAAAAGGCACATGACAGCCCGCTTGGAGTTTGCCAAAAGTCACCTAAGAAACAAGATTCTCTGGTCTGATGAAACCAAGATTGAACTATTTAGCGTGAATGCCAAGTGTCACGTCTGGAGGAAACCTGGCACCACCCTTAAGGTGAAGCATGGTGGTGGCAGCATCATGCTGTGGGGATGTTTTCAGAGGCAGGGACTGGGAGACTAGTCAGGATCGAGGGAAAGATGAACAGAGCAAAGTACACAGAGAGCCTTAAAGTTAATATTATTGGATCTGCGCATACAAAAGACTAGTGGCTGTTGCTTAAATTCAACAGAACTTTTAAACAAAACTGACTTTATAAACATTTTATAACAGGTGCCAGAAGAATCTTTAGATCGGTCGTGCTGAAGAATTAGGTAGTGTCATATGAAATGGGACTACGGTGTTCTAAAATGTTGCTATCATGACGTTTTGGCACCGTGATATTACCGTGGTCCCGATATACCGTGCAACACTAATTTGATTACCATATTTAACCATATATACTACGTACATATTACTGTATATTATACGTTATATGGTACTCCCTGTCCAAAACTGCTCACCTGCAGCTTGATGATGCCCAGCAGGTCTGGACGATGGCGCTGACCTTGCTGGGGTGAACGTTGTCAGAGCATCCCTCACTGTCTGTGTAGTGGAACACCGCCAAGGGTGTGTGCTGCATGGTCACACTCTTCTTCAGGATGGACTGGAGGAGAGGTGGGAGGACAGAGAGGGAAGGGGAGTGATTCAGACATTAGTGAGGCAGACGCAGGCTCAGAGGCAAAGGTATCGGTGACCCAAATGGCACCCTATTCTCTATATGACATATAGGGAATAGTGTTTCATTTGGGTCACACAGAGAGGTGTAAAGGAGAGGGAAGGGAGGAAGAATGGAGGCTAACCTTATAAATGACAGGGCTGGAGGGGCGTTCGTCTATGGTGACTCTGGCCAGCTCGTGTGGGGGGGGGGGGGGTTGGAGACAGGGTTCTCCTGTAGGTGGGGTCTGTGTGGGATCCTGACCAGACTCCCCTCTCCTACCACCCCAGTAACCGTCACAAATTGTGTGTGAAATTAGGTTGTGTGTGTGTGTGAGCACGATATCGCTGGAGTGTGTACTGTACTGTGTAAGTGTGTGTATCACCGGGTCGAAGAGCTCTGTGGTCAGGCCCAGGTAGTTATGTAAGGGCAGGAAGCTCACTCTCTGGAGTTGCACCATGATTATCTGGGACACACACACCAACGTGGATCAAACACCACAATGGCTGTAATACAGCCACAAGAGCACTATTCTTCAGAACAATCAGGGTGTACTTTCAACTCAGGTTAGGCAGAGTTTACATCCTTGGGTGTCTCCCAAATGGCACCCTATTTCCTACATAGTGCACTACTTTCGACTAGGGCCCATAGGGAATAGGGTGCAATTTGAGACGCAGACATTGCCATTAGGGGGTCTCATCCAAACAGTCCTGTTTGTTTGAATGGGTAGGACCAGGCTGAGGGTTGGGGTCATACCTGAATGACGCGTATTAGAGTTTCGGGGTACTACTCAAACACAGACTGGAAGGCTTCCTGCAGACGCAGGTTAGTGAAGCAAGACGCAGCCCGTGCTGACAGTGTCTTATAGGGGGCGGAGTAACCCTGAGGGACACAGGAACCAACCAATCACACAAGGAAGAGATGGGAAATAAGACAGAGAGAGCGAAGGAGGGTTAACCAGAGTGACCTAATCTGGTAAAGGAAGATGGAAATAGATTAATGTGGATGGAACACTGAAATAAGAAGAGGAGGATAGAGGGAGGAATAGACAGATTGAAAAATAAGCAGGAGAAGAATAGAGAGGGAGCAAAGATGAACAGAGGTATAGCAGTGGAGGGAGGGAGGGATGAGCTGAGAGCTGGCTGGGAGGAGGGAGAGATGCATGGATAGGTGAAGTGGTGGGTAGAGGAGAACAGAGGCTGTGTGAGGCGTGTCAGATGGAACGGAGATATAGTCTCGTCCAAAATGACAGCCAATTCCCTATATAGTGCTCTACTTTTGACAACTGCCCTATGGTCAAATGTAGTGCACTATAAAGGGAATAGGGTGCCATTTGGGACGAGACTATATTTCCACTCCATCTGATGTCCAGAATACTGAGTAGGCTATGAACACTGTCCCCCGGGAGCACGTCCTTCACAACCGGCTCTGTACCATCCTGTACCACACACGAAAGCTAAATTCCCCTATGTGCACAGAGTGACTCATAAAAATACATCTATGATATTGACTAAGCAAAAATGTCAGTGGATGCTGGTGTTAGGGTTAAGGCTAATTCTGAATACACCATGGGTTTCATGGTGTATTCCCAGCAGGTATTCTAGCCTGGTCTTCTGTCTTCGTGGATGCAGTGTTCCAGACGTCCGTCCTGGACCACGTAGATGCTATTGTAATCATCTCCCAGCCGGAACAGCCCCTCCCCTTTATGTAGCTCCACAAGACCATGTGACAACACAGCTCCAGGAACGTTTCAAAGTGGCCAAGCACCCTGAGAGCAGAGGGAGACAACATAGAGTTAGACAGAGAACACACACACTGCTACTGGTGTGTGAGAGTGGAGAGTGGAGTTCTGCACGTCAAACTCAGTCAGGTCGGCCTCCAGTAGGGATGGAGGGGGCTCCTTGGGCTGAAGGGTTGGGAGCTCCTTACAGATACGCAGGATCCTAGAACATACACACACATTAGATGGCATAGAATAGTGCGCCCTTCTTAAATATAATTTCCTCTTTTTTGAGTAGTGGTGTGACAGCCTCTAAAGATGGTAGCCTACCTGCAAGCTATACTCAGGACTTTGGGTCTCTTCCGAGGGCACTGCTTGGACACTCGAGGTAGAGGACAGAGGGGAGGACAGGGTCTGGACCTGCAAGTGACAGAGAGAGACAGAGAGGGAATCCATGGAAGGAAGGGGATGAAGGGATGAGATACGAAAGGCACAAAATGCTACTTTGCTCTGCGTTCTAGATGGGAAACACGTAACTAACATTTCTTATCATCAGAAGACAAATCACAGGAGATTCACACTCAATTCCAAGAATTGATACGTAACATTCTGAAATTATAAAGGCGTCAGAAATTAATTTAAATTCAAAAGAATGGGAATAAGGATTGGCATGCTAAACTCCTGGGCCTCTATTCATAAAGTGTCTCAGAGAATAAATAATTGCTGATTTAGGATCAGGTCCCTGCTGACCATATAATCATATTTATTTGAATTGAAAAGTTTAACTAATCCTAGATCAGCCATCCTACTCTGAGGCACTTTATGAGTACGGGTGTCACGTTTTGACCTTTATTTCCTTTGTTTTGTCTTTATTTAGTATGGTCAGGGCGTGCGTTGGGGTGGGCAGTCTATGTGTGTTTTTCTATGTTGGGGTTTTGTGTTCAGCCTGGTATGATTCTCAATCAGAGGCAGCTGTCAATCGCTGTCCCTGATTGAGAATCATACTTAGGTAGCCTGGGTTTCACTTTTGGTTTGTGGGTGTTTGTGGGTGTTTGTTTCCGTGTCAGTGTTTGTACTGTTTCGTTTGATCATCGTTTATTGTTTTTGTTCCTGTGTTCAGTTTTTGGATTTTTATTAAAGACATGAACACTTACCACGCTGCGCTTTGGTCCGATCCTTCTACCACCACAGATGATCGTTACAACGGGCCATGATAAACGATGCAAGGAATGGAGATAAGTGACTTGGTGAAGAGTCTCTTCCATTTCCCAAGTAAAAGGTAGTATGTAGTGAAATCAGGAGGAAACCCCGACTGGGACTCAATCCCAGGTCCAGTGACTGTCAACCTAACACCGTATGCCAGGAGATCTGACCCTCTTGACGAGCTCGCTAGGTCTTGGGTTAAGGTCGCTACAGTAGGCATACCTTTCTGTCAATAGGTTGGTAAGTAGGAGAGTGAACAGATGTGACCAGAGCCTTATGGGACCAGGTCAAAAGTAGTGGCACTATAAAGGGATTAGGGTGCCAAATGAAACACATTTTAAGAATGACTAACCTTCCTCATTATCTTCCTGCCGTAGAAGAGCACCTTGTCTCTCTTCCTGAAGCGATAGCGGGGAACAGCCTGCTGTCCACCTTCCAACACAGACACAACATGCTATCAACATAGATAACACCGCTTTTGTGAGCAATAGTGGCTAGTAAACAGAGTGCAAAATACAACTAGGCCTATATAGTATACAGCACAGATGGAAAGGATGTCCTGTGAACAAGGATTCTCTGTTCAGGACCAACAGTTATTATTCGCCAATGCTGGTGTGGTCAAATTTAGCTCATTGTCCCAATACGTTTTCAGTGTGTATAATGTCATGTTCAATATCAACTGTGTTCTTGGTCCACATGCTTGTCCCATGAAGCAGGGAGGCAGAGGATGGATGACTGTATATTCTATAGATGAAGAGCACCACAATGCCAATTAAAGACTGCCACCCCAGCCCGATCATCACGCCAGACAACTGGACAAGATACATTAAATTACAGTGTTCTATTCAATTCGCTTTTGCGCAATTTCTTGTCCAATATGAACCAGTTGAAAAAACGTTTCCTCCTGGCTGTCCCACCACCAATTTACATCACTAGCCAATCAATGTGTCACGCCCTGATCTGTTTCACCTGTCCTTGTGATTGTCTCCACCCCCTCCAGGTGTTGCTTATTTTCCCCAGCGTATTTATCCCTGTGTTTCCTGTCTCTCTGTGCCAGTTTGTCTTGTATGTTTCCAAGTCAAACAGCATTTCCCCCCCGTTCTCCTGCTTTTGCATTCTCCTTTTTCTAGTCCTCCCGGTTTTAACCCTTGCCTGTTTCTAGACTTTGTACCCGCCTTCCTGACATTTCTGCCTGCCTTGACCACGAGCCTGTCTGCCACTCTGTACCTCCTGGACTCTGATCTGGTTTTGACCTTTTTGCCTGTCCATGACCATTCTCTTGCCTACCCCTTTGGATTAACTTCACTAGGGTAGGGGGCAGCATTTGGAATTTTGGATGAAAAGCGTGCCCAAAGTAAACTGCCTGCTACTCAGGCCCAGAAGCTAGGATATGCATATATTTGGTAGATTTGGATAGAAAACACTCTAAAGTTAATGTAATAATAATAATGTAAATAATGTCTGAGTATAACAGAACTGATATGGCAGGTGAAAACCTGAGGAAAATCCATCCAGGAAGTGCTTTTATTTTGAAATGCCTGTTTTTCCATTGAAAGCCAAAGACTTAGGACCCAGTTCATGATCTCTATGGCTTCCTCTACATGTGGCCAGTCTTTAGGCATTGTTTTAGGCTTTTACTCTGAAAAATGAGGGAGATACAGCACTTTCAATGAGAGGACAGTGGACATTTCCAGACATAAGTCCAGCACGTGCCCGGGAGAGCGCCTTTCTTGTTTCTCCTTTTCTATTGACGAAGCTTTTGTACGGTTGAAACATTATTGATTATTTATGACAAAAACAACCCAAGGATTGATTTTAAACATCGTTTGACATGTTTCTATGAACTTTTATGGTACTTTTTGGATTTTTCGTCTGTCTTTTGTGACTGCGCTTTGTTCCCAATGTATTTCTGAACAAAACACACCAACAAAACAGAGATTTTTGGACATAAAGAGGGACATTATCGAACAAAACAAACATTTATTGTGTAACATGGAGTCTTCGGAGTGCAACCATATGAAGATCATCAAAGGTAAGTGATACAGTTTATCGCTATTTCTGACTTTTGTTACTCCTCTTCTTGGCTGCTAACTGTTTGTAATGATTTGTCTGCTGGGCGCTGTTCTCAGATAATCGCATGGTTTGCTTTCGCCGTAAAGCCTTTTTGAAATCTGACAGCGGTTGGATTAACAATAAGTTTATCTTTAAGCTGGTGTATAACATTTGTATCTTTTATGTATGTTGATTATGATAATGTCTGTTTTGAGTTTCACACTCTGCAATTTCACCGGATGTTTGAGACAGTGGATTATTGAACAAAACGCGCTAACAAAATTTGTAAAAAAATAAATGACCCTTATCTTCAGCAAGGTCCTCCATAGAGATTCGAGAGTATTTCGTTAACAAGTTTCTCTTCCCTCAATCTTTGAAGTTCAGCAATTTCTTTACCTCTCTTCATGGCTGTTTGACTTATTTCATACTTCATTCATTCCCAATATTTCCCATAAGACTTAACTGGAGGAAAGTCCAAATATTTTTCTTGTATAATATCTTTGGCATCCATCTTGAAATCATCTTCCAACAGTCTGCTATTGAGTTTCCAATAACTCCGATTCGGTTTATTAACTTCAGAGCCATTAATATTTAAAGATAAGAATACAACTTTATGATCCATAAGAATTGATGTTTCAATGGATACCTGGAATACATTATCTAATGAATTAGAAATCAACCAGAAGTCAATTCTTGACTGTCTGGACAGTCCTTTTTATCAGGATATTTAGATCTCCAAATATTGAATAATCCAAGACATAGATTATTAAACTCAGGATTAACTATGCTGGATCTGGTAGGAGGACATCTGTCAATCATCACATTAGATACATAATTTAAATTTCCACCTAAGATAATTTTGATATCCTGAAATACACTCTATAAATCCTGAAATACACTCTATAAATCTCTTCTTCAAATTCTTGAAATAGTATCCTGTTTTGTTTGTTGTTGGATGGATAGATATTCCTTAATAAAAACATTTCACTTTTCAAATTCGGTTAAACTTAACCAAAGCCCAGAGTGGTGAGTCTTACTACTGATGACCGTCCCTTTAAATGCACCTCTTAACTGCTACACCTGCAGAGTGGTTGTTGCCATATGATAACCAGATATTGTTACCCCATTGATTTTTCCAAAAGCTAGATCGGAAGAACAAGCATGAGTCTTTTGTAGAAAGTAAAAGGCTGCATTAAACCGTTTGCAATACAGGAAAATAGCCTTAAGTTTGAGTAAATTAAGAATACCCCTGACATTAATTGAACAAGGAGATAAAGACAAACTTCAACCAACAACCTTGTTATGCTAATATAAGGTGGCTTGGAAGGTAGACTTGAAATGTACAAACTATGGCATAAGGGAACGATGAGTGGATAAAATAATATAGCGGGCTCCGGAGTGGCTCAGTGGTCTAAGGCACTGTATCTCAGTGCTAGAGGCATCACTACAGACCCTGGTTCAATCCTGTGCTGTATCACAACCAGCTGGGATCGGGAGTCCCATGGGGTGGTGCACAATCGGGTTAGCGGAGGGGTGGGCCGTCATTGAAAAATAAGGATTTGTTCTTAACTGACTTGCCTAGTTAAATAAAGGTTAATAAAAAAATTGGATTAAGACATTAATGAGCAAGCCAGATGTAGGCAATATAACTATTTGTTCAGCACCTTTGAAATGTGAAGCAACCGAATTCAGAACCTGGGCCATTCTTACGGTATTCTCCCTGTACGCCAAGCCAGGACAGTAGGACAAATAAAGGGGGCATATAAGCAGAAAATGCTTTCATTTTCTGCTTATATGCCCCCCCCGGATTTATCCTCTTACAAAATTTGATGATGACATTTCTCTAAAACAAGCTATAGAATACATGTGCTCCACCAAGTCAGAACAGTAGGCTAGGTTATGGGGGGGGAAAGGGAGGAAATTATTATGGTGAGGCACATGGCTACTAACAGCTTACTACACAACATACACTTAGTATTACTTTCTTAGCTTCAGTATACATATCTCCCTGGCATATTACATCATTTATGCAGCAGCATACAATATATTTTTGGACCCACAGTTGTGTGGTCCTTCTTGTGGGCAAATTTTATCATGACACTTTGTCATCGAGGTCTGGCGTTCTCTGGATTTATGGTGCTCTCAAGACAACTGGGAACTCGAAAAAAACAAAACAAGGTTGAATCATGACGTCGGTGCTCTAGAAAGAGGCCTGAGTTCCCTACTTGGAATTCCGAGTTGGATGACAGTTCAAAACTTATTTTCCTAGTCGGAGCTCGTTTTTTTCGAGTTCCCAGTTGTCTTGAACTCACTGAAGTCTGGCTTGACAGCATGGCCAATGTATTCAACTTTTTCTGGCCCATGGTTTTGTGTGAATGTTTATCCTTTTAAGCTTGGAAAAGAGTCCCTTAAACTCAAGACTTGGCCAGTTGATCATTGACGTGATTCATGATGATGACTGCTTGTCTAGCTTGCTAGCTAAGATTTTGAAAGTATAATGTTGGCATGATCAGTCCAATCAAAGCTATTGTAGATATAACGTGATTTGACATAATTTTATCTGTGGCCAACGACCTTGAGCCTTCTTGGATGGGCACTTCTAATGTAAATCAATGGTAGCACCCAAGGTGGATTGAACTTTCAAGCTCTCCCTGTAGATTTTGCAGTGACGTAGTGTCCACCCCTTACCAACCCCCATGCTCTGCATTTTCCGCTGGCTGCCCCTCCACCACAGAAAGCACTGAGCTAGGCTAAAAAGCCTGCCTTTTGGAGCTGCCTTACTCAAGAAAGCAAAAAAGAGACTATGTTTAAACATTTTTACATTACATTTTACATTGGTTACAAACTGATATGTGACACATATTATAATAACATGTGTAGTGTTTGAGAGATAAGCAGCATGTTATTATGCACACCTGGTTAAAATGGTATTCACGTGTTCAGTGCGTGATATTGGAAATGTGTATCTGATTGGATGCGCATAGTTTTATTGGCAGGCCTCATTGGTTGTTGGCCAAGGTACTCAATTGTGTTTTCCTTTGAGCAGGTGCAGATGGACACAGCTTGGAACCGGCTATGTAGTATCCACTGTCATCTTGGAAATAAACCTCTTTGTGATGTTAATGCTTTATACTGTCAAGTTTCTCTTTACAATAACTAAAAAGAACCCGCTTCCTTTAACCGGGGATGCAACAACATGCAAAGCAAGCAACAAAACAATTTTTTTGTATATACAGTACCAGTCAAAAGTTTGGACACACCTACTCATTCAAGGGTTTTTCTTTATTTTTACTATTTTCTACATTGTAGAATAATAGTGAAGACATCATCTTCTTATTATTGGTGTCCTTTAGTAGTGGTCAGCATATGTGGGAACTCCTTCAAGACTGTTGGAAAAGCGTTACAGGTGAAGCTGGTTGAGAGAATGCCAACAGTATGCAAAGCTGTCATCAAGGCAAAGGGGGGCCTACAAAAGGTACCTAAAGGACTCTCAGACCATGAGAAACAAGATTCTCTGGTCTTATGAAACCAAGATTGAACTCTTTCGCCTGAATGCCAAGCGTCACATCTGGAGAAAACCTGGCACCATCCCTACGGTGCAGCACGGTGGTGGCAGCATCAGGGACTGGGAGACTAGTCAGGATCAAGGGAAAGATGAATGGAACAAAGTACATAGATATCCTTAATGAAATCCTGCTCCAGAGTGCTCAGGACCTCAGATTGTGGTGAAGGTTTACCTTCCAACAGGACAATGACCCTAAGCACACAGCCAAGACAAGGCAGGAGTGGCTTTCGGGACAGGTCTCTGAATGTCCTTGAGTGGCCCAGCCAGAGCCCGGACTTGATCTAATATCTCTGGAGAATCCTGAAAATAGCTGTGCAGTGATGCTCCCAATTCAACCTGACAGAGAGGAGAAACTCCCCAAATACAGCCAAACACTTTTAGATAAACCAATTATTAGGTTTAGGCCTACTCAGACTAATATTTATCTGGGCATTGCTATGATAGTAATTTCAATATAGCACATTTCATTAATGAAAAACCTATCAATCCACATACAATAGTACCACAATTATCTTTTGTTTACTTGGCATTTGACATAATGCTTTCTCTTTGTCTCTCAGGGATAGAACATCCAGATCCTTACAATTGCCATACAAAGTGTGCACATTGCTAGATTTTTAAAGTGAGCATAAATTACATTGAAAGATTATTAAAATGTATGTTTTAACAGTTGAGTATAATTCAAGGAACGCAAATATCTACAGAAACTAAACAGGCAGCACATAATTGTATTGCACACACATTGTAATAGTACATATATGAGCAGACCTTCACCCTGTACACACAGCGTTATACACAAATGTGTTACTGACAGAAGACAGACATGCCTCATTCTGAGGCACAGGCAGCAGGCTTATTTTTCTGCTCCTCTACACATAAATCATAAATCATGGCTTCATAGCCCTCTTTCCCCTTTTATATTTCTTCTCTTGTCTAAACATACCTTCTTCAACTCCTTTTACTCTGTCTGCCCCCTCCCTCTCTATCTCTCATTGCCCTCCTCTCTCCCCCTCCTTCTCTCCTGATCTACTTGTTGAGGTATTTGGCCACCGAGTGGTAGGCCAGTAGGATCTCAGAATCCTTGGGGCAGGTATAGCGGAACTCGTCCTGCTGGTAGGCCTTGGTCAGGTAGCGGGTCAGACCGGGCAGAGCCACAGGGATCTCAAAGTCACGGTACTTCCTACACACCACCTGTGGTGAGCAAGAGAGGGGGAAAGGGAGTCAACATGACACACACTGAACCACACTGAACAACATTTTCATCTGTTTACTAGTAGCACAGTGGTGCTAGTGGTACTTGCAGTCATACAAACTAATAAAAAGCCCAATGTTCCCATTGCTTAAACCATAGCTACACATCTGAGTGCACCTATAAATACTGTAAAAGGAATAGACCTTTGCCCTTATTGATAGAGATTGAGATGGTTCCAACAAAGAGGAGCAGAATAGAGGAAAGTACAATAGATGACACTAGGCGATGTAATCTAGGACTTCCTGGAATGCTTGATCTGATAACCTTGACTATGTTGAGCTTGGGCAGCAGGTTGCAGTCAGCCAGACTGAGGGAGTTCCCATCCAGATAGTGCCGTGATGACTTGGGGACGTCTGGGTTTTGGTCCAGCTCGTGTAGGAGTGGCGTCAGCAGGTACTGATCCAACTTCATCAGGCTCTTCAGAAACTTCTTCTCAAGCACTGAAAAGCAGCAACGCCTCATAAAAAAACAGAACTACTGTTTCAATGACTCATCCATCAATTTCAAAACAAGGAGGGGCTCTTACTATCGTTGAGTCCAGGGTTAGGGTTCTTGATGTATGCAGAGAACTTGTGGAAGATGTCATCTCCAGCACCGTTGGACTCCTTGTAGCGACAGCAGAGCTTGGGGTACCTGGAAAGGTAATGCCATTAGCTCTCAGCCTTCTGAGTTAGTTGAGCCAGTGGAGGATACATTTGACTGCAAAGATGTTAATTGCCCTGTAATAAACATTTATTTATTAATGACTTGTCTCTTTTGGTGTGTGTGTGTGTGTGTGTGTGTGTGTGTGTGTGTGTGTGTGTGTGTGTGTGTGTGTGTGTGTGTGTGTGTGTGTGTGTCTTGCGTGCGTGCGTGCATGAATTTAGCTGTTATGTTCATCACACACTCACTGTGGCGGAGCCAGTGCCTCCTCTAGGAACTCCTCGATCTTGTTGGTGTCGGTGCGCACCTCTCCGCCGAAGATGAGGAACGGGGGCTGAGAGCCTGGGGCAAGGTCCTTCAGCACTTCTGGAGCCCTGACAGAAAGGGGACCAGATAAAACACATGGGGGAGAAAAGCATTTAATTGCACACTTCATCTATCACACACAATCCTCTAGTTATTCTATCAGTGTTAGCAGTTCATAAGTAGTTGTTACCTGGACATGTATGGACAAGCTCTTCGATTCATGCCTGGCTTGGACGGATTGAACTGTTGCATTAAGTGCATCATTGTGGAGAGTGTATGTGCGTGAGAGTGAAAGCCACATATATACCTTTTCATGTCTACTGTGGTGAGGGTGAAGTTGGCCCCCTTCAGCCAGAGGATCATAAAGAGTCGCTGACAGAAGGGACAGTTCCCCACACTCTCCCCATCATCACTGGCCTATCGGGTGGATGGGTGGAGGTTGGAGGGGTGTGCGATAGAGAAGGAAAATGGACAGAATAAAAATGTGGTCTCTTCAATCAGTCAGTAATTCGTTTTTTTCAATTGTTTCATAATGTAAGTACAGTGTAAGAAAGACGATTAATTGTTATAGTACTTTCTACACTTTACTAACTTACGTAGTTACACTGCAATAAGGATACAGTAATGTAAAGTTTACATTTTTATTTATATAGCACTTCTTACAACACCTGTACATCCTATGATGTAACCTTTGAGAATCAACATAACTGAGTCATTGGAATGTGAGGAAGCGAAGGCGTTTTCAGCAGCAGGGGATAAAGCCTCCAAACTGGAGACGCCTCTTTTCAGTTTCTGTTCAACTGACCTGGATTCTCACAGAAACACACCGATACTCAGTAACTGTACAGGATATAATGTAAACACAAGCTTTTACTAAGAGGTTACATTGCTCCATCGAAAAACAACTTTTTGAAATCACTGTTTTTATTTTCCACAATATACACTACCGGTCAAAGGTTTTAGAACACCTACTCATTCAAGGGTTTTTCGTATTTAAAAAAAATATTTTCTACCTTGTAGAATAATAGGGAAGTCATCAAGACTATGAAATAACACATATGGAATCATGTAGTAACCAAACAAGTGTTAAACAAATCAAAATATATTTCACATTTGAGATTCTTCACATAGCCACCCTTGCCATGATAACACCTTTGCACACTCTTGGCATTCTCTCAACCAGCTTCATGAGGTAGTCACCTGGAATGCATTTCAATTAACAGATGTGCCTTCTTAAAAGTTAGTTTGTGGAATATCTTTCCTTCTTAATGCGTTTGAGCCAATCAGTTGTGTTGTGACAAAGTAGGGGTGGTATACAGAAGATAGCCCTATTTGGTATAAGACCAAGTCTATATTAGGGTAAGAACAGCTCAAATAAGCAAAGAGAAACAACAGTCCATCATTACTTTAAGAAATGAAGGTTAGTCAATGCAGAAAATTTCATGAACTTTGAAACTTCAAGTTTCTTCAAGTGCAGTCGCAAAAACCATCAAGTGCTATGATGAAACTGGTTCTCATGAGGACCGCCACAAGAATGGAAGGCCCAGAGTTACCTCTGCTGCAGAGGATAAGTTCATTAGAGTTACCAGCCTCCGAAATTGCAGCCCAAATAAATGCCTCACAGACTTCAAGTAACAGACACATTTCAACATCAACTGTTCAGAGGAAACTGTGTGAATCAGGCCTTCATGGTCGAATTGCTGCAAAGAACCTACTACTAAAGGACACCAATAATAAGAAGAGACTTGCTTGGGCCAAGAAACACGAGCAATGAACCTTAGACAGGTGGAAATTTGTCCTTTGGTCTGGAGTCCAAATTGGAGATTTTGGGCTTCTACCGCTGTGTCTTTGTGAGACGCGGTGTGGGTGAATGGATGATCTCTGCATGTGTGGTTCTCACTGTAAAGCATGGAGGAGGAGGTATTATGGTGTGGGGGTGCTTGCTGGTGACACTGTCTGTGATTTATTTAGAATTCAAGGCACACTTAACCAGCATGGCTACCACAGCATTCTGCAGCGATACGCCATCCCATCTGGTTTTGGCTTAGTGGGACTATCATTTGTTTTTCAACAGGACAATGACCAAACACACCTCCAGGCTGTGTAAGGGCTATTTTACATAGAAAGAGAGTGATGGAGTGCTGCATTAAATGACCTGGCCTCCACAATCCCCCGACCTCAACCCAATTGAGATGGTTTGGGATGAGTCGGACTGCATGGAAAAGCAGCCAACAAGTGCTCAGCATATTTTTCCAAGACTGTTGGAAAAGCATTCCTCATGAAGCTGGTTGAGAGAATGCCAAGAGTGTACAAAGCTGTCATCAAGGCAAAGGGTGGCTATTTGAAGAATCTCAAATATAAAATATATTTTGATTTGTTTAACACTTTTTTGGTTGCTACATGATTCCACATGTGTTATTTTATAGTGTTGATGTCTTCACTATTATTCTACTGTAATACCCTTGTTAGAACCAAGTATTGAGTTTATTTGTTATAATTAATTGGTATTAGATTTAAAAGGTGATTGAATTTCTCCCAAATTGTAATGTTGTTAATGCATTTCTTTTGAAGAAATATTTCTTTAATGTATAATTGAATAGGTTGGTTTACTTTTAAGTTTAAGTTTTGACCAATAAGGTCGCTTGTTAAACTGTGGTCAATGGGAGAGTTGACCTGGTTAACGGGAGGCCTGGGGGAAAAAAGAGAGGGAGAGAGACGTTGAAAAAAGGATGGACGTTACATTATGACTGTTGGTGAAGAAAAATTATAAAAGGAGACGATAAAAATAAAACAAAATTGATACCTACCGAGTTTTGAAGGGAAATATTGTTTTTATTTTATAAGAGAGTTGTTATAATTTTGTTAAGAAAGACTTAGTAAAGACTGAAGCTACCGTCTCATCGTATTTGGGTATTTGACAGCCTTGAGGTTAGCCTAGCCTAGCCTAGCCTGCTAGCGGAACCCCTCGCCAACAGCCGGTGAAATTGCAGGGCGCCAAATTCAATCAACAGAAATCTCATAATTCAATTTCTTTTTTCTTTTTTTTACATAATTTTAAAGATAAAATTCTCGTTAATCCAACCACAGTGTCCGATTTCTAAAAGGCTTTTTGGCGAAAGCAGAACATATCATTATGTTAGGTCAGCAACTAGTCACAGAAAGCATACAGCGATTTTCCAACCAAAGAGACGGGTCCCAAAAAGCAGAAATAGAGATAAAATGAATCATTAACCTTTGATATTCTTCATCAGATGACACTCCCGGGACAACATGTTACACAATACATGTATGTTTTGTTCGATCAAGTTTATATTTATATCCAAAAACCTCAGTTTACATTTGKCTTTGCCTCCAAAAYATCCCGTGAATTTGCACAGAGCCACATCAATTTACAGAAATACTCATAATAAACATTGATAAAAGATACAAGTGTTATTCACAGAATTAAAGATTTACTTCTCCTTAATGCAACTGCTGTGTCAGATTTCCAAAAAACTTTACGGAAAAAGCAAACCATGCAATAATCTGAGTGCGGCACTCAGACAACAAATCAAGCCAAACAACACCGCCATGTTGGAGTAAACAGAAGTCAGAAATAGCATTATAAATATTCACTTACCTTTGATGATCTTCATCAGAATGCACTCCCAGGAATCCCAGTTCCACAATAAATATTTGATTTGTTCGATAAAGTTCATCTTTATGTCCAAATACCTCCTTTTCGTTTGCGCGTTTAGCACAGTAATCAAAATTCATGACGCGCCAGCACTAGGTGCAGACGAAAAGTCAAAAAGTTCCGTTACAGTCCGTAGAAATATGTCAAACGAAGTATAGAATCAATCTTTAGGATGTTTTTAACATAAATCTTCAATAATGTTCCAACTGGAGAATTCTTTGTCTTCAGAAATGCAATGGAACTCAAGCTAACTCTCACGTGAACGCGCATGGTCAGCTCATGGCACTCTGGGAGAGAACTTACTCAATCCCCTCTCATTCACCCCCACTTCACAGTAGAAGCATCAAACAGGGTTCTAAAGACTGTTGACATCTAGTGGAAGCCTTGGGAAGTGCAATATGACCCCATAGACACTGTGTATTCGATAGGCCAAGAGTTGAAAAACTACAAACCTCAGATTTCCTGGTTGGATTTTTCTCAGGTTTTCGCCTGCCATATGAGTTCTGTTATACTCACAGACATCATTTAAACAGTTTTAGAAACTTCAGAGTGTTTTCTATCCAAATCTACTAATAATATGCATATATTAGCAACTGGGACTGAGTAACAGGCAGTTTACTCTGGGCACGCTTTTTATCCAAACGTGAAAATGCTGCCCCCTATCCCAAACAGGCTAGCATCGTGTGACACCGAGAGAGAATTGCTTGGGAAAGGTTATTGAGGTCATGTTCCCATGGGATATCGGTTACTGCTAAAGAGTACTGTCTGCATTGATAGCCATGCTTGCTGTGGATCTTGTGAGGAAACCTGCAAGGAACTGCCATACTTCACTGAGGGAATATCTACGTGTAGTGAGTAACCACAACGGTGGGGTGCTTCTGGACTTTATGTGTGTCGTAATTTTTTTTTAGCTCCAACGCGCGCCAACAGGTTAAGCAAGCTTTAAATAATTTGGACATGGGTTGTGCACGACTCATTGGGGTTTATTATTTGTATTTCTTTTGATGTGGTGCTTTGAAAATGTAATAATACACATCTTGAACCTTGTGTATGATGCCTTGGTGGAGTCATTTACTGTTTCAATTTAATTTAATGCATGGGAAAGCATATCCTTATACAATGACAAAAATCTATAATCAATCCATCTGAAGTTAATACCCTAGTTGTCATCACCCTAGATAGTTTACAATAGGGATTCTTATTGGAGATGTCCTTCTCACCTGACATCCCATGCTGTTGAGATATTCTACGTAAGTTAATAGAGAGTCAAATTCGAGCCTGGTGAGATGGTTACACTACAATGTAGAAAAATAGTAAAAAATTAAGAAAATCCCTTGAATGAGTGTTCTAAAACTTTTGACCGGTAGTGTAGCTGAATTCCCTGGAACATGTATGGTGTACTAATGGGAGCTTACCACATGCTAATTTTCTTGTAGTTATAGCAACTAGCCATGTGATTTACAAATACACCTGGACTCACATATAATAAAGTTTCTGCTTTTCTATTAGGTTTATTTACAGATGTAAGAATCACGCTGTTGCAGGAGAACTTTCCTGCAATGCAGGACATTGAAAATGTGTAGTGTATTTGAGGTTTTAAAAGCCTTCTGACGTTTGCAATTTCCACTTTGAAATTTTGGACTTTATTTCCCATACAATTTTTTAAAATCAACCCTACAAAAATGTCCATTAATTATAATCCACATCATAATTCCCATTTCCTGTTGCTTCAGGATTATTTTCCTGCTGTAGCAAACTGGCTCAATTTAAGATCCTACATTTGTATGAACAAATATTTATTCCTTCCTTGCTGTAAGCTGTCTCTGGAACTAAAATGTACAACCTGTTGTTCTAAAACAGGACTAAAGTTTAAAATTTAAATACAGTAGGCCTAATACAGGCTCCATTGGAGGATAGTTAGGTTTCTGACTCTTACCTTGATGAAGAGTTCAATCTTGGAGCCTTCAGCCATCTCGCTCAGACCCTTAGAGCCTAGAAACTAGTTACTGTTGGTTCTCAGAGGAGTGAGAGCTGTCAATGTCAGCCTGTCCTCATGTGTGTATCCTGATCCACACACATACGGCTAAATCACCATAGGTCACTGAAGGTCAGAAGAAGCTATGGATCCAAAAGGTCCGACTGCTGTTATAAAAAAAGATGGTCAGCTCCTTGATGGGAGCAACAACATTGTTTTTTTAACCACTCCTTTATTCCTCTCTCTCTCCCTCTTTAGTGGCTCTAACTCTCCTCTATCAGTTTCTGTCTCTCACCACACCCGTCATGTCTCTGACATTTAGCATACACCCCCACCAGACCTACCAGTCAGACCAGTAAAGTCAGATCACTCCACCTATTCTCACTCTCCCACAGGCCTCCATTTTCCCAATACAATGTAATGTCAGTGTGGCTCTCTTCGTCTCCCACGTTGGTTTAAAACGTGATTTCAGAGCAAGGGCCCATCAAGTAGAGAGAGGCCAGTGAATGAGAATACAGTTCAAGAGTAGCCTACAACTTGCCCACATTCTTTAACGTATTGTAATGACCCGGCTGGGTCATAAAGGGAAAAGAGACGGACTCTAGGTGTGCAGGTCAGAACACAGGTTTATTCCTAAACTGGGCTATTGTTCCGGCCACAGCCCACGCCGCTAAATGCCGAACGTACACAATGTTACCCTGTCGAGTTAAGGGTCACTCTCATAGGAACAGATCAAGGCCCCGAACAGAAAAGAAAGAAAGATGATACAGTAATCCCTATTTATGCATTTCCAAATCCCGCGGGATTACCCATCATACCCCCCCAACCTTTCCATCTGTCCTGACATATTTAACCCCTGCTAGTAGCCATGAGAACCATAACACACCCACAAACACAGAACACAATACCGGGTCGTTACAGTATGTATACTCAAAGTGGACTGATACATTGTACCTTTAAGCATAACTCAAATAATACCACATAGAAGGGTCAAGTGCCTCTGAATCTGCTCAGTGGGCAGTGGGCATTCTATCTAAGTGTTAATGTTTACCAAGGGAGTCTTGGTTATTCAGCTAGATAAAGAAAAAGTTAAAGTTGCCAAAGGAAAAATAGTCCATCTAGGGCTGTGAACAGTGCCGCAATTATCAGGTTGTTCAGAAGATAAAGACTTTATATCCACTGGAGAGAGATGGGGGAATCTGGGAGAGATTGCCAGGCACCTGCTCATATCCATCCACCGTCATGGGTGAAGGTGGATGGACTGTGTGAAGGACCATATCTCCCCAACACCAGCCATCAGTGACAGGCAGTGACCAATAAGCAGACAAGAGACCCAGACAGCAATCAGAGGGATGGGACTACAGTACTCCTGGGAGCATTGGAAGGTTTGCAACAATGACTGTCTGTCTGGGCCCTTTTATACATATTGAAAACACATTTGCAAAACGATCTATTTTTAAGTGTAATCTACAGTCCTTTCAGTTGCAAATACAACTATGTGGTGTTATTTGAAATATGTGCAATTAAGGTACAATTTATCAGTCCGGTTTGTGTATAGATGATTTGAATTTGGGTCTGTTAGATACTCTTGGACTGTATTTTTATTCTCTCTATAGTTGATGGGCCCTTGCTCTGGAATCACGTTTTCAACTAATGTCACAGCTTTAACAAGTGACCTGATCTCTCAAGCTTTCTAAACTATTCATTCTCTAAATGGATGTTTGCTTTTGTAATAGAATGAGTCAAGGTAAACAATAGGTGCTTTCCAACACACTGTTTCTTGGCAAGAAGTTACTTGGCAAGAAGTGTATGCCTGGGCCCCTCTTGGTTTCCTGGTTTCTTATAAGAGTTTAGAGAAGTGCAGCATTACACTCTGCGGCTTTAGTTCTGTTGGAAGACACTATTGTATTGGGAAATCAGGGAGAGATGGATGGTCAGTTTCCTCTCTCTGACATTGGTCCTTTCTGAACAGTACAGAACTTGATCTCTTCCCTTCTGATAATCTGATAAACCTATTTTATCATACAATTTGTGTAAAAAAAATGTGTGACTTTCCCCAAAGTCCCTTTAGGGGCCACTCTAGCTCAGAGTGGTTATCGTCTTCAGCTGATGAGAATGCAAAGTTAAGCTGGGGACCAAGTTTTCAGTGTGTTTTCTAGAACGCTGTGAGTGCATCAACATAACCACAACAAGTAAGATCACAAGTCATTCAGATTAAAATTCCTTCATAAAAACATGTTCAAATGGAAACAGCTGTGCTGAGCTCCAGCTAGCCATTTTTACAAATTGACTCTAGAAAGACTGGCTAAAACTTTTACATGTGCAACTTTTGAAAAGTCCTCTGACATAACCAAAAAAGCTACTGTATCTGAAAACAATCTTCCCTACTGATAAGGTATGTGTTAGGTCAGTTGTGTAAAGTACTTAAGTAGTATTTTAAAATATTTTTACTTAAGTAGTTTTTTGGGGTATGTGTATTTTACTTTACTATTTATATTTTTGACAACTTTTACTTTTACTTCCTAAAGGAAATATTGTACTTTTTACTCCATACATTTTCCCTGACACCCAAAAGTACTCGTTACATTTTGAATGCTTAGCATTACAGGAAAATGGTCCAATTCATGCACTTATCAAGAGAACATCCCTGGTCATCCCTACTGCCTCTGATCTGGAGGACTCACTAAACACAAATGCATAATTTTTTTAATGATGTCTTAGTGTTGGAGATAGCCCCTGGCTATACGTAAAATTAAAAAACAAGAAAATGGTTCCAATCTGGCTTGCTTAATATAAGAAATGTTAAATAATGTATACTTTTACTTCTGATACTTAAGTATATTTTAGCAATTACATTTACTTTTGATACTTAAGTATATTTCAAACGGAGTACTTTTAGACTTTTACTCAAATCATATTTTACTGGGTGACTTTCACTTTTAATTGAGTAATTTTCTATGAATGTATTTACTTTTACTCAAGTATGACAATGGGGTACTTTTCCCACCACCGTGTTGGGGTAATCATTATGTACGACGAAATACAATCTCTACAAACCTATTTGTCTTCATCACCAATATGGCCACAGCAGAGCATGGTAAACACTAGCTCAATGTTAACCACTGTAAACACACAATTTATTACCACCAACACTGTAGATGGTAGTGATACTGTGTCCTAACAGCCCTCTGACTAACACGTCAAATAGTTTTTTTACACTAACTTGCACTATCTCATAGTTTTTATCTCTGTTCACTAACATCTCAATGGAGGCCTTCCATCCACTAATGATGGTCCCAACAATCCCCTCCTGCTTAGTAATAGTTTTTCTACTGTTTTTTTTATTGTATCACATTTGGTTTGTGCATCTTGCTAAACTGAGAAACACAACATTTGACTGAGAAAAATAAGCAGGGAGGGACAGAAGAAAAAAGAGAGCGAGAGAGAGAGCTTAGTGCTGCTGTGCACACTGAGTACGTACATCCCGTTAAAGTTATCTTTCCATCATCAACACAGAGCATCACAACCCTTTTCACCTCTGCCTTCTGTGGACACTTCGAGCAGGGTCCGCATCAACAGGAGCAGACAAGACTGGGACTTCACATCCACTGACCCACAGCCCACTTCCCAGGTTAGTGGATAGAGAGGGACAGAATTATTGTGCTGTCCATGGCATGTTGGAGAGGGAGTGAGTTTTGTTTTATTATTTATTTTACTCTGTATTGTAAATTGGTTAGATTCCAGTTAATCAAGTTAAGATTCTCCTAATCTCAAGAGTGAATGTGTCTTTCTGTTCCTGCTACTTTCAGTTACTCAGACTGCTCGTATCTGAGACCTGTGGTCGGAACTACACAGACTGCTTGTATCTGAGTCTTGTGGTCAGAACTACACAGACTGCTTGTCAGAGAGGTTGCATGTGTTACTTCTTGTCACTCTAATCTACTGTGCAACGATCTAAAAACTCAATTAATCATTTACACTTGTGAGAATTGGCCTTTATTGATAGGGCTAAATTGAAATGTTTCTTACAGAAGAAATATGAATTAGATAACCATGGTATAGCAACAATTGAAAGGGAACAGTTTCAAGATTAAGGGGAAATTATTAGTCAACAGTTCACCTGACACAAGGCTGAATCCAAACGTGAAACTGTTTATTTGTTGATAACAACATCTGAAAATACTCTGACAAACAGAAAGTGTTTTTTGTTTAAAATCTATTAAATATTTTAAATGAATGGCTATAAATCGATCTCTGAATGTGCTACCGTGTTGAAACCACTCCCTCATGCTGCACTACGATGTAATGATTTTTAGTGCCCAGCTTCAAGTACTTTCAGATTTCAGATCCTACGTCAGACAGGCCCAGAAAAAATACTACTTTGTCCGTGGGAACCAGGGCTATCAATCAATGCAAGCCATTTCGATCTACCGTATCCACAGATCAATTTATAAGCAAACAGAACCATGCAGGCCTCCTAAAAGCAAGCTGTCGGGCACGGTTTTCTCCAGTACACGGGAGGTGTAGGCAACACTGTGTGCTAGCTAGCTAACTAGTAACACCGGTAGACGGTGTCCTTCGCCCCCGCCTGTCGGTCCAATTTTCTCCAGTAAGCGGAAGGCGAGGCCGACACCATGTGCTATCTAACGAGCAAGCTAGGACACGGTGTCGCTAACTAGCTAGCTAGTTAGCACATGGTGTCGCACCAGCCTCTTGCCACTGACTATCAAGGTAGCTAGTTGCAGTAGCACACGGTGTTGCCCCAGACCCCCATATACCAGAAAAAAACGTGCCCAATAGGTGGGGGCGAAGTACAGTGTCTCCCGGTCACCCACCTCCCATTAGCACAGCAGGCAGGAGGAGGGGGGCGACACCATGTGCTAACTAGCTTGCCTGCTGTGCTAGCGGGAGGCAGGGATGACCGCTAGACAGTGTCCTTGGTCGTCGCCTGTCGGGCACTGTTTTCGCGCAGTTCTCTTAACGATGCTCAGTGCAGGTGTTCGGCATGCGGGAGCGAAGGACACTGTCTACCAGGAGCAAAAAAACTCAGATAATACTTTTTTTTGTTCCTTTTGACCCACATTCAAAAGTGTCACACAAACATGCAGATGTCTTGCACGAGGGGGGGCGTTCAAGTAGGAACCAATGGGATGCTCAAGGGGAGGCGTTCCTGAAGATGCAGGAATGCCGACATGCAGGAACTCCCCGAATTGCAAATGTATAGGCAATGGAAGGCAGGGTTCATCAGCGCATCACACGCCACTTTGCAGTGAGCTGAAGGCAGTATGAATTTGGAAAACATAAACTTACTATATATTATGAGGCATGTCTTACCTTGCTAGTAGCCTAGTCAAAATCACACCATCTTTAATTGTCCAGTAGCCAAAGGCATAATCGTAGTCATACAGTGGGGCAAAAAAGTATTTAGTCAGCCACCAATTGTGCAAGTTCTCCCACTTAAAAAGATGAGAGGCCTGTAATTTTCATCATAGGTACACTTAAACTATGACAGACAAAATGAGAAAAAAAAATCCAGAAAATCACATTGTAGGATTTTTTATGAATTTATTTTCAAATTATGGTGGAAAATAAGTATTTGGTCAATAACAAAAGTTTATCTCAATACTTTGTTATATACCCTTGTTGGCAATGACAGAGGTCAAACGTTTTCTGTAAGTCTTCACAAGGTTTTCACACACTGTTGCTGGTATTTTGGCCCATTCCTCCATGCAGATCTCCTCTAGAGCAGTGATGTTTTGGGGCTGTTGCTGGGCAACACGGACTTTCAACTCCCTCCAAAGATTTTCTATGGGGTAGAGATCTGGAGACTGGCTAGGCCACTCCAGAACCTTGAAATGCTTCTACGAAGCCACTCCTTCGTTGCCCGGGCGGTGTGTTTGGGATCATTGTCATGCTGAAAGACCCAGCCACGTTTCATCTTCAATGCCCTTGCTGATGGAAGGAGGTTTTCACTCAAAATCTCACGATACATGGCCCCATTCATTCTTCCTTTACACGGATCAGTCATCCTGGTCCCTTTGCAGAAAAACAGCCCCAAAGCATGATGTTTCCACCCCCATGCTTCACAGTAGGTATGTGTTCTTTGGATGCAACTCAGCATTCTTTGTCCTCCAAACACGACGAGTTGAGTTTTTACCAAAAAGTTATATTTGGTTTCATCTGACCATATGACATTCTCCCAATCTTCTTCTGGATCATTCAAATGCTCTCTAGAAAACTTCAGACGGGCCTGGACATGTACTGGCTTAAGCAGGGACACGTCTGGCACTGCAGGATTTGAGTCCCTGCGGCGTAGTGTTACTGATGGTAGGCTTTGTTACTTTGGTCCCAGCTCTCTGCAGGTCATTCACTAGGTCCCCCCGTGTGGTTCTGGGATTTTTGCTCACCGTTCTTGTGATCATTTTGACCCCACGGGGTGAGATCTTGCGTGGAGCCCCAGATCGAGGGAGATTATCAGTGGTCTTGTATGTCTTCCATTTCCTAATAATTTCTCCCACAGTTGATTTCTCAAACCAAGCTGCTTACCTATTGCAGATTCAGTCTTCCCAGCCGTGTGCAGGTCTACAATTTTGTTTCTGGTGTCCTTTGACAGCTCTTTGGTCTTGGCCATAGTGGAGTTTGGAGTGTGACTGTTTGAGGTTGTGGACAGGTGTCTTTTATACTGATAACAAGTTCAAACAGTGCCATTAATACAGGTAACGAGTGAGGACAGAGGAGCCTCTTAAAGAAGAAGTTACAGGTCTGTGAGAGCCAGAAATCTTGCTTGATTGTAGGTGACCAAATACTTATTTTCCACCATAATTTGCAAATAAATTCATTAAAAATCCTACAATGTGATTTTCTGGATTTTTTTCTTAATTTTGTCTGTCATAGTTGAAGTGTACCTATGATGAAAATTACAGGCCTCTCTCATCTTTTTAAGTGGAGAACTTGCACAATTGGTGGCTGAGTAAATACTTTTTTGCCCCACTGTATACATACTTTCTTTAGAATATACATTTATTATTCCCGCAAACCCTACCACCCCTCCCCAATTGGAGTAAACTAATAAACAATAACACTTAGGCTTCTACCTTCAGTTTATACATATTATACACATTTTACAGACACAAGTTTGTTTTTAGTACTTCCTTTATTTCTTTTGTCCATCCAGTTTAGTTTCTATTTGTAACTGTGCTATTTCACAAAATTTCTGAACCTATATACATTTTTCAAACCCCGTATGTTTTTACATTGGTATCTTGTTATTAGTCCCACCCTTCAGCTCCATTCAACCCCTCCCATCTATCTCTTAACACTGTCTATTTTTTATTTCTAATTGCCATATATTTTTCAACTGTGCTGTGATGCTTCACAAAAGTACTGAACCTTTTATTCTCATGGCTTCTACAGATTGTAAATTAAGAAGCATTTATGCTAAAATAATGATTGATTAACTGAATTTCCAGATCACGCAGTATTGCTATCTGCAGCGTTAGTTCTAGTAAATGTTGCAGTTCATCCGCTGTTCCTGGACCTGTGACCAAAAACAAGCTACATGTGGACAGTACCAAAATAAATGATCTAATGACTCTGCCTCCTCACAGCAAAATCTGCAGAGCTGATGTTCTGACTTTATACACTGCACTCTTTGAGATAGGTGGTTAGCAAACAAGGCCAAATTCCCCTCAGAGACACCAATATTCCTTAGCCGGCCCACAAGAATGGAATTGTCTTCCGTATCAAAAGCTTTGGCCAAGTCAAAAAAAATAGCAGCACAACATTGCTTAGAATCAAGGGCAATGTGACATAATTTTTGACCTTTAAGGTTGCAGTGACACATCCATAACCTGAGCGGAAACCAGATTGCATACCAGAGAGAATACTATAGACATCAAGAAAGCCAGTGTGGGAGATGATTCAATGTAACTAGGTGCAGTTGCTATGCTGAGAAAACAACATCAAGCCAATAATTACATTGGCCGGATGCAGAAATGATGTCATCTAGTGCATGACTCCATTATTAGCAGGCAGTATATTTAGATTGTCCACTTTGAAGAGCTAAGACAGAATGGCTATATAAAGAATGGAACATACAGGACCAGGGCCCCGCTACCATTATAACCTATACAGCTGTCAGATGTGGGCGTTAACAAATCAAATGTATTTATATAGCCCTTCTTACATCAGCTGATAGATCAAAGATCTGTACAGAAACCCAGCCTAAAACCCCAAACAGCAAGCAATGCAGGTGTAGCACGGTGGCTAGGAAAAACTCCCTAGAAAGGCCGAAACCTAGAGAGAACCAGCTGAGGGGTGGCAAGTCCTCTTCTGGCTGTGCCGGGTGAGATTATAACAGAACATGGCCAAGATGTTAAAATGTTCATAAATGACCAGCATGGTCAAATAATAATAATCACAGTAGTTGTCGAGGGTGCAACAAGTCAGCACCTCAGGAGTAAATGTCAGTTGGCTTTTCATAACCGATCATTGAGAGTATCTCTACCGCTCCTGATGTCTCTAGAGAGTTGAATACAGCAGGTCTGGGACAGGTAGCACGTCCGGTGAACAGGCCAGGGTTCCATAGCCGCAGGCAGAACAGTTGAAACTGGAGCAGCAGCACGGCCAGGTGGACTGGGGACAGCAAGGAGTCATCCTGCCAGGTAGTCCTGAGGCATGGTTCTATGGCTCAGTTCCTCTTCCGAGACAAAGAGAGAATTAGAATTAGAGAGCATACTTAAATTCACACAGGACACCAGATAAGACAGGAGAAATACTCCAGATATAACAAACTGACACTAGCCCCCCAACACAAACTACTGCAGCATAAATACTGGAAGCTGAGACAGGAGGGGTCAGGAGACACTGTGGCCCCATCCGATGATACCCCCGGACAGGGCCAAACAGGCAGGATATAACAAGCAAGAACTGAGATGCAAAGATAATGGTGGAGAAAGGTCAAGGGAAGCTATTTTCATATAGAGGGAGGGGACTCTATACGTTATGCAAAGACAGAATACTATAAAGGCAGGACTCTGTAATATGAGAATTTAGTATTTTCCATGGAGGGGCTCGCCTTTGTTACATTTGTAATAAAGTCTATTTTGAAATCACAAGTTCTAGTAAGAGGGTTATATTTCTGAGTCAATATTCCACCACACCAGTCAGTTGATTATTGACAAGTTTTTCCAACACTTTTGATAAACAGGTCAAAATAGAAAAATTGGCCTATAACAGTTAGGATCAGCTTGATCTCCACCTTTAAATAAAGGACCCACCGTGGCTGCCTTCCAAGCAATGGGAATCTGCCCAGAGAGAAGAAAATGGTTAAAAAGGTCAGAGATAGGCTTGGCGATGATAGGGGCAGCAACCTTAAAGAAGAAATGGTCTAAACCATCTGAACCAGATGGTTTTTGGGGATCAAGTTTAAGGAGCTCCTTTAGCACCTCGGACTGAGTGACCGCCTGCAGGAAAAACTTTGTAGGGGGAAGTGGGAGGAGCATCGGGGATAGTCGCATTAGAAGGGGTGGAAGATGAGGAAATGTTGGACGGGCAAGGAGGCATGGCTGAGTCAACTAGGAATCCTGACTTAATGAAGTGGTGATTAAAGAGCTCAGCCATGTGCTCCTTGTCAGTAACAACCACATCGTCAACTTTAAGGGACATGGGCAGCTGTGAGGAGGAGGGTTTATTCTCCAGGTCTTTAACCGTTTTCCAGAACTTCTTGGAGTTAGACCCACAGAGAGAGAACTGCTCCTTAAAGTATCTAACTTTGGCCTTCCGGATTGCCTGAGTGCAATTATTTATAATTTGCCTGAATGAGAGCCAGTCAGTCTGAGTATGCGTATGCCGAGCGATTTGCCAAATGGAATTATTGAGGTGGAGTAACTGCCAGATCACAGTCGAACCAGGGGCTGAACGTGTTTTAAATTCTCATTTTCTTTACAGGTGTGTATTTGTTAACGATAATAATAAACGGAACATTAGTTACTTTAATAATGTTTACTTTAATCTTGCATTACTCATCTCATATGTATATACTGTATTCTATACTATCTACTGTATCTTAATCTATGCTGCTCTGACGTTGCTCGTCCATATATTTATATATTCTTAATTACATTCCTTTACTGAGATTTGTGTGTATTGGGTATATGTTGTGAAATTGTAAGATATTACTGCACTGTCAGAGCTAGAAACATAAGCATTTCGCTACAACCACAATCTGTTAAACACGTGTATGTGACTAATAACATTTGATTTGATAACACTGAAAATATAAAAAAAGAAGGTCCAAGCGTCTTCGACAGAGGGGATCAAGCTGATTCTATACCAATTAGAGAGGTCAGGTCATGAAGGAAGGCTTGCACATTAAAGTTTTTTAGCAAGCGTTTATGACAAGTCAGGACAGGTCGTTTCACTGAGCAGCCATTATGAACACAGGCACGTATCACAGCACATAATACTAATACAATACAAAATGCATAAAAATGTCTCTCTTCACAGTCTCCGTCGTGCCGTAAGGTGTTATTTTATTGCTAGCTTGAGTTACCTGGAGTGCATGGCAGTTACAGTTACAGCGAGTGACTTGTCCCTAGAGATTCTTTTCATTTTTTAGATATTTAGCACCAGCCTATTGCTAGTTACCCATTCTAAAACTGACTGGAGCTCTATGTTAAAGGTGTCAGTTATTTATTTTACTGTTGCAGTGGAAGGTTATTAGTAATAAAATAATGGTCCAAATCGGCTGCCCTGCAGTACATCATACTCAACAAAATAATTTGCTTGAAAGAAAACCCTCTGTGTTCTGTTGGATAGGTAACTGCCCATCCATGATAAGGCAGAGGATATTAATCCATAGCACAAAAGAAGTCTAACAAAACAGCTCCCACAATCTTATCAATTTCTTCCAGCCAATCAGTCATTTGTGCCAGTAACGAGCATGTTGAGTGCCCTTCCCTATAAGCATGCTGTAAGTCTGTTCATTTGTTTTCTGTAAAACATTGTATTTGGTGACATGGAGACAAGCACAGAGTTGGGAAGGAAAGACAACCACAATACAGGAAGTCAAATGTAACACGCAACACAACCAAAATAAGAATGACAAACCATGTTTAGCAGTAGCAAACAAATTCAATCTCCAACTGATCAGTCTTATCTTTGACCAAACTACTCCCAAAATGTACATTGAGATGGTGACAAACAAGTATGTACATCAAACTGCTACAAGGAGATACATACCGTAGCTATTATCATTCAGCCATTTCTAACTTTAAAATCAATCGCTCCCTGGATGTCTGATAATACCATGGGATGGATGGAAGGTGTTCCAATAAAATAAGTGATAAGGTCAATGGGCTACTGGGTACAGACACAGGCTGGTCTCATAGCCTAGAAGTAACATAGTAAACGATAATCCTGGACACTCAAATCAGTATATGTTACGTTTGGTATGATTACATAAGACAAAAGGAGGGTGGTTGGTAGGGTGTATGATGTGAACATCTGGCAACCCAAATGTTGTGCGTTCTAATCCCAAGGACAACTTTAGCAACTACTTACATTTGAGCTACTTGCATGTTAGTTAACCCTTCCCCTAACTCCTAACCTTAATTTTAAACCCTAACCTAGCTAACATTAGTCAAAACAAATTGTAATTCGTAACATACGTATTACACATTTGTAATTGTACGAATTGTAACATAGCCTATCATACAAATTGGATGATGGACATCCACAAATTAATACGAAATGTAACAATTTGAATGTCTCAGATTTTTGTTTACCCCTGAGTCAAGGTTAACGGAAACTCAATCCTGTTTTCTCTGCTCATTTCCCTGCAGTGACAGAACCCTGATGACAAACAAGGGTCCAGCTCTACCATGGACTCCACCTCATTTTGCCTCAGGCTCTTCCTCCTCATCATCTGCCTGGCCCCTCTACTGTTCTTTCTGGTGGGACAGGGGAGTGAGGGTGGATGGGGTCCAAACTCTGACAGAAGCCACAACATCACCATCCTGCTGTGGCACTGGCCCTTTGGCCCCTCCTACAATTTGGAGGGAGACGTGTGCTGGAACCGGTACCGTATCCCTGACTGCCGCCTGGTGGACCAGCGCTCTCTCTACCACAGTGCTGACCTGGTGGTCTTCCACCACAGAGAGCTGATGAACGGCCAGGAGCGGCTGCCCCTCCACCTCCACCGGCCGAGGCACCAGAAGTGGGTCTGGCTCTCTCTGGAGTCCCCTGACAACAGCAGATACCTGAAGCCCTTCAATAACGTGTTCAACTGGACCATGTCCTACCGCCACGATGCTGATATCACCATGCCCTATGGTAAGCTGCTGCCGAAGGACTGTGATACTGGTAATGATAGCAGCACAGAAGACATCATTCCCAAAAATAAGTCCATTCTGGCCTGCTGGGTTGTTAGTCACTATGAGCCTCAGCACAGAAGGAGCTTGGTGTACAAGAGCCTGAAAAGAAGCATCCCAGTGGAGGTGTATGGTCGCTTGAGAGGGAGGGTTTTGGCCTCCAGCGACCTGCTGCCCACCATCTCAAGCTGCTACTTCTACCTGTCCTTCGAGAACTCAATCTCCAAGGATTACATCACTGAGAAGCTCTGGCGGAACGCTTACCAGGCAGGGGCAGTGCCTGTGGTTCTGGGTCCACCGCCAGATGACTACATAGCCGTGGCTCCGCCAAACTCCTTCATCCACGTTGAGGACTTTCCATCCACCAAGGAGCTGGGGAACTATCTCCGCCAGCTGCAACTGGACAAGGCGAGATATGCTGGGTACTTTGCGTGGCGGCATAGCTATCAGGTGAAAGTGTATACAGACTGGAGGGAGAGACTGTGTAGCATCTGCCCCCAGTATCACAGCCTGCCTGCTCAGAAGGTTTACCATGACCTGGAAGCCTGGGTCAGGAAGTGAAACCACACACGTGGTTCACTTTGGCAGCTCCTCAGACTTTCTGCATCCCAAATAGCACCCTTTTCAGGTCATTACATCTGACCAGGGCTCATAGGGTCTGGTCAAAAGTAGTGCACTATACAAGGGGAAACCGACACCTTTTAAAAATGTGAAGGTGGTCTTCTCTAGGACCAGCTCATTTCACATACATTTCAGCAATAAACCACCTCCCCACGCAACTGTGGGAAACAGGGAAAGTGGTTGAGCATTTATATACACAATAGCATATTCATTTATTGTTACAGAAAATATACACAATAGCATATTCATTTATTGTTGTTACAGAAAATAAAAAATATTTAATTGTATGGTGCAAAAGTTACAAGTAAACCATCTTAAGGTTGCCCCAGAAAAATAGCCAGAGTTTCAATAAATTATCAAATACGCTTTTATTTAAAAACATGGCATGTAAATATCTCTAGTCAAGAGATTTGAGTCACATACAAGATGAAATGACTTCAACTACACATGGCACTAGATTGTGCCTGCGAGGGATGGCCATTTCAGATTTGTTTTGATCAAGTCTTTGTATAAGAGTGCTGATGTAATCAGCGCTGTAACAGTGACAACCATTAACAATACAGGTCCCTGATGATCATGTTAACATAAGTACCACTTTGGTTAATCCCTTTACCAAAATGGCTACCATTAGATTAAAAACAGTTATGCAATACAAACATAGCAGGATTTTTTAAGACATCAAAAAATGTATTTGTATCATACTTCCACTATGAGAGTATACCTTCTGGACAAGACTTTAAAGAAATTGTAGGTAAGACAATGATAACCTCTGCAACAATAAGACAGCACAAGGATATTCAAGATAAAGAAAAAAATCTCATTTTAAAAATATCAAAAAAAGGTCAGACAAATTTGTGCAAAAACAATCTCACGGCAGATATTCAGAGCCACCCCCCCCCCCCCCCTCCCCATGGTGCAGGATGGAGCATTCAGTGCTGTGCAGATTACATGTAGCTGAACTGGGTGGGAGGCAAGTCCCTAAACCGATGAACACTTAGAGCATGTGGGACAAAAGCAGTCTCAAGATACCTTGCCTTTCAAATAGACTAGAAATTTGCAGCTTTGATCCATTTCTTCACTGTATTCACCCTCGATTGACTTCCTCCCCATTGTTGTTGAACTGGATACAGAGGACAACATCCTGGGTTGGGAGGGACTGGAGGACATCCTGGGTTGGGAGGGACTGGAGGACATCCTGGGTTGGGAGGGACTGGAGGACATCCTGGGTTGGGAGGGACTGGAGGACATCCTGGGTTGGGAGGGACTGGAGGACATCCTGGGTTGGGAGGGACTGGTGGAATGAAGAGGTAGAAAATAGCTATGTTGGGTGGAAAAGGAAGGCCACATGGCCAGGGCTGGTTTGGAGAACTGGAACACGTTTAGCTGGTCAGGTGACCCACCAGTCCAGGGTGCAGGGCCTGCTTAAAGACATCTGGCCTCTGGAGGGGGGGCATGTAGAAAGTGGGGGCCCCGGTGTGGCTGGATAGGTGGTACCCCTGCCCAGGGAGGGGGGAGTGGGTCATGTGCGGGGGAGGTGGGCTCTGCTCGTAGTACTGTCCTTCACACTCCTCATCGAAAGGGAGGGCCAGGCGCTTGCCCTTCTGTCTGCGGTTACAGAACCACACACGCACCACCTGTCAAACACAGCACATTTCCCCGCTTCCTTAATTTAAAAAATATAGAACCTGACAGTGTCAGATGAGACAGCACTAAGATTCAAACCATGGAAACACAGGAAAAGCATATTTACCATAAATGAATTTAGGGTCCATTTCATTTAAGAGCAACTTAGACTAAACAGCCATGCAGGGTTGGGGAAATAAAGGCCAGTAGGTGACCGAAAGGAAGTGAGGGAAGGCTGTATCAGTGTGGGACTCACATCTCTCTCCAGACACAGGTCGTCTGCAATGTGTGTGATCTCCTGGGTGTTGGGCTTGGGGCACTTGACAAAGTAGGACTCTAGAGCCGTGCGCACCGAACCCTCCAGACTGGTCCGCCGCTTCCTCTTCCTGGTGTCCACAAACACCCGCTCGATCTTGTACATCTGGGGATACAAGCATACTCACATTCAGACTGGGACATTAGTGTGCTTAGGTCCATTGCAGAGGACATAACTATTGGTCCCCCTCAAATACCAAATGCAAAAGTTGAATAGATAACATTTAAAATGGTGAACATTTTCTAATAAATATTACTCTGGTTGGCCATGGGAAGTTCATGGCTAACAAGATGGAATCCTAGACACATTGTGCAAACCTGATGCTGCTCTGTACGAGCTGTGATTCTAAACAAAACAAAGGTATCTGATAAAGAGTTCGATTAGAAGAATACTCACATCCTGGGGGTTGTCAGAGGTCTCAGCCTCATTCAGCCATCTCCGAAGCAGGGGCTTCAGCTTGCACATATTCTTGAAGCTGAGCTGGAGGGCTTCGAAGCGACAGATTGTAGTCTGGCTGAACATCTTGCCTAAACAGAGAACGAGTCATTGTCAGCAGTTGACACTAGGGATGAATATTTTCCAAAAAATCTACCAAATCGCAATACCGGGAATAATTAATATGCATCCTGGGGAATACGCAAAAATCGGAGCGTTTAAAACTAAGATATAGTCGCTCAAGATTCTCCCTAAATAAGATTGTCGCTGAGCCAAATTGGTGTCTAGGCTGCGACACTATGGAAAGATTTCACAACGAGAAACTAATATTTAGTAATGATAGAGTAACTGCTCCCCAATAACACTATTGTGAATTGCGAAACAGCTAGTTGATCAATTCAGAGCGTTATCATGTTCCTCAATTAATTCAACGCATTTCATCAGTAGGCCTAGGCTATCTCGACACAGACATGCACTAACAGCAGGCAAACAAAGGCAATGACCAAAGTGATTAATCTTGGTAGATAACCAACGAATACCAAAACTTTGTTTGGCAAAATCGAGTGGATTATACAGATAGCAGATCAGCTCATGAATAACGGGAGATGAAGAGGGACTTGTTGAAACATCAATGCATCTTAACCGGGACCAACTTTGTGTTGTTTACACACTACTGAAGCTCTCATACAGGCAGCAATACGAGACAGCGCAGAGAAGAGGGGGATTATTATATATTTTTTACATGCATATGCGAAACGTGATTTGAAAATGGCACCTATTGATTACAGAATAAAATTAGGAATGTTAATGCTAGACAGGATCCGGATGTTGGGTTTCAGTGAGATTGGGACGATAGGAATATACCCTAAACTCTATATAAGGCTACTACGTGAGTTAATAGATAAATAATACACTAGATTTAGGCTACGTTATTACATGCTAAATGTTTCTGCAGTGATTGTGAACAAACGAATAAATGAGCTACCAATTCCACTTGTCCAGCCAGAGATCAATCAACCAAATATACAGACCTTGGCTTTTGGTCGGAGTAGGACAGGCTACTACGCGAGTGAAGCGCAAAATCCACTTGTATAACATGCTAGCAAAATGTTCTGATCAGCTAATATATGAGCAAGCTATCAAAAATATGTTCATTAGCACAGACTCCAATTTAGCTAACATTTCCCCGGTTTAAATTGTTACCAAATATCTAAACGGAGATTCAGTGAAAACAAAGATCTGACATTGAATTATCTAGACTAGTCCCCCACTTGTCTCAAATCAGCGACATGGCGTTGTCCCAATGAAAACGGTGCTGAAATTATAATCTAGTTGACCACACGACTAATGCTTTAAAAATGTGTATAACGGTTTTATATCACTTTGGGAGTTTCAGTATAAGCAAGAATTTGGTAAATGCCTTCAAATGCATTAGCCTACTTAATTCCAATATTTCCATCATTCAGCTGAACATACCGCGAGCTTTCCTCTGCACTTTCTCCGCCCAGTAGCTGTTTCCTGTCTCCTCACTCAGCTGCCGCCCGCCACATTGTTCTCAACACCAGTTCAAATCAATATATAGTGTACGGTTGTCCGGTTAGGGCTCATTTATGTGATGTTGAACCAGTCCTGGGCTTCAGCTCACTGGTCTTGGTTCAGAACGGGATCGAATTTTCAATTCTGGTGAGAGGTCTAAAGTGCATTCGGATCTGGTGTGCAGTACAGCAGTGTCAATTATGCGTGTGCTTTGAATTTATGGCGATTGTGTGAAGTAAATACACTATGCGTCCATGGGACAGCCTGGTTGGAGAATGGAAATATATATATTTTTTTAAATGGCACAATATGCTGCTGCTGCACATAGTGTATTTTGGGAGAATTGCATTAGTGCGATATTGGGTCATTTGCCGGATCTTGTCCTTAATTTTTTCGGGAAATGTAAAGAGTGGTCCCGGAATCCCAGTTACCCATGTTAATCCCTAGTTGACACTGCAACAACTACAGTAGATATCAAACACAAGAACCATAGTATTCTATGGTTTCCTACGCCAATTTAACGGAACACTCAGTAAGTCCAAAGACCAAACATGCATTAGTATTCACCAGCTCACATTGGCAAGGTTAGGCTGTGACATAGGTTAATGGTAGTTTTAGTGTACGCCTAATCCAAACTCACCATAAAGATTGCCTAGAGCCATTCCTACATCTGCTTGTGTGAAACCCAGTGTTATACGCGTGTGCTTCAGCTCCTTGGCGAACTGTTCCAGCTCCTCAGTTGAAGGGTTCTCCTGTTAAAAAGAGGCACACTTACTAAAGACTTCAGGAAACATTTTCCATCTCTTAACTTTTTTTATTAATAGGCAGGCTCCAGGGTAAACACAAGCTAATAGGACATCATGGGGATAACGGTACATAGGCCTATTTTCAGACTCACCTCTTCCTCGGAGTCGCTGCACCCACCGCTGGAGGATCCATTGCTCTGGGTTTGCGCTTGGGCACCTTGGCTTGCGCTCCCGTTGAACGTGATCCCGGGTAACCCATTGCTGGGGGGTGACGGCGAGAGCGATGGGGATGTTGAAGACGAGGTTGAGGGTATGGAGTTGAGGTTTTGAGTATTGGAACTCGCAGCAGTGATGTGGGGAAGGCCGGGCCAAAACGAGGGGTTCCATGGGGTCGAGTAGTAAACCCCGTGAGCCACAGCGGACGACGGAGTTGGATACTGTTGACTCTTTACCTCATACTCGTCATTGACATCCTTCTCAATCTTTATATCAGGCATTTTGATTTGTTCCCTGGCTTCGGCAATGGGTGGGCTCAGGTTTGTGGCCTGCGTAGTCACTGCAACCCTCGGTACTTGGCCGGTGTATTCGGGAGCGGCGATGGGATACCAGTGTTTGGGTTGGCAAAAGTCACCGGCTTGTAAATCGGAGGCCCTATAGTCACCACCGGCCGGTGGGAATTGAAAAAAGGTTTGAGGTGTTGGAGGCAACCCATTGTATGCAGTCTTGTTGAATAGAAGACTGTGGTGCTGTAGAACGCCGTGAGGGATCTGGAGCGACGTGCCGCCAAACGCCTCTTGACCCAAGGCCTGGGCGTACATGGGTCGGCTGAAGTCATCCGGCCGGCTGTTGCAATCCGAAATAGGGCTCTGAGATCGCTCCGACATTCTCCTTGATTTGAATCTCAGACAATGTGGTTCAAGCACTTGGTTATAGTCAATGACACGCTTGCAGTCTATACCGTCTATATACCCATTACGCAAGATAGAAAATCGTTTCTGAACGGCCTGCCCTGAACACTTGAGGGTGGCAAGAAAATGTCCAAACGCCAGCGTTCTTTGAGCAATTCCTTAAAGGGTGAAAATCAATCCCGAAAGTCCCTCTTCACGCTGTGTGGAAACAAACCTGTACAGAAATAGAAGCCTGTGTGCGATATACCTTATCAACTGTAGTCCATTGAGTCTCGAGTTCACCACCTACTTCACCTTCAAATGGTCGTCTCACAACACCCCAGCTCCACAGTTTTTTTTTTATCAATCGGTGTTGGGATGTTAATTGCCTCGCATCCCATTGGCCGCGAGAGACAATCATACACAGCTGATTGTGAATTTGCGAACGAACTTGATTTTTTTCCCTTCACGGTGAGATAACGGTCCATGCTATCCGGTATCATTGGGACGTCCCTACCCCCCATTGAAGTTGAAATGTAAATGGTTAGTTAGGTAAGGGTTATGTTTAAGGTTAGGTTAAAGGTATGGGTTAAAGTTTAGTGTAGGGACGTCCCAAAGATCCCTGATAACACTGACCGTGAGATAACAGGTAAGGTAGTGCTTTCCCACTGGAATCTTGAGACTGAAAAAAAATGTTACTATATATATATATATATATATATAGGCTATTCGTTTTCCTGAGATAACATTTAAATAACACAGGCTCAGGTGTGTATGCAAAAATCCTGTAAGCAATTAAAGAAAATTATCTAGTAAAAAGTTATCTAATTCACGACTTCAATGTTGATCCATTTAATATATTTAGCCTACATGACTAAGTAGTAAATACATATTCAGTGACGTAAGTATCTAATATGCATGTAGCGTTGTGTGGACATTGTTTAAATCATTTACCTTAACTAGCTTTCCTTGATATTAAAAAAGGGATTTGGGATAGCCTACATATTTTGACTATCACTCATTATAAATGTTGGCATATAGGCCAAGAAAGTATATGCAAAATTGGTTTCAAATCAACAATAACATTTAATTTAACAACATTTGGGCAACCTTGCTGATCATGCTCAACTTATATCAATTTTATATTACACTATAAAACAATAGGCTATATAAAGATTAGTATATATCTTTTTCATAGCCTAAAAAGCACATTTTGTGCAAAAATAATTATCGAGTCTAAGTGAGGGATCCCATTCGATCAAAATAAAAAATGTAATAGCATAGACCCATCTATTTTCACTTGCTGAATTTTTTTGGCTAATTGTTAGAATTTAAAATGTAAAACAAATGTTTGTGGGAAAAATAAATTTGTTAAATGGAAATTATAACCGACTCAATGCATTTTCATTGAGGTTTAGACTTATACACAAAACACATTGGCCTTATGTGACCCACAAGCATTAGTGAAGTTAACCAATAAAGAATTAGGTTAATGTTTTGTCATATTTCAATGTATGGACCATCCTTTTGGTCCGAGAGACAAGGCCTAGAATGTGATGGCGCTGTAGCCTAATTACATGGATATCACTAAACTGTTTCAGAAATACATGTGAAAAAGGTCAGTAAGTCTAGAAATTAAAAGCAGTCTTATGACATTTCAAAATAGACAATTAACTCAACGAATGATGCACATAATGGTTGAACTTTTCTGAAGTGACAACTTTACGCTCAATTTACATACAGAAACCAATTTTTTCCCATGTAAAATCAGGACAACGCAGAGGAAATTACTAAAACAACTAAAAGCATCCAGTCGAATTTATACTAGCCTTGATGGGTGTATTGAAAAGAGTGGATGGCCGTCACACCGATACAGATACGCACCCCCATAGCGAGTCGTTGGCTTCAGATTGTGGCAGGAAGACGCGCCGCGGGAGGAGTGGGGGTGTCATTGTGCGACTTGGCCCGGGGGCACCCCGCGGCTTTTAGTCGTTGAGTAGCGATGGCCGACCATTAGCTCCTTTTCAGACACGAACAATAAGTCGCAACCCTTTGATTCCGGCCCACACACACCTACCCTGAATGAAACAAACACTCATGTCCAGAGAGTGACTTATTTGATGGGGTGGGTGGTTGATGTTATGAAAGTTATAGCATTTGTACATTGCTATGTGCAGTGTGAATAGGAGATGAATGAACATGGTGTAGGGGCATCTCTAGCCACCCCCTCAGAGCATGTGCAGACCAGGTGGCTGGAGTGTTTAAAGACATATTCAATCTTTCCCTATCCCAGTCTGCTGTACCCTCTTGCTTCAAGATGTCCACCATTGTTCCTGTACCCAAGAAAGCGGAGGTAACTGAACTAAATTACTTTCACCCCCTTAGCACTCACTTCTGTCATGAAGTGCTTTGAGAGGTTAGTTAAGGATCATATCACCTTCAACTTACCAGACACCCTAGACCAGGGGTGGGCAACTCCAGTCCTTGATGGCCTGATTGGTGTCACACTTTTTCTCCATCCCTAGCAAACACAGCTGATTAATCTAATTGCATTCTAAACTGAAGATCATGATTAGGTGATTATTGGATTAAGGTGTGTTAGCTGGGGCAAAACTGACACCAATCAGGCCCTCGAGGACTGGAATTGCCCACCCCACCCCACCCCTGCCCTAGACCTACTGCAATTTGCATACCGCCCTAATAGATCCACGGATGACACAATCGCCATCGCACTGCGGTATCCCATCTGGACAAGAGGAATACCTATGTAGGAATGTTGTTCATTGACTACAGCTCAGCCTTCAACACCATAGTACCCTCCAAGCTCATCATTAAGCTCAGGGCCCTGGGTCTGAACCCCACCCTTTGCTTCTGGGTCCTGGACTTCCTGATGGTCCGCTCCCAGGTGGCGAAGGTAGGAAACAACACCTCCACTACGCTGATCCTCAACACAGGGGCCCGCCAGGGTGTGTGCTCACCCATGACTGCACGGCCACGCAGAACTCCAACTCAATCTCCAAATTTGCAGAATACACAACAGTGGTAGGCCTGATTACCAACAACAATGAGAGCCTACAGTGAGCAGATTAAAGCCCTGGCAGAGTGAGGAAGAGGTTATTTTCCTGGCACCAAAGTCAACTAAATCAAATCGTATTTGTCACTTGCACCGAATACAACAGGTGTAGACCTTACAGTGAAATGCTTACTTACAAGCCCATAACCAACAATGCAGTTAAGAAAAATACCTACAAAATATAACAAATAAAAGTATCAAATATTAAAGAGCAGCAGTAAATAATTGAGGTAATATGTACATGTAGGTAGAGTTATTAAAGTGACAATGCATAGATAAACAGACTAGCAGCAGCGTAAAATAGGGGGGAGGGGCAATGCAAATAGTCTGGGTAGCCATTCGATTAGATGTTCAGGAGTCTTATGGCTTGGGGGTAAAAGCTGTTTAGAAGCCTCTTGGACCTAGACTTGGTGCTCCGGTACTGCTTGCCGAAGGAGCTGATCGTGGACTTCAGCAGAGAGCAGAGGGAGCACGCCCCATCCAGAGAAGGTGAAAAGCTTCAATTTCCTTGCAGTACACATCAGTGGCAATCTGAAATGGTCCAACTACACAGACAGTGTAGTGAAGAAAGCGCAACAGCGCCTCTTCAACCTCAAGAGGCTGAAAACATTTGTCTTGGCCCCTACGACCCACAAACTTTTACAGATGCCCCATTGAGAGCATCCTGTCAGGCTGTATCACCACCTGGTACAGCAACTGCCCCCTCCGCAACCGCAGGGTACACTGTCTGCCCTCCAGGACATCTACAGCACCTGGTGTCACAAGAAAATCATCAAGGACCTCAGCCACCCGAGCCACAGCCTGTTCACCCTGCTACCATCTAGAAGGAGGAGACGGTACAGGTGCATCAAAGCTGGGAACAAGAGACTGAAAAACAGCTTCAATCTCAAGGCCATCAGACTGTTAAATTGTCACCACTAGCCGGCCTCTGCCCAGTACCTTGCCCCGAACTTTAGTCACTGGTCACTTTAGTAATGTTTACAAACTGCTTTTACCCATTTCATATGTACACTACCGTTCAAACGTTTGGGGTCAATTAGAAATGTTCTTGTTTTTTAAAGAAAAGCTCATTTTTGTCCATTAAAATAACATCACATTAATCAGAAAGACAATGTAGATCAGCCGTTTCAGCTACAAGTCATTTACAACATTAACAATGTCTACACTGTATTTCTGATCAATTTGATGTTATTTTAATGGACAAAAATGTGCTTTTCTTTAATTAAAAAACAAGGACATTTCTAAGTGACCCCAAACGTTTGAACGGTAGTGTACACACTTTATTCTAGTCAAGTCCATCCTATTCAACTGTTGCTGTACATATACTATTCTATCCTACGTATTATTCAGATATACTGAATATTTTATCCACATACTTTTCATAATGTCGATACATCCCATCACACACACACACATATATACACACACACACAGTTGGAGCTAGGAACAAGCATTTCGCTACACCCGCAGTAACATCTGGTAAATATATGTACGTAATCAAAACAATTTGATTTGTAATCATTTTTGTTTCCATTTCTAAAACCCCCATCCCACTCAACACTCCCTTTACAGATGACTGTTTCCCCTCTCCATCCAGCCTTTCCAACTTCAAACGCAATGACCCAGCAGATTTAACCAGGAGAGCTGTGCTCTCGCTCTCCCTATTACAAAGCCAGGGAGAGGGGACCTTGGAGGCCACAGAAGCCAGTCAAAGGCTTAAAAGACATCAAACTCAAGCTACATGCATTGTCCTGTGCCATGGACTTGGGAGGGAATTGTCATGCTAAACACACAGGGAGAAAGTAGAACCAGGCAGGGATTCCAAGAGGACAGGGGTCCGGGGTCAGGAGGTATCCGGTGGGGACCTGTATGGACCGGAGAGTGAGGGGGTAGTAGGTACAGTCAGGGGGGGAGGGAGGGTGCTTGGGGATTAGCCTGAAAATCCCCCAGATGTCTTTTTTATTTTAGATCTTGTCTTACCTCTTAAGTGGCCTCTTCGTTGTTCATAGTCCCCTTCCTCCAGGGAGCTCTGTATTTCTCTATAGGAGAAGAATCTATCTGATCCCACTGCGGACTGGGTGAGGGACTTTGCCCTCCTTTCGCTGAGCTTTAAATAAAATAGTGGAGGTAGTGGAGACGGTAATGGTATCACAGCACAATGTAATACTGTATTATGTAATAAAGTCAAAGCTGTAAAGATGGTTAATGGTATATTCAACACTCTCACTGAGACAACTCGCACATATCAAGTCTGTCTAGCACCATGTCCAAATAAGCTCCCTGTACTACAGTGTATTCTATATGAAAGTAGTGTGGTATCAGCCATGAGGAGGTGTGAGGGAAAGTCACACATAGCTGTGTGGGTAAACAATGTAGTTCAGACACACGGTCACCACTCACCCACCCAGGGTGACTGAGATAGGCATAGGAGGACTGCCGAGTTTCAATCATTTAAGCCTTTTTTATTTCATTGCCATAATAACATTTGTCTCCACTCGGTCAGTGGAGAGATTTCATACAGATTGACTTGCCCAAAAACACTTGTTCAATTGTCATTTTTGAGAGGCCATGATGTAGTGTGTATGTATATATGTATATATATATATATATATACCCATAACTTTTTATTTTATTTTTTATTTAACTAGGCAAGTCATTTAAGAACAAATTCTTATTTTCAATGACAGCCTAGGAACAGTGGGTTAACTGCCTTGTTCAGGGGCAGAACGACAGATTTTTTTACCTTGTCAGCTCAGGGATTTGAACTTGCAAGCTTTTTGGTTACTAGTCCAACGCTCTAACCACTAGGCTACCTGCCGCCCCGGTTATTCAGGCCAACTCTAAAAACTTTAGGCCTTAGTTATAGCCTAGGGCTCAGAGTTTTTTCTGACCCTTCTCCCCATAGCATCCATCGTAGGCTCACAGTCTGCACCTCTTTTCTCGCTGACTACCTTCCCCCACAAATGAGTCTGATGGCTTTTTGATTTTCTCCCTAACAGCCCTGCCTTTGACAGTCAACACCATCCCTCTACCCATCGCAAACCTTCAGCAGCAGACCAATACCTGCCTCCCTACCACCATTCACAAGGACAATGGGCCTTAACGGCCCTAGGCAGGCAGCTCAATGGGGCCAGTTACAAGAGCCCCCACCCCCCACATACGTGTGTTTTACTATCCTTGTGGGGACCAAACAATTGATTCCCATTCAAAATCCTATTTACCCTAACCCTTAACCTTAACCCAAACCCTCAACTTAACTCCTAACCCTAATTGTAACCCTAACCCTGATTGTAACCCTAAACCTAACCCCTAAGCCTAAAATAGCCTTTTTCATTGTGGGGACCGGCAACATGTTCCCTTATTTTACTATCCTTGTGATGACTTCTGGTTCCCCACAAGGATAGTAAAACCAAACACATACACACGGTTGTAGACCTGATAACCAACAATGATGAGTCAGCCTGTAGGGAGGAGGTAAGTGAACTAGCATTGTGGTGCCAGGACAGGAGATTGTTGACTTCAGGAAGCAGAGGAGGGAACATGCCCTGATCCACATCAACAGGACTGCAGTCGAGAGAGCAGAAGTTAAGATCTTCAGCGTCCACATCCCCGAGGACTTGACTTGACATGGACCAACAACACCACCACTGTTGCCAATAAAGGCACAACAGCGTCTCTACTTCCTAAGGCCGCTGAAGAAATTTGGCGTGCCACCCGGGTCATCTCCAAATACTACTGCTGCACCATCGAGAGCGCCCCGATCAGTTGCATCAGGGCCTGGTATGGGAATTGCTCCGTCCACGACCGCAAGGCCCTCCAGCGGGTGGTGCAGACGGCCCAGTACATCACCCATCCAGAACATCTACTTTAAACGGTGCCTGAGGAAGGCCCACAGCATTATTAAGGACCCCACACACCCCAGCCACAAGCTGTTCACTTCCTTACTGTCTGGCAGACGGTATTGGAGCAGGAGGTCTGATAGAAACAGTCTCTGAGCGTGTTGGTATCTACAAGCGCTTAGACTGCTGAACACTTGAACTGGACTGACCACTTGCTCTAATTCTCCACACCGTAGCACCCAGACGCACACAACACACACACATTGTGATGGGTGTGCAGCATTAATGGTTGCTACCAGACTCTTGTGAATGCTAAATACCTCACAATTTAAATACTTGCCCCCCAATCCCCCCTTCCCCTAAACACATGTAAATATTGGACAATGAATTGTGCCTTCCTGTATTATACTTGTGCTAAACAGATTATTCTATTCTACTGATCCATTTGCTTTATGTTCGTGTTGATATATTTGATTATTTCTTAATGTTGTTGCTTTGTCCAGACGGAAACTGCAAGTAATAATTTCTTTGGGCGGTGTATACCATGTGTATTCCATACATACGACTAATAAAACTTGTAGTTTGAAACACACAAACAGAAAGGTTAAGGAGTGAGGAGAGCAAAAATGCCTCCAGTCCAGTCCACCAAAGACACTTGAGAAGTGTCAGAGAAAGTGTGAATCAATAGGTGATGAAAGTTGAAAACGATTGAAACTTTCTTTTAGTTGGTGTTGGTGTGTGATGCGGAACCGACAATACAGCAAGTCATAGAGAGCTGGATAACAGAGTCAGGAATGGATATTTCCAAGCCCCCCCACCACACACACCTCCCCATTAAGAACGCTTAGTTGTCTGCTCCTCAGCACCCGCTCCTATATCTTCAACCCACATAGCTTCATTTACCCAGAGTCCATTTCAGGGTCAAAAGTCATGTAAAGAGCAACATCCTTTCGAGACAGTGTGAAATCCTTTAGAGAGAGAAAGAGAGAGAGACAGAGAAACACAAATGTGCATGGTCATTTTGCACATCTCACTTGAGTTAAAAACATTTAGTTCAGATGGCCTGCATGTGCAAATATATAAGAGAACACTCTTTGTATGTACATTTTGCAACACCAGAGTTGGAACAGAGGGATATTTTATCTTTATTTAACTAGGCAAGTCAGTTAAGAACAATTTTTTTTTTTTACAATGACGGCCTAGGAACAGTGGGTGCCTTGTTCAGGGGCAGAACGACAATTTTTTCCTTGGCAGCTCGGGGATTCGATCTAGCAACCTTTCAGTTACTGGCCCAACGCTCTAACCACTAGGCTTCCTGCCGCCCCAAACAGAGGATAAAACAGAGACAATACTAAATAGTGATATTTACCATACATCCACCACCAATCATCAATCCTATAGATATTCAAGTGCATATATATCACTTTACATGTCAAATCAAATCAAATTTTATTAGTCACATACACATGGTTAGCAGATGTTAATGCGAGTGTAGCGAAATGCTTGTGCTTCTAGTTCCGACAATGCAGTAATAACCAACAGTAATCTAACCTAACAATTCCACGCTACTACCTTACACACACCACACAAGGGTTGTAAAGGATAAACAAATCTGCTACAACCAGACTATATGCCATGACGTGTGTACAGAACGCCATGGCAGATGCACGTACGATGGTTATAGAGTACGCGTATATACATATGAGATGAGTACTGTAGGTATGTAAACATAAAGTGGCATAGTTTAAAGTGGCTATGGTACATGTATTGCATAAAGATGGCAAGATGCAGTAGATGATATAGAGTACAGTATATACATATGAGATGGGGAATGTAGGTATGTAAACATGTATTAAAGGCATTGCTTAAAGTGGCTAGTGGTACATTTTTACATAATTTCCATCAATTCCCATTTTTAAATGGCTGGAGTTGAGTCAGTATGTTGGCACGCGCCGCTAAATGTTAGTGGTGGCTGTTTAACAGTCTGATGGCCTTGAGATAGAAGCTGTTTTTTCAGTCTCTCGTCCCTGCTTTGATGCACCTGTACTGACCTCCCTTCTGGATGATAGCGGGTGAACAGGCAGTGGCTTGGTGGTTGTTGTCCTTGATGATCTTTATGGCCTTCCTGTGACATCGGTGGTGTGAGTGTTCCTGGAGGCAGGTAGTTTGCCCCTTGATGCGTTCTGCAGACCTCACTACCCTCTGGAGACCACGCTTACGTTGTGGGCGAGCATTGCCGTACCAGGCGGTATACAGCCCGACAGGATGCTCTCGATTGTGCATCTGTAGAAGTTTGTGAGTGCTTTGTGACAAGCCGAATTTCTTCAGCCTCCTGAGGTTGAAGAGCGCTGCTGCGCCTTCTTCACAACGCTGTCTGTGTGGGTGACCAATTCAGTGTCCGTATGTGTACACCGAGGAACTTAAAACTTTCCACCTTTCCACTACTGACCCGTCGATGTGGATAGGGTGCTCCCTCTGCTGTTTCCTGAAGTCCACAATCATCTCCTTTGTTTGTTACGTTGAGTATGAGGTTATTTCCTGACACCACACTCCGAGGGCCCTCACCTCCTCCCGTAGCCGTCCTCGTCGTTGTTGTGATCAAGCCTACCACTGTAGTGTCATCCGCAAACTTGATGATCGAGTTGGACGTGCATCCACGCAGTCGGGGTGAACAGGGAGTACAGGAGAGGCTCAGAACGCACCCTTGTGGGGCCCCAGTGTGAGACAGCGTGGAGAGTTTTTTACCTACCCTCACCACCTGGGGCGGCCCTCAGGAAGTCCAGACCCAGTTGCACAGGCGGGGCGAGACCCAGGGTCTCGAGCTTGATGACGAGTTTGGAGGGTACTATGGTGTTAAATGCTGAGCTGTAATCGATGAACAGCATTCTCACATGGGTATTCCCTTGTCCAGATGGTTTAGGCAGGTGGCAGTGTGGTTGCGATTGCGTCGTCTGTGACCTATTGGTCGGTAAGCAAATTGGATGGTCTAGGGTGTCCGGTAGGTGTGAGGTGATATGGTCCTTGACTAGTCTCTCAAAGCACTCATTGATGACGGAATGAGTGCTACGGGGCGATAGTCGTTTAGCTCATTACCTTAGCTTTCTTGGAACAGGAACAATGGTGGCCCTCTTGAACATGTGGGAACAGCAGACTGGATAAGGATTGATGAATATGTCCGTAAACACACCAGCCACCTGTCTGCGCATTGCTCTGAGGACGCGCTGGAATGCCGTCTGGGCCTGCAGCCTTGCGAGGGTTAACACGTTAAATGTTTACTCACCTCGCTGCAGTGAAGGAGAGCCCGCAGGTTTTGTAGGGCCGTGTCAGTGGCACTGTGTTGTCCTCAAAGCGGGAAAAAAAAGTTGTTTAGCCTGTCTGGAGCAAGACATCCTGGTCCTCGACGGGCTGTTCTTTTTGTAATCCGTGATGACTGTAGACCCTGCCACATACCTCTTGTGTCTGAGCTGTTGAATTTCGACTCGATTTGTCTCTGTACTGAGACTTAGCCTGTTTGATTGCCTTGCGGAGAGAATAGCTACACTGTTTGATTCGGTCATGCTTCCGGTCACCTTGCCCTGGTTAAAAGCAGTGGTTCCGCTTTCAGTTTCACGCGAATGCTGCCGTCAATCCACGGTTTCTGTTGGGAATGTTTTTATCGTTGCTGTGGGTACGACATCGTCAATGCACTTCCTAATGAACTCGCTCACCGAATCAGCATATTCGTCAATATTGTGTGGACGCGATGCGGAACATATTCAATCCGCGTGATCGAAGCAGTCTTGAACGTGGATTCAATGGTCGACCAGCTTGAACAGACCTGAGGCGCGGGAGCTTGTTGTTAGTTTCTTGTTTGTAGGAGGAATCAACAAAATGGAGTCGTGGTCAGCTTTTCCGAAAGGGGGCGGGGGAGGGCCTGTAAGCGTCGCGGAAATTAGTGTAGCAAGGTCCAGTGTTTTTCCAGCCCTGTAGCCAATCGATATGCTGATAGAATTTAGGGAGTTTTGTTTTTAGATTAGCCTTGTTAAAATCCCCAGCTACGATGAGATTCAGCCTCAGGGTGTGTGGTTTCCAGTTTACAAAGAGTCGATAAAGTTCGTTCAGGGCCATCGATGTGTCTGCTTGGGGGGGAATGTATACGGCTGTGATTATGATTGACGAGAATTCCCTTGGTAGATAATGCGGTCGACATTTGATTGTGAGGAGTTCTAGATCAGTGAACAGAACGACTTGAGTTCTTGTGTGTTATTATGATGGTCACACCACTTCTCGTTAATCATAAGGCATACCCCCCCCCCTCTTCTTACCGGAAAGATGTTTGTTTCTGTCGGGCGATGCATGAGAAACCAGCTGGCTGCACCGACTCCGTTACGCTCCCTTGAGTTAGCCATTGTCTTTCGTGAAGCAGAGCACGTTGCAATCCCTGATTGTCTCTCTGGAATGCTACCCGTGCTCGGATTTCATCAACCTATTGTCAAAGACTGACATGGCGAGTAGTATGCTAGGGAGTGCGACCGATGTGCCCGTCTCCGACGCCTGACCACGAGACCGCCACGTTTTCCCCTTTTTCGGCGTCGCCCAGGGTCGCCGGCTGGGATCTGATCCATTGTATTGTGTGGAAGGCAATACACTGGATCCGTTTCGGGAAAGTCATATTCCTGGTAGGAACGATGGTGAGTTGACGTTAATCGTATATTCAGTAGTTCCTCCCGACTGTATGTAATGAAACCTAAGATTACCCGGGGTACCGATGTAAGAAATAACACGTAAAAAAACAAAATACTGCATATTTTCCAAGGAACGCGAAGCGAGGCTGCCATCTCTATCGGCGCCGGAAGTAGTAGTCTCCTTCAGTTACAGGATCCTTACACATATGAGACTGAATCAAAGTCAAACATGTCAGAATTACACCATTTGTGAGCATAAAATAGTACTTTAAAGATTATATCACAGTATTTCATGACAGTGTCCCCTTGTGTTCCTCTCGCTCCTTAACCCAATAACAAGCACATTTCATGAAAACCCCTTTATATGTACTGGGTTTAGCTACTAGCTATCCATGACAAATACAATAAGGGACTGTTTTTATATATTATATTATAAAAACTGCACATCTCTGTGTTCTGTATGCAATCTATACATGTTAGCTCATTGTAACATTCAAACAGAGGCTTTGGGAGATCACTGCACAAAATAATGAGCTTTACAAAGGCAAGCAAAGGAAACATTGATTCTAAGAGGGGGAGTAATAATATCCAGTTGACACAAAAGGGGCTATATAGTGCACTACTTTTGACCAGGACACATAGGGCTCTGGTCAAAAGTAGTGCACTATATAGGGTGTAGGGTGCCATTTGGAACATACATTGAGTTTTACACATGGCTGTAGTTCCCATAGAAGTCCACAATGGCTGTGAGTGATCCAGAGTTAATCTGTCAATCAACATCCCTCTTAATTTTCTTTAAAAAAATAATTTATTCTTCTACAGATGTTGGATCTTAACTTGATCACTCTTTTGTTGAGGAATTTTTTCCTGATTCAGTAATGATTCAAATGAGCCTTGTGATTGGCTAAAAATGAGCAGTTATTTCTCTCTCCATTCGTGGGCAGTCGAGTTATTGGGATCAGAGCTCGCTATCTTAAACAAACATTCTCTCCCGCTCGCTCAAACGCTTTAGGCCTAGGTCCTATCACTGCAACATTCAAATGTACAAAAATGTATCTGAAATTCAACCATATACATCAACAACTTTCGTTTTATATAGCTTAATAACACAAGATAGTTATTGATCTCCACTAGGGTACGACATACAAGTGTATTTTATTTTTTATTTTACCTTTTTTTTTACCATTTTGAAAGACTTTGGTTGAAAGCAGGACTAAGGCAGAGAGGAAGAGGTGAAGTGAGAGGGCTCACTCTCACAAAAATAAGCCCAAAGCGTTTCTATGGGCTTAATATGCAGACCTAAGCTTGTCGTCTGCCTCTGGGACGACTCCCATTGTTAGGGCGGAGACATGAGCATCTCATCATTATATACAGATCTCGGACTAAGGTAACACTGCCATCATCTTTTTGGGGGTCTTTAGATGTGACCAATAATGGTTGGAATTGAGATCAGCTGTGTGGGTAAATTTAGCGCATATTGATAGTTTAACGAGACCTATAGCCGTGTTCACATTGGCAGTTTGAAATGACTCAAATCCTATTTATTTGCACTTTCAATTCGATCTGTTATTTTCCCTGCTGTCTGATATTTCAATCCACATTTCAAACCACCTTCCTGGCCATGTGACTTGTGTCTGAACTGTCAAGTCTGATTTATTTGCCCTCAAGTGGTTTTTAGACTGTTATTTGGCATATATTGTGGCTTGCTAGCTACTCTGTTGACAGTTTGACAAGAACATGTGGTAGCTACCTAGCTTGTTCATTGTTTACAAACAAACAAACTAGTGAATATGCTAGAAAGCTAAACAGCTACCTAGCTAGCTAGTTGACTGCTGTGGCTAGCCAAAAAGGACTCATTTTGAAAGTTGGATCGTCTTGTCCTTTGAGGGTTTAAAAGTGTTCTTACCCTAATGATTTTAAACATTCAAAGCAACTGGGACACATCCATGGCAGGCATTGTTGTCACCTTAGCTTGCTACATAACGTCTGAGTGATAGGAAGCACAAGCACCACCAATCAGCCTACACTACTACTCACACACCTGTCGTTACTATGACAACTAGCGTAGCCTTGTCAGCAAATGACTGCTGTCTGAACACACAATCCGATTTGGTCATTTTTAGCTTGCTGTCTGGACAGTCAGTAGCCCAAAACAGATTTGATAACCCAAACTGATTTGCGCATTAAGGCCTGCAGTGTGAACAAGGCTTTAGTTGGCGATAATCTAGTGCCATCGATGGTTGCAGTAGGCCCCTTGTTATTTGATTATATTTCTATAGGCTACATTTTGTAGGCTAGCCGTTAGCCAATCAATAGTCACTTAATAAAATATGTAAAAACCAATAATCTACTGTTTGTGTTTCCCTGGCTAACTTGATGAGCTGATTTGGAGCATCAATTGATTGACAGATGTAGGCCTACTCTAGAACGATAAACTTTCCTCCAGTGTGTATGCTCACCCATGTTTTTTTAGTTAGGCTATGTATAATTTGCAGAGGTGGGTAGAGTACTGAAAATCTGTATTTAAGCATAAGTACTGTTACTTAGATGAATGAATTACAAAGTAAAATGTGCCTTTGAGAAACTACTCATGTATGAGTAAAAAAGTATCCGGTCAGAAAACATTAATTTATAATTAAAGCCTGCCAGCACCATCTTGCAGACGTCCCCCAGCACAGGTACTCTCCAATGAAGACTAACATCAAACAAAGTCGGTAGGCTGTATAGTTTCAATTAGGGTCATGCAATGTTGACTTAATATTTAGCAATGTGCACAATTTCATAAAAAGGTATGTGGTACTCGAGACATTGGAATAATTGTACAATTTCAATAGCATTAATGAAAATGTCTTTCACAATATCATTTCAAGTACATGTGATAATGCATACAAAAATATTTACACCAAGTGTGATGTTCAATTTTTCACTCAGGTGTTACAACAGTAAAACAATCAATACTGAAATGTCTCTATCAAATTGTGTTACTAGTATGCAAATCAGACACATTTTATTATTGATTTAAATTGATGTCAAAATATTTTTATTGTTGCATTTTAGCTAATCCTAACACTTTTACTAATCTTAACTTACTCCTCAACCTGTTACGAAAAATGTATATTTTTGACAAAAGCTTTATCCCTTCTAGACAAAACCGGATTTATACTCCATCCCTTCCGAACTTGTCCTTTCCACTTTCAAGAGTATTTTATTTTTTGGGCTGGCTCATTCTCCTACCGCCTCGGTTCTGCCGCTACAAGCTATAAATAAAAAGACAATCTATATTGTTTCTATAGGGCACAAAAAGCTTACTGAGATGATACACTGACTGTACGAAAGAGGTGCATGTAGGCATTTTCATAAAAACAGAATGACACACATAAACACAAGGAGAAAAATGTGTGGGAGGATGCTGCGGTGGACTGACCTGTTGATCTTGCTAATGTTAGCTAGCTACATCGTTGACACTGCATCTAGCTTAGACAGCTTGTAATGGCAACCTAATGTGAAGCTATACTGAACGAAAATATGAACGCAACATGTAAACTGTTGGTCTCATGTTTCATGAGCTGAAATAAAAGATCCCAGAAATTTTTCGGACGTACAAAAAAGGTATTAATCTACATTTTTTTGCAAAAATGTATTTACATCCCTGTTAGTGATAATTTCTCCTTTACCAAAATAATCCATCCACCTGACAGGTGTGTCTTTACCAACAAGCTGATTAAACAGCATGCTCATTACACAGGTGCACCTTGTGCTGGGGACAATAAAAGGCCACTAAAATGCGCAGTTGTGTCACACAACACAATGCCACAGATGTCTCAAGTTGAGGGAGTGTGCTGACTGCAGGAATGTCCACCAGAGGTCATATGGGGAGCTAAAAACATGAGATTAAACTTTTTCTGTCACATTCTGGGTCAGCCAAAGCTAGCTAGTTAGCTAGCTAGCTACTTAGCCATTTGATTTGCACTTGTCCTCAAAACACAATTTCAACAACAGAATAATATATTAGAAATTACTTATATTACTTCATAAATATATAATATTACAAAGGCAGAAGGTAATTAAAGTGCAACTTACCTCTGATCGAGTCTGGCTAAGAACCCAAGAACAAAAATATGAAAACGTGCGCTTCCCTTCGAGAGCCGTGGTGGAGATAAAACTGGGTTTGATGGACAACTTTGAGAGCCAATGGACTTAAGAGTTTGATGACAACCTATTTTGAATACATTTCAGTGGTCAAGTGGTTGTGAAACGTTCATACAGACGTACAGTATCGTGTCATGTAAAAAATGTAATCCGACAGCGACAATTTTATAATATAAATCTATGTAACTAAAATAATTTGGTAAAATGTAATGGAGTAAAAAATAAGTTACTTCCTTCAGAAATTACTTGAGTAAGAGTAAAAGTACAGCCCACAGAGATTAACTAGAAATGTACTCGTTTCTCAAAGGACATTAGTGGACCAGATTCAAACCCATGCCTACTCTAGCATATGTTTACCGTTGTCAGCGGCTGTACCCACTGGACCACACAGGCACTGCGATAACCACCAATTTATTTTGCTTATTGTTTGCCTTGAACATATAATACAACAATTAATCAGTGGACCTACAGTCTAAATTATTGTATAGCCTACAAAACACTGCTTCCAGCTGCTCCCTGGTATTGATTCTCAATATTAAATAGACATTCAATTCCTCCTGCTGCAGATAATTTTCCTTCTGCAACGAAATGCGTCAAATTAAGATCCGACATCTGTATAAACCTGTCCAGTTTTGAGAGAGCAGCCTGATTGGAGAGTTAAGGTGGTCTTTTCCAGAGTACAAGAAATTGTCTGTGTGTGTGTAGGTTTGTATTATGTTTTAATTGGGTGTATGTTTCTGTGTGTGTGTGTGTGTTTGTGAATGTGTGTGTGTGTGTGTGTGTGTGTGTGTGTGTGTGTGTGGGTGGTGTCTGTGTGTGCCAGCATGCATTAAAACCTATGGAAGTCCCTTGGGATTCCCTTGGTAGTATAGGGTAGAGTCGTCAAACAAAGGATTTTTCACTTCCATCTCTCCAGTCTGCAATGAAATAAAAACTGTTGTTAAAAGCCAAACAAACACAGTCATCATCAATATGAATAGTGTGTAAAACAAGGACAGAATTTGTGTGAATATATTATGTGTTTGTGCCTGAGTGTGTGTGTGTGTGTGTGTGTGTGCATGTCTGAGTGCGAGTGCATGTGTGTGTGTGTGTCCTAGTACACCCACCGGTGCAAGGCCAGGGCACTCGTACACAGTGAAGTCTCCGCCCACTTCTTCCTCATCTGATGTGACTTCTGAGTCAGTGACTTTCGTCTCCGATTTATGTCTGAAAAACAACAGAATCCACCAAGATGAATATGTGTGTGTGTATTCATATTTGAATGAAACTGAATTGTCGGACAGGTAGAGAGAGAGAAAGGACGCGAGACCAAAAGGGGCAGGAGGAGGAGTAGAGCTCACTTTTCCATGGAGAGCATCTGCTGTTTCTGATGCTGGTAGTGGTACATCTGAGCACTCTGGGCCAACTTCTTATCCCCCGACTGAGGAGAAAAGCGAGAAGCAGAGGAGAGACCAATGAAAACCACCCTCAGCGGAGAGGAAAAGCAGAGAAGAGGCAAAGCCTGAAAATTGGATGCTTACGTCACAGACATCCTGTGGTCAAATCACATTGACAGAAGGAAATTAATCATACAAAAAATAGTCTAGTCGCTTATTTACACACATATAGGGCCGGTATCCCGGACATAGATTAAGGCTAATCCTGGTCTAAAATGCATGTTCAAAATAGGGATCTTATATTCAAAGTGCTTCTTCGTCCAGGACTAAGCTTAAAGACAAACTTCAGCCATTTTTGAACGTTTCCTGTTGAAAAACAATATCCCCTGTATAAATACAGTAATGTACACACACTTATGGGTACACAAATATGTTTTGAGCAAAACTTTGTTTTTGGACACAATTGCAAACTTCAAGAGTTGGCCATTCAAGGAGCTGGTCTGATGAGTTTACTCTGATGTCATCTTGATTGTGGAAACAACAGAGGACCAAAGAGAAAAGGGTCTAATCTGGGTCTGGGTAATATGGAATAGACTCCTAATGTATTTAGCTGAGGTGGATGTATTGTGCCCCATGCGGAACAATGCACTTACTGAAGTCCTGTTGGCTGTTCCATTTCCATTGCTTCCAAATGCAGGGTAATCTACCTTCTGGGCCAGACGTGATTCCTTCTGCAACCTGAAGGGTGCAACATTATTCTGAGCCATTAGAGACTAGGGAGACTGGAGCAGGAACAGTAGGCAAAATATATTTTTTAAAACATCTGCATTATGGACACATCCCAATAGCGCAATATTCCCTATATAGTGCACTACTTTGACCAAAGCTTTATGGATCCTGGTCCAAAGTGGTGCAATTTGGGATGCATCATAACAGTGCAGTGCTTAAATTGATCCTTTATAAAAATGTGTTGGAAAATGATTTAACATGCTCTAACAAAAACAACACTTGACAGTAAAACAATAGAAGGGAGTCTAGCACATCTTAGTTGTCAAATTAAATAATAACATATTGATATTGTTACTGTCTGATGTCTTACCTTACCCAGCAAACTGTAGCCAAGATCAGGGCCACAGTGCCAAAGATGATACACACAGAGATCATAACTGCAGAGGTCGAAACAAACAGAGAAGGGGATAGAGTGAAGACAAGATACCCATAAAAGGAGGAGAAATTATGAAATTGTGTGTGACTGCAGATGAAATCTAACCACTTTCAAATCTATTCCCTTCAGAAAGTACTCAGACCCCTTCACTTTTTCCACATTTTGTAACGTTACAGCCTTACTAAAAAAATACTTACTTATTTTTTCCCCTTATCTACACACAATACCCCATAATGGCAAAGCAAAAACAGGTTTAGAAATGTTTGCACATTTGTTAAAAAAAAAAAAAACTGAAATACCTTATTTACATAAGTATTCAGACTCTTTGCTATGAGACTCGAAATTGAGCTCAGGTGCATCCTGTTTCCATTGATCATCCTTGAGATGTTTCTCAAATTTGAATTGGAGTCCATCTGTGGTAAATTCAATTGATTGGACATGATTTGGAAAGGCACACACACCTGTCTACAGTGGGGCAAAAAAGTATTTAGTCAGCCACCTTGTGCAAGTTTCCCACTTAAAAAGATGGAGAGGCTGTAATTTTCATCATAGGTACTTCAACTATGACAGACAAAATGAGAAGAAAAAAAATCCAGAAAATCACATTGTAGGCTTTTTAATGAATTTATTTGCAAATTATGGTGGAAAATAAGTATTTGGTCACCTACAAACAAGCAAGATTTCTGGCTCTCACAGACCTGTAACTTCTTCTTTAAGAGGCTCCTCTGTCCTCCACTCGTTCCCTGTATTAATGGCACTGTTTGAACTTGTTATCAGTATAAAATACACCTGTCCACAACCTCAAACAGTCACACTCCAAACTCCACTATGGCCAAGACCAAAGAGCTGTCAAAGGACACCAGAAACAAAATTGTAGACCTGCACCAGGCTGGGAAGACTGAATCTGCAATAGGTAAGCAGCTTGGTTTGAAGAAATCAACTGTGGGAGCAATTATTAGGAAATGGAAGACATACAAGACCACTGATAATCTCCCTCGATCTGGGGCTCCACAAAAGATCTCACCCCGTGGGGTCAAAATGATCACAAGAACGGTGAGAAAAAATCCCAGAACCACACGGGGGGACCTAGTGAATGACCTGCAGAGAGCTGGGACAAAAGTAACAAAGCCTACCATCAGTAACACCTACGCCGCCAGGGACTCAAATCCTGCAGTGCCAGACGTGTCCCCCTGCTTAAGCCAGTACATGTCAGGCACGTCTGAGGTTTGCTAGAGAGCATTTGGATGATCAAGAAGAAGACTGGGAGAATGTCATATGGTCAGATGAAACCAAAATATAACTTTTTGGTAAAAACTCAACTCGTTGTGTTTGGAGGACAAAGAATGCTGAGTTGCATCCAAAGAACACCATACCTACTGTGAAGCATGGGGTGGAAACATCATGCTTTGGGGCTGTTTTTCTGCAAAGGGACCAGGACGACTGATCCGTGTAAAGGACAGAATGAATGGGGCCATGTATCGTGAGATTTTGAGTGAAAACCTCCTTCCATCAGCAAGGGCATTGAAGATGAAACGTGGCTGGGTCTTTCAGCATGACAATGATCCAAACACACCGCCCGGGCAACGAAGGAGTGGCTTCGTAAGAAGCATTTCAAGGTCCTGGAGTGGCCTAGCCAGTCTCCAGATCTCAACCCCATAGAAAATCTTTGGAGGGAGTTGAAAGTCGTGTTGCCCAGCAACAGCCCCAAAACATCACTGCTCTAGAGGAGATCTGCATGGAGGAATGGGCCAAAATACCAGCAACAGTGTGTGAAAACCTTGTGAAGACTTACAGAAAACGTTTGACCTCTGTCATTGCCAACAAAGGGTATATAACAAAGTATTGAGATAAACTTTTGTTATTGACCAAATACTTATTTTCCACCATAATTTGGAAAATAAATTCATAAAAAATCCTACAATGTGATTTTCTGGATTTTTGTTTCTCATTTTGTCTGTCATAGTTGAAATGTACCTATGATGAAAATTACAGGCCTCTCTTATATTTTTAAGTGGGAGAACTTGCACAATTGGTGGCTGACTAAATACTTTTTTGCCCCACTGTATATAAGGTCCCACAGTTGACAGTGCATGTCAGAGCAAAAACCATGCCATGAGGAAGGAATTGTCCGTAGAGCTCCGAGACAGGATTGTGTCGAGGCACAGATCTGGGGAAGGGTACCAAAACATTTCTGCAGCATTGAAGGTCCCCAAGAACACAGTGGCCTCCATCATCCAATCAAGAAGTTTCGAACCGCCAAGACTCTTCCTAGAGCTGGCCGCCCAGCCAGACTGAGCAATCGGGGGAGAAGGACCTTGGTCAGGAAGGTGACCAAGAACCCGATGGTCACTCTGACAAAGCTCCAGAGTTCCTCTGTGGAGATGGGAGAACCTTCCAGAAGGACAACCATCTCTGCAGCACTCCACCAATCAGGCCTTTAGAGTGGCCAGACGGAAGCCACTCCTCAGTGACGGCCCATGACAGCCCGCTTGGAGTTTGCCAAAAGGCACCTAAAGGACTCTCAGACCATGAGAAACAAGATTCTCTGGTCTAATGAAACCAAGATTGAATTCTTTGGACTGAATGCCAAGCGTCACATCTGGAGAAAACCAGGCAACACTTATCACCTAGCCAATACCATCCCTACGGTGAAGCATGGTGGTGGCAGCATCATGCTGTGGGGATGTTTTTCAGCGGCAAGGAATGGGAGACTAGTCAGGATCGAGGGAAAGATGAACGTAGCAAAGTACAGAGAGATTCTTGATGAAAACCTGCTCCAGAGCGCTCAGGACCTCAGACTGGTGCGAAGGTTCACCTTCCAACAGGACAACAACCCTAAGTGCACTTAGTAGAGCTGGCCTGGTCTCACGCCACAAATGTGTCACTACTTTCAACTAATAAAGACACTTACTGACAAGGAGACTGTCCTTGGAGGGGTATGGGATGGCTATGGGGCCTCCAGGTCCCCCCGGTCCCACCCTCTCCAGAGCCCCAGGGTCAGGCTGCGGGGTCCGGGTAGAGGGGTGGGCGGTAGTGGGCTGCTCCGCAGAAGGTTGGGCCTTGCCTCTCTGTCTGGGAGACTTTGTCTGAGTCATAGGAACTGCCTTGGAGGGGGTGTCTGGGAGAGAGAGCGAATAAGAGAGCGGAAGAGAGAGACAGAGACATTGTTATTATTGTGGTGTAGATAACGTTTTATATATAGCGACACGCATCTATGGAAAAGTAACTGAAACGTAATACAATTCAGAGAAATGCATACGGAATGTAGGCTCACCTGATTGTTTTGATTGTTTGACCTCAGACACTTCCTGTTTGGCAATGACTGATTGAAGGAAGTCAATTTCTTCATCTAGATTAGAGAAGGCTGTCACTTTACCTGAGGAGAAAGACATTGGCAGATAAGAGTGAGTCCATATGAACATCATGCCTTTGTTCAGGATATCTTCTTATATGTATGTATATTGTGCTTCTACATTTGTGAGTTTTGTATTTGTATTTATTAAGGATCCCCATTAGTTCCTGCCAAGGCAGCAGGTACTCATCCTGGGGTCCCACAACATTAAGGCAGTTAACTAAATTAAAAATATTACATGACATTCATAATGATTTTCACAACACATTAATAACCTCTACTTAACACCCATCCCGGATCCGGGAGCATCCTCATCAGTAAAAGCTGACTAGCATAGCCTAGCATAGCGCCACAAGTAAATAATAGCATATAAATATCATGAAATCACAAGTCCAATACAGCAAATGAAAAATAAACATCTTGTGAATCCAGCCATCATTTCCGATTTTTAAAATGTTTTACAGCGAAAACACAATATGTATTTCTATTAGCTAACCACAATAGCCAAAGACTCAACCACATATTTTCACCATATTTCTACCGCATAGGTAGCTTTCACAAAACCGACCAAATATAGATATAATTAGTCACTAACCAAGAAACAACTTCATCAGATGACAGTCTTATAACATGTTATACAATAAATTTATGTTTTGTTCGAAATGTGCATATTTGAGGTATAAATCATAGTTTTACATTGCAGCTACCATCAAAAATATCACCAAAGCAGCCAGAATAATTAGAGAGCAACGTGAAATACTTAAATACTCATCATAAAACATTTATGAAAAATACATGGTGTACAGCAAATGAAAGACAAACATCTTGTGAATCGAGCCAATATTTCAGATTTTTTAAGTGTTTTGCAGCGAAAACACAATATAGAATTATATTAGCTTACCACAATAGCCAAACACACAACCGCATTTATTCACCACATAGATAGCATTCGCAAAAACCAGCAAAAGATATAAAATGAATCACTAACCTTGACCAACTTCATCAGATGACAGTCTTATAACATCACTTTATACAATACACTTATGTTTTGTTCGAAAATGTGCATATTTAGAGCTGCAAACCGTGGTTATACATTGTGAATATGTAGCATCGATTCACCAGAATGTCCGGAGCTATTTTGGACACTCACCTAATCTGACCAAAGAACTCATCATAAACTTTACATAAAAATACTTGTTGTATGGCAAATGAAAGATACACTGGTTCTTATTGCAACCGCCAATGTTAGATTTTTAAAATAACTTTACCATAACAAACAGCTTGCGTTATTGCGAGACAGCGCCCGCCAAAACGGCAAGAGAATAGGGATCAACATTTTCCACAGAAATACGAAATAACATCATAAATTGTTCTTACTTTTGTTGAGCTTCCATCAGAATCTTGTACAAGGAGTCCTAGGTCGAGGATAAATCGTTGTTTGGTTTAGAATGTCCTTTCTCCTGTCTAATCGTGCAACAATGCTAGCCAATGTTGATGACGTTCCCAGTTTCTCTCGACGCAAAGAACGGAAAACTCCAAAAGTCCCAATAAACGTTGAATAAACTGATGAACTCGGTTGAAAAAACTACTTTATGTTTTTCTAATATGTATCAAATAAAAACAGAGCCGGAGATAACCACCGTGTATATACCGAACGCTTTTCAGAAGCCAATGTCGACGTACTTCGCGCACCAGAGAAGACAAGAAATTTCCAGACCTGTCACTCCAAAAGCTCTTGTTCGGCCTCAGATCAAGCTAGACACCCCATTCCACCTTCCACTGCCTGTTGACATCTAGTGGAAGGCGTATGAAGTGCATGCATATCGATAAATATTAGGCAATTGAATACGCAGGCCCTGGAACAGAGCATCGTTTTCAGATTTTTCACTTCCTATATGGAAGTTTGCTGCAAAATGAGTTCTGTTTTACTTACAGATAATTCAAACAGTTTTAGAAACTTGAGTGTTTTTTATCCAATAGTAATAATAATATGCATATTGTACGATCTAGAATAGAGTACGAGGCAGTTTAAAACTTCTTGCCACTAGGGGGGTGCATTCGACATAGTCCAAATTCGTCCTCAAATTAAACTGCCTCGTACTCAATTCTTGCTCGTACAATATGCATATTATTATTACTATTGGATAGAAAACACTCTCTAGTTTCTAAAACCGTTTGAATTTGTCTGTGGGTGTATGTCAGAATTCAGAATTGTACTGGCTGTTCTGAGACCTGTGTATTAATTTGCCTGTCCTCTTTTGGTTGAGATGCACTGCATACGCCTTCCCCTGGGTGTCAGCGAATAGGGAGACTTGAAATGGACTCTCTGCGTAGTTCCCAAAGGTTATACATTGATTGGAATCAGGTGGCCATTCTTTTGGATCTTCGCTCGGGGCAAAGAGGAGCTTTGCGTATCGTTGTGGAAGCTCTGGTTTTAGCTCCTTAGATAATTCCGGTCATGTTTTTATTCGATATAAGCTTTAAAGACATCATAATCTTGTTATTTTGAACCAAATTATTTCAGTTTATATCAGTTTATTGCGATTTTCTGGCATTTCTTTGTGACGCACTTTCAAGAGTTGGACACTTTCCTGTACATGCCGAACGTTAGTGGCCATTTCGACAGGACAAGAGGACATCTTTCGACAAAAAGACGATTAGACGGAGAAAGGACACATTGCCCAAGATTCTGATGGAAGCTCAGCTAATAGTAAGAACTATTTATGCTGATAAATCGTTGTTCTGTTGAAAAATGTTAAACGCATAAGCTGCCATTTTTTGGGGGGTAGCTTCGCTTTGGCGCAACTTGTATTGCGCAGTAAGGTTAATTTTAAAAAATGTATTGCGATTGCATTAAGAACTAATTTGTCTTTCAAATGCTGTCCACGCTGTATTTTTTAGTCAAGTTTATGATTATTTAATGATTAGACTAAGTCACTCCCAAGATGCGCCCGACATTTTCTGCCCAGTTTAGCTACTTTTCTCATTGTATAACCACGATTTTTGTGGCTAAATATGCACATTTTCGAACAAACTCTATATGCATTGTGTAATATGATGTTACAGGACTGTCATCTGAAGAATTCTGAGAAGGTTAGTGAAAAAATTAATATATTTTGGTGGCGATAACGTTATCGCCCCCTTGCCTTGATTTAATGCTGGTGTGATGTTAGCTCATGTGGTATGCTAAATATCGATATATTGTGTTTTCGCTGTAAAACACTTAGAAAATCTGAAATATTGTCTGGATTCACAAGATCTGTGTTTTTCAATTGCTGTACGTGTGTATTTTTCAGAAATGTTTTAAGATGAGTAATTAGGTAATACACGTTGCTCTCTGTAGTTATTCTAGTGCCTTTGGTGAGAGTTGTGATGGTGGCTGCAATGTAGAACTGTGATTTATACCTGAAAAATGCAAATTTTTCTAAAAAAACATATGCTATACCCATAAATATGTTATCAGACTGTCATCTTATGAAGTTTGTTCTTGGTTAGTGGCTATAATATAATCTTTATTTAGTCGAATTAGTGATAGCTACTGATGGAGTAAAAAATGGTGGAGTAAAAAAAAGTGGTGTCTTGCTAACGTGGTTAGCTAATAGATTTACATATTGTGTCTTCCTGTAAAACATTTTAAAAATCAGAAATGATGGCTGGATTCACAAGATGTTGGCTTTCATTTGCTGTATGCTGTGTATTTTTCAGAAATGTTTTAGGATGAGTATTTTGGTAATTGACGTCGGTCTCTGTAATTATTCCGGCTGCTTCCAACGCTATTTCTGATTGCAGCTGCAATGTAGGACTGTGATTTATACCTGAAATATGCACATTTTTCAAAAAAACATATGCTATACCATAAATATGTTATCAGACTGTCATCTTATGAAGTTGTTTTCTTGGTTAGTGGCATATATATATTTCTTTATTTAGTCGAATTAGTGATAGCTACTGATGGAGTAAAAAAATGGTGGACAAAAAAAAGTTGTCTTTTGCTATGGTGGTTAGCTAATAGAAATACATATTTTGTCTTCCTGTAAAACATAAAAAAAATCGGAAATGATGGCTGGATTCAAAGAGTCTGTATCTTTCATTTGGTGTCTTGGACTTGTGATTTCATGAACATTTGATTATATGATATCCCTGTAGCTTTAGGCTAGGCTATGCTAGTCAGCTTTTTTGATGGGGGGGATCCCGGATCCGGGTTTGTGACTCTATAAAGATTAATTTGGGCACGATTTTTTCCAAAGTGAAAACAGCGCCCCCCTATTGACAAGTGTGTGTGCCCTCAGGCCACTACAGGCCACTACCACACAATACAAAATCCATGTGCACGTGTGTATAGAGGGAATGAGTTATCATGTGTCTGTGCCTGAGTGTGTGTCTATTCACAGTCCCCGCTGTTCCATAAGGTATATTTTTTAAATGTTTTTTAAAATCTGATTCTACTGCTTGGATCAGTTACCTGATGTGGAATAGGGTTCCATGACTCTATGTAGCACTGTGCGCCTCCCATAGTCTACTCTGGAATTTGGGATTGTGAAGAGACCTCTTGTGGCATGTCTTGTGGGGTATGCATGGGTGTCCTGACATGCTATTGACATGCTGAATGCACCGAGCTGTCTGTTTTAAACTACTAGAACACAGCTCGGTGCATTCAGCATGTCAATACTTCTTACAAAAACAAGTAGTGATGAAGTCAATCTCTCCTCTACTTTGAGCCAAGAGAGTTTGACATGCATCTTATTAATGTTAGCTCTCCATGTACATTTAAGGGCCAGCTGTGCTGCCCTGTTCTGAGCCAATTGTAATTTTCCTAAGTCCCTCTTTGTGGCACCTGAACAGTAGTCCGGGTGCAACAAAACTAGGTGCTTGTAGGACCTTGTAAGTGTTGTTAAGAAGGCAGAGCAGTGCTTTATTATTGACAGACTTATCCCCATATTAGCTAGTGTTGCATCAACATGTTTTGACTATGACAGTTTACAACCCAGGGTTACTGCAAGCAGTTTAGTCACCTCAAATTGCTCCACTTCCACATTATTCATTACAAGATTAGTTGAGGTTTAGAATTTAGTGAATGATTTGTCCCAAATACAATACTAAGTTTTTGAAATAATTAAGACTAACTTATTTCTTGCCACCCATTCTAAAACTAACTGCAACTCTTTGTCACTCGCTTTAGTAGCTGATGTGTATAGTGTTGAGTCATCCGCATACATAGACACACTGGCTTTCAGTGGTATGTCACTGGTAAAGATTGGAAAAAAAGTAAAGGGCCTAGACAGCTGCCCTGGGGAATTAATTATTCTACCTGGATTATGTTGGAGAGGCTTCAATTAAAGAACACCCTTTGTGTTCTGTTAGACAAGTAACTCTTTATCTACAATAGAGCAGGGGATGTAAAGCCATAACACGCAAGTTTTTCCAGCAGCAGATTATGATCGATAATGTCAAAAGCTGCACAAGTCTTTATCATCAATTTCTCTCAGCCAATCATCAGTCATTTGTGTTAGTGCCATGCATGTTGAATGCCTTTCCCTATATGCGTGCTGAAAGTCTGTTGTCAATTTGTTTACTGTAAAATGGCATTGTATCTGGTTCAACAGAATTTTTTCCAAAAGTTTACTAAGGGTTGGTAACAGGATGATCGGTCTGCTATTTGAGCCAGTAAAGGGTGCTTTACTATTCTTGGTTAGCGGAATGACTTTTGCTTCCCTCCAGGCCTGAGGGCACACACTTTCTTGTAGGCTTAGAATGAAGATATGGCAAATAGGAGTGGCAATATCGTCCGCTATTATCCTCAGAAATGTTCCATCCAAGTTGTCACCCAGGTGGCTTGTCATTGTTGATAAACAAAAATATATTTTCACCTCTTCCACACTCACTTTTCGGAATTCAAAGTTACAATGCTTGTCTTTCATAATTTGGTCAGTTAGTGTTTACCTATTTAGTAGTGTTTGTTGCTGGCATTTCATGCCTACATTTGCTAATCTTGCCGACGAAAAAAATCATTAAAGTAGTTGGCAATATCAGTGTGTTTTATGATGAATGAGTCACCTGATTCAATGAATGATGGAGGGGAGTTTACCTTTTTGCTCAAAATGTCATTTAAGGTGGTAACCATATAACTGAGAACAGAGTGTGGGCGTGAAAGAGCAAGCATTAGAAGAAACAGGACATCCTGTTGTGTGACTGCAAGCGCATGAAGCAACCCATGAGAGAGCCAGTGAGTGTGTGTGTGTGCGCGTGTGTGTGTCTGTATAAATGTGTTTGTGTGATCGAGAGTGTGCCGGTGTGTTGTTTGTTTGGGCAACAGTGAAAGAGAGACAAAACCAGGGTGTTGTTTAACAGCTCTTTTGGCCAGACAGTAGGCCACATTCCAGGACTAGGCCACAGTTCTCCCTGGTTACCGGTATACATAGTGTGTGTGTGGCCAGGGGTTGAAGCACCGCAGGGGGCTTGTGCAATCACCCTGCCCCTCTGTCTTGGCCCTGCTCCCTCTCACACACAAGTCCCTAAATCTCACTCAGCTGAGTGCTAATGGTGATGATAATCTCTCCCTCCCCAAGGTTATTCTAAAAGACCAGGGAGTTCTACACTGTTTACGTGATAAGCTAAATATGATTCAGATTCAATATTTAATTACTATAGTGAGACATCATGAGCCATATCACCAACTAAGCCACTTCTTTGAATATGCTTAGTAATGTCTCATTGTGTTTGTATTAGCATGAGCGCCGTGCTATTAATGATTAAGGTGTTGTCCTCTACAGAAGGGTGGCCATCTGGCGGTGGTAATGTGCGTGATATGATGTGACGGCACTTTCAGTCTGTGCTTTGTTACTTTCTCACCCCCCCTCTATCCCATTTAGTGTGATCCACAGCAGGTGTCAGTGGGGGTGGGTCATGCCATCTGTACTTTGCAGGTGGTGGAGTGCTCCAAGTGTGCCAGTGTACCTGCCAGCAAGAACACTTTATACCCTACTTTGTTAGCTAACTTAAACATCTGAGGAAAATGTCAACATTTGAAAGAAAAGGAGAACATTCCTGAGATATTGTGTTGGCATGAGTACTTGAGTGAGAGGGTACATAGAAGAATCAGTGAGCATGAACCACAAAAAAGGGAGCATAAGGGTATGCATTTATATATGTTTGTTTGAGTGGGAGTGTGTAGTAGATAGAGAAAACAAGAACGGGGAAATTGATGTGTGTGTGTGTGTGTGTGTGTGTGTGTGTGTCAGTAAACCCTCACACACTGACTAAGCATACAGCTCTCCATGCATCAGAGAGGAGGTTTTGGCACCAGGTTGATAATTAACCATAACTCAAGAGGTGCCAAGAGGGATGTAAGGTGCACTAGCCTTGAGCACGGGTGAGTGAGGGCTTGACAACGCGCTGGGTTGGAAATGACAGCGATTAGTGTGGACAAAATGGAGGAAATTGAGAAAAAGGTGGGGGGAGGTTAGTAGTACAGAATTAGGCAGACCATGATTGATTGCACACTCCAGCACAGTAGGTGGCGGCATGCACCTTAAACGTTTGTTTGCGGACTGCCATGGTATCATAGAAGTAGAAGAAGAGGGATGTAAGTTTATGAAAACAAACACTAAACAGTCAGACTCTCTTATTCCTATCATTTCCATCCACCCTTTCCCACCCTGGCTGGGCGTTAGTCATACATCAGGACAACGCATTCAGTTTCCCATCACAACATAAAGACCGAATCTGTCATTTGTATTTACAGTCAAAGGGGCTGCCCTGCTCTTGTTTGTGAACTGAAGGAATGGGTCTTGAAGGCGAATAAAAGTATCTAATGGATGTGTAAATTAAACTTACTGACACTTTTTCTAATTGTTTACCAGATTGAATGAGTATAATACCTGACCGAATAGTTGAATTCAGACCCACACATGACCAAACACTATGCATTATTTCATCAATACATGGCTTCCAATAGTACAAAAATATTAGTCTCACTAGCTAGGTTTCCATCCAATTGGCGACAGATTTTCATGCAAATATTTTAGAGTCGGCATTAAAAAAAAAGCACTTTTTTTCCCATTAGTATATTTACATCAAATAGACTTGGGGAATTTCTCAGGGGTTCATTCTTAGGGTCTACTGCTGCCCTCTTGTGGCTATGAGAACAATGTGCCGATTTCTACCTTGTCAGCTCAGGGATTCAATCTAGCAACCTTTCGGTTACTGGCCCAATGCTCTAACCACTAGGCTACCTCCATACAGTGCATTAGGTTAGATGGGCAATCATTGTCACTGGAATGTTAGCAGCTATAGCTTCTTCTTGACCACACATGGTAAAGCTTGTTGACCCAAGCCTATATTTGGGTCAGAGGTACTTGGTCAACATCCATAACATGTCTTGGTTAACTATTCCATCCTCAACATTGCAACAACCCATTTCTCTCTCCATGGTGACACTCATCATAGCTATGTAAAACACAGCATAAAACACATTTTCAAGTGAATTTTTCCTGAACACCAAATTCCCAAGAGTACTGTCCCTTGTACAGGTGTCTATCAAATTCCATCAACCCTAGTAGTCACCATGTTAAACAGAATATTGAAATAAATCACAAGGACTTCACTATTTTTAAATGAACATCACTACCACTCAACTCATTGACTCCTCAATGCATTTCCCATCAGGACTAACATAGTCAGCGCTCCACACTGAATCAACTAACAGCATGGCATTGAATAACATCCCTGATTCCTAATGGATTGTCAACAGCTGTCATTAGGCTCCATTAGAGAGCTTCATTAGCTTTGCTTAGCCCCCTATGCATCATCCCTCCCCGCACCCCGTCTCTCCCCATCTCTAGAGGGTCTCCCTGTTCCCCATGTCCAGCTTCTGATCGATTATTAGCCCCTAGGTCTGACTCTGGAGGGGTCAGTTTGACCACAGCTTTACCTGCTGTTGATGACCACACGTACACATGGACTCAGGTACCTGTCCCTGTTTCTGGGTAGAGCTCTGCCCTCAGTACATACTGTGTGTATACATATCCAGTTCTCCTGACTGGTTGCCAGCCTTATTACCAGACAGGGCCCATAGCTCCAGTGTTTACCTATGGAAGTGTATGCCTTGATGTCAAACACAGGCTTGTCTTACACACACAAAGAGTACTGTTCACTAACTGTACTCACCTAGCTACTGTTATTTACCTACCCTCTCACCTCTGCTCCTCATGGCGGCCACTGTAAAACCAGTGAATAACAGTACTACTCTTCCCTTTCTGAGAAGATACATATTGTACCTACCACCGGTGGCTGGTGGCACCTTAATTGGGGAGGATGGCTCATAGTAATGACTGGAAAAGTTAATTGAATGGTATCAAACACATCAAACACAGTTTCAAATGCTTAATACCCATTCCATTCACTCAATTTCAGCCATTATTATAAGCCGTCCTCCCCTCACCAGACTCCTGTGGAACCTACCCATGACAACTTTACCTACAAAGCATGGCACCTACACTCACATATCTGTGTATTAGTATGTGTGTGTGCGCGTGTGAAAGAGAAAACAAGAGGTAGTATGCTCATGTATGCGAGTGTGTTTGCGTTTGTGTAAATTTGTAAATGTGTGTATTACATGTTGCTGTGGAGAGTGTATTTGCTTATTTTGTGTACACCAGTGGAGGCTTCTGAGGGGAGAACGGCTCTTAATGACTGGAACGGAGTGAATGGAATGGCATCAAACCATGTGTTTGATGTATTTGATACCATTCCACCTATTCCCCTCCAGACATTATCACAAGCCCGTCCTCCCCAATTAAGGTGCCACCAACCTCCTGTGGTGTATACTGATGTGCATCCTGCTGCTCTCTCATACATAATCTAAGACATCCGAGTTGCTAGATTTAATAATGTATCCGTTTCGGCTCCACTGGGTCACATAAGCCTCTCTCTGGTCCTGCTGTGTCTGGATGGGTTCATCTCTCCATGGACAACAGCCTCTGTCTACATGTGTACTGGAGAAAACATCCATAAGCTTCCTCAATAGACACAGCCTATGGAGATAAGAGATAAGATCATGCTAAAAATAAGCACAAATATGTTTAGCACATAAAAGGAACATAAAAGGTAAGGCTTTGGATGGTGACATGTCCGGATTGCTCTGATTAGGAGCACATCTCCATTGATGTACACCTCATCCTGTACATAGGGGCTGCATCCCAAATGGCACCATATGGGCCCTGGTCAAAAACAGTATGCTATATACAGGTTGTCCTGGATGCAGAACTGAGCGATTTCCCCTTAGATAGGCCAGCTGTAAAGTCAAAATTGGCTATATTTTAAAGATTCATGAAAAAGTGGTCTTAATTTAAGGTTAGGGTTAGGCATTAGGCTTAGCAGTGTGGTTAAGTTTAGGGTTCAGGTTAGGGTAAGGTAAAAAATCTGAATTTATGATTTTGTGGTTGTGCCAGCTAGTGACCACTGCAGAGCTGCCTCCAGAACAAGATTCATGACAAAAACCGCTAACCTGTGCACTATATAGGAAATACGGTACTATTTCAGACATAGCCAGCAGTCTCTGACCACATGGTAGGCTCCCCACAGGGGCAGTTTGTTCTAGCCAGCCCTCACAGGTTTATGTAACCTAGCCCAGTGGTCTTTAGCACTCATACCACACCACCACAACACATTCAAACCACACCATAACACACCACCACAACGACCTGGCCTTCACAATACACACACACACACACACACCATCACACACTACACATCACATCACACACACACACACACACACACACACACACACACACAGCTTCTGCTTTGTGTCAGAATTTCTGCGAATTAGATGCTCCTAGGTTGATAAACTCCCTCCTCAAACAAAGTTCTCGCTCTCCTTTTCATCCGCTCTTATTTTTCTTTCTCTCATATCTCGCTGTGTGATGCCGTGACCCCTAATCTAATGTCCTCTGCTGCAGACCCAACTAAATGATTCATCCTGGAGAGAAAGACACACAGACAGAGAGAGAGGCAAGGTAGAGGTGGCAGGGTAAGAGAGAATATCTCCCACTTCCTCTCTATTTCTCCTCTCCCTCTATTTCTTTCACAAACCATGGCATGCCTTGTAAAATCACAGGACAATAAAAATGAAAAATTGTATTTATTTCCACCGAGCAACACTTTTACAGAATGAAATTAGATTGTATGAAGGAGCCAGGGAGAGATGGAAGGGGAGAGTAACAGAGAGAAAGGGAGATATGCAGGAGAGAGAGATGCATGCAGTACTCCGGGTGATTAAATGCGGTGGTCATCTGTCTGTGGGCAGCAGGAGCGGGGATTAGAGAAACACAGGATCAAACTACAGCGCACAGAGAGAGGGAGAAATAAGGACAGATTGATGCAGAGAGCGAAAGAGAGAGCTGAAGAGATCGAGGGAGAGAGAAGAATGGAGAGATCAATAGGGAGAAGGAGGGAGAGGAATTGATAAGGAAGGCGATAGAGTAAAGAAAAAAAGGGGTATCGAATAAATATAGAAGAGGGAGATTGAGAGTGAAAGCGGTAAGCAAGGAGGGGGGACTGGGAGAGTGAGGGAGGAGGAGAAAGAGGAGTAGTGAGGGTTTCCTGTCTTTTTCACTGTGGACAGTGGTGTACACAGTCTGTGTCACTGTGGCTCACTATGCCCACTCTTAAAGCACAGAGTTAGTTACTCATGGCTACACCGTGAATAAAGGCACACACACACATCCAATTAAAACGACAGCCTCTCTGCATCAGCTCATGAACCACTTTGTGTGACCAAACTGTGTTTGACCTAAGCCCATAACCCATGTCTGGATGCTCAGAGATCTGTAGCTTGACACAGGTTGTGTCCCAAATGGCACTCTATTCCCTACATAGTGCACTACTTTGACCCCTTTGTAGTTTACTAGGTAGGGAATAGTGTGCCATTTGGGATGCAAACACAACCAGGGAAAGGATGATGATTGATGTTCATTGAACATACGTAGAAAATGACCCTGTGCTGTTGAAGAAGCTTCATCAAATAAATTCAACAACATCTTTCGTAAATTACCCAAATCCCCTTGCTTTCCTACATTATAATGGAGATTGTGGGGCCGTTTGAGTGTGCATCATGTGTGTAATATCCAGACCAACATACCATGGTGATGGCGCCTCTTCCTTGCTACACACTGTCCTTCCTCGTTCTCTTCCAATGGGGTGAGGCAGGGGCCRCAGTAGAAGGTGCCAGGTTTGCAGAAGTGCCGCCCCTCACGGGCACAGTCTATGTGGTGCGGGCACTTACCCCCAGCTAAATAGAAAAAGAGAGCCAGACGTTAGATAACACTTTTGCTCACCTCCTCTAACAGAACATACTGAATCATGGTCATCATGATTCTTATGGAGTGTGTGTGAGAGGACAGGAACATGAGTGTGTCACATCATCCCCCAGGTGTCATGACAAAAGAGGCTGCTTGGAGATGACAAGATGCCATGTAGTCATGACAACTGATTGAATTAAAGATTAATTGACGCACCAGTGGCAAACAACATTTTATTATGTACAATGTAGAGGGATTTTGAATAGCAAAACCTTCTGACTGTGCTATTGTCTTCATTGCATGAACATCATGTATTGGTTAGAACTCTGTTTTCAGACACAGACCCAAGCTATTGTAATCACATTGTTCTGAATTTAAAAACAGTTACCAGGGAACTGAGGAGAGCTGCTGAGGGGAGGACGGCTCATAATAATGGCTGGAACGGAGCGAATGGTATTTCATACCATTCCACTTATTGCGGTCCAGCCATTACCACGAGCCCGTCCTCCCCAACTAAGGTGCCACCAACCTCCTGTGACACACACAAACGTCTTCACCTGTTCCCTGGCTCAATTGACCTTAGAAAAAGTAGTCCTTCCAACCAGCAGTGTCATCTATCAAAATGATTGAAAGAATATACAATTAGACCTTCAAGGCCTAGATCGTGATGTTCTGCTGATCAGGATTATAAACCAGGTTGACAGCATGAATAATTCTCCAATCTGTGATTATCAACATCCCTATCTAGCCATACCATGCCGTACATATCTAATGTGTAAGCATTGGCTGGGAGACACACACACACACACCACACACACAGAAAGTGGGTCACAAGGTGTATTTTGTTGCAGAGGGTAGGCAAGGACATAGCAATAGACTTAGCAGCCTATCAGGGCTTAAAGAGGCAGAGTTTGAACTTTTTTTAACCTTTATTTAACTAGGCAAGTCAAGAACAAATTCTTATTTATAATGACGGCCTACCGGGGAACAGTGGGTTAACTGCCGTTCATGGGCAGAACAATAGATTTTTACCTTGTCAGCTCGGGGATTCGATCCAGAAACATTTCGGTTACTGCCTCAATGCCCTAACCACTAGGCTACCTGCCGCCCCAGAGTGGTACAGTAACCATGGGCTGTTAAAAGTGCACAGTACAGAAGGAGGGTATTCATAGAAACTCATGACCCCTAGGCTGCTGCAGAACTACAACATCTGTCGCCATAATGACCTCCATGGCAACAGGATCTCTGACATCAGGAGGTGTGAGTCACAGTAGTGTTTATGTTAGTGTGTATTGTATGTCAGTGGAGGCTGCTCCGGGGAGGACAGCTCATTAGAATGGCTATATAATGAGTTCCACTTATACCGCTCCAGCCTTTAACATGAGCCCGTCCTCCCCAATTAAGGTGCCACCAACCTCCTCTGCTGTATGTGTGTATGTCATAGGCTGTGTCCAAAATCTGGATTGCCCACTACTTACTGCATACTGTGTACCAATCTTACAACATACTATTTAGAACATACTGTTTAGTAAAAATGAATGCACTAAGCAACAAATATCAGCATACTAGGCTCATTCTACTGAGAATGTGTCATCTAATCCGCAATCGCGTTGATTCCTGCCATTCGTTAATTTTGGTATAGCGTGTCCCCTCAGCTGATTGTAGCGAATTCTGCTAAATGTGTACGACATCCTGGCATTTAAAGCCTATAAATTTCACATACTCCAATCCAGTGGAGGCTGCTGAGGGGAAGACGGCTCATAATGGCTGGAATGCAGTCAATGGAATGGTTTCAAACACATAAAAGACATGGTTGATATCACTCCATTCCAAAGATTTTTATGAGCCATCCTTCCCTCAGCAGCCTCCACTGCGCCAATCTGTGATTGTCAACATCCCTATCTAACCATATCACCCCTTAGATCGCTCATGTTCATGCATAGGCTATTTAGAATGCAAGTACGGGTTTTCGGACACGGCCTGAGTATTAAGTGTGTGTATAAAATAATTGGTGTTTTCACTTAAGGAGTGCACCACTAAGCCACCCACCTCCAGCTTGCCTGCCTCCCCTACTCACTGGCCTGTCCTTCTGAAGGTGGCAGTGCTTATGTTACCCAGGCCACACTGGGATCATGCACTGTTGACTGCTCCCACATGTGATGTGGCTTTGGAGGCCACATATCCTGCCCTTTGAAGGATTTTAATCCCAACTTCCCTTCATGTATATATATATATATCTCTGTCTGTCCACTTCTCTCCATCCATGGTTCTTTTCATCAAATTGTGCCAGATAATTTTTTTCTTCTTCTCTGACTGATTGCTCTTCCTTGATCTGAAGACTTGTTCAGAGTGCCAAGGTCACCTGGATCATTGTCACATAATGGGGCCCAGATCATGACAAAAAAATGCAGTGCGTCTTCAGACAAGGAACTGTTTACTTTATAAAATGACACCCATCTCTCTACTGCGCCATATCACATCTTTCTGTCTGGCTTGGCTGATGTCATTATGGTAGCATGTAGTGATTCTACTGAGAATAGAGATATACACTGAGTATACCAAATATTAAGAACACCTGCTCTTTCCATGACATAGGCTGATCAAGTGGATCCAGGTGAAAGCTATGATCTCCTTATTAATGTCACCTGTTAAATCCACTTCAGTGTAGATGAAGGGGAGGGGACAGGGTAAAGAAAAAATTTTAAGCCTTGAAACAATTGAGACTTGGATTGTGTATGTGTGCCATTCAGAGGGTGAATGGCCAAGACAAAAGATTTAAGTGCCATTGAACCGGGTATGGTAGTAGGTGCCAGGCACACTGGTTTGTGTCAAAAAAAACTACACCGCTACTGAGTTCTCACACTCAAATGTTTCCTGTGTGTGTATCAAGAATGGTTCACCACCCAAAGGACATCCAGCCAACTTGACACAACTGTGGGAAGCATTGAAATCAACATGGGCCAGCATCCCTGTGGAACGCTTTCGATACCTTGTTGAGTCCATGCCCCGATGATTTGAGGCTGTTCTGAAGGAAAAAGTGGTGGGGGTTGCGGGGGGTGCAACTCAATGTTAGGAAGGTGTTCCTAATGTTTGGTATACTCAGTGTAGTACCAAATAAATATATCTGAAAGCATTGTTCAGATCATTATATCGGTGTTGCCTCTCTGTTCTGTGGTGTAAGTGTCATTAGCCTGCAGTTCTGCTATAGTTTTCTTTTTAAGCGGGAAGTTAATGTTGCACAGAAAATTGCAGCCCTGAAGACTGTGATCTTTAAGCTTTACTAACACACACACACACAAAATCCAAGTGCATCTTCCCCAGCTGAAGCACCACCTCTTTGCAGTCATAATGGTAGTGAATTAAGAGATAAGTGCATCATCAGCCCAAGGTACCACAGCATGAAGCAATTAAAGGAGAATAGTCTGAGTCACACCTAAGGCACTTCATTAAACCTGCGACTGAGGTGGGTGGAAAGAAAGAATGGTGAGAGAAAGAGAGGAGGGAGAGGCTTAATACAGAAGAGCTCATTGCTAGAGCATCACTACTGAGGCATGTGTGGAGACACTGACAGGATGGCTAAAGGCTCTAGTCAAAAGAAGTGCACTATGTAAGGGAATAAGATGCACTGTGTCTATAGGGTCTTCATGACACCATCACTATCATCACTGTGAGACAGCATCCTACGCACATTCCCTTTTTTGTCCTCATCTTGTCAATCGCCACAAACACAATGTGATTACAAAAGGAGAGAATGTCAATAAACCATAGGTCAGGTTGTCACCTCACCATGCCTCCCACACCACTCACTAATTAGGAAACATGAAGATCTCCCGAGAGAGGGGAGGATGGAGAGAGAGAGAGCTTCTCCTGAGAGAGAGTAAGAGAGAGAGAGAGAGAGAGAGAGAGAGCACCATTCGGTCAGGTGGGACCAGAGAGGTGTAAATACAGTTATGTAATGCCAGAATAAGTCGATATGAGACATGAAAAATGACTATTCTAGCCATCTGCTGCCTGCCAGGCTGTGCAATCATAAACAGTTCTAAGAAGGGCAGACCAGCAAACAGTGCCATGACATGTGTACCACAGATGGTGAAAAACACTGATGTGGCAATGTTGACCGTTTGTTGACTTAAGGTGGTATCATCAGAAGTCATGAGAAACGCTGGCAAATTACACCAATCAGTGCATAGGAGGAGTGGAGTGGGCCTCCTATACAATTACATTTTAGTCATTTAGCAGAAGCTCTTATCCAGATGAAGTAAGACAACCACATACTGTATCAGTCATAGTAAGCACATTTTCCTCCAAAAACTATTTATCGGCAAACTCAGTGCTAGTAAGAGAGAGGAGAGTCTATGGACACGCCTGGTGCCCAAAATTGATGACGTATGTATGTTGCGCAGTGAGAGTTGAGTAGGGACGAATGGATTCGGTTCAGTCAGTCATTCTAATGAGCACTCCCCAGCTAACTATTCTGAACTAAAATATGAAAGCAACATGTAAAGTGTTGGACCCATGCTTCATGAGAATTGTCAGACATTTTTCATACGCACAAAAAGTATATTTCTCTCAAATTTTGTGCACAGATTTGTTTACATCCTGTTAGTGAGCAATTCTCCTTTGCCAAGATAATCCATCCACCTGACAGGTGTGGCATATCAAGAAGCTGAAAAAGCCAATGTCCGCGCCACCATGGAAATCTAATTAACATAATAAAATCTGTCAGTTTAAGCTAGTGCATCTGACCGTAAGGCGCTACAGAGGATAGTGCGTACGGCCCAGTACGTCACTGGGGCCAAGCTTCCTGCCATTCAGGACCTATATACTAGGCGGTGTCATAGGAAGCCCCCCAAAAAATGTCAGAGACTCCAGTCACCCAGGTCATAGACTGTTTTCTCTGCTACCGCACAGCAAGCAGTACCGGAGCACCAAGTCTAGGACCAAAAGGCTCCTTAACCCCCAAGCCATAAGACTGCTGAACAATTAATGGCCACCGGACTATTTACAGTGGCTTGCGAAAGGATTCACCCCCTTGGCATTTTTCCTATTTTGTTGCCTTACAACTTGGAATTAAAATAGATTTTTTGGGGGTGTGTATCATTTGATTTACACAACATGCCTACCACTTTGAAGATGCAAAATATTTCTTCTTGTGAAGCAAACAAGAAATAAGACAAAAAACATCAAACTTGAGCGTGCATAATTATCCCCCCCCCCCCCCTTGGGGTATGTCTCTATAAGCTTGGCACATCTAACCACTGGGATTTTTGCCCATTCTTCAAGGCAAAACTGCTCCAGCTCCTTCAAGTTGGATAGGTTCCGCTGGTGTACAGCAATCTTTTAGTCATACCACACATTCTCAATTGGATTGAGGTCTGGGCTTTGACTAGGCTATTCCAAGACATTTAAATGTTTCCCCTTGAACCAATTGAGTGTTGCTTTAGCAGTATGCTCAGGGACATTGTCCTGCTGGAAGGTGAACCTCCATCCCAGTCTCAAATATCTGGAAGACTGTAACAGGTTTCCTTCAGGAATTTCCCTATGTTTAGCACCATCCATCATTCTTTCAATGCTGACCAGTTTCCCAGTCCCTGCCGATGAAAAACATCCCCACAGCATGATGCTGCCACCACGATTCACTGTGGGGATGGTGTTCTCGGGGTGATGAGAGGTGTTGGGTTTGCGCCAGACATAGCGTTTTCCTTCATGGCCAAAAAGCTACATTTTAGTCTCATCTGACCAGAGTACATTCTTCCATATGTTTGGGGAGTCTCCCACATGCCTTTTGGCAAACACCAAACGTATTTGCTTATTTTTTTCTTTAAGCAATGGCTTTTTTGTCGCCACTCTTCTGTAAAGTACAACTCTGTGGAGTGTATGGCTTTTAGTGGTCCTATGGACAGATACTCCAATCTCCACTGTGGAGCTTTGCAGCTCCTTCAGGGTTATCTTTGGTCTTTTTGTTGCCTCTCTGATTAATGCCCTCCTTGCCTGGTCCGCGAGTTTTGGTGGGCGGCCCTCTCTTGGCAGGTTTGTTGTGGTGCCATATTCTTTCCATTTAAAAAAAAAAGGATTTAAAATGGTGTTCCGTGGGATGTTCAAAGTTTCTGATATTTTTTTATAACCCAACCCTGATCTGTACTTCTCCACAACTTTGTCCCTGACCTGTTTGGAGAGTTCCTTGGTCTTCATGGTGCCGCTTGCGTGATGGTGCCCCTTGCTTAGTAGTGTTGCAGACTCTGGGGCCTTTCAGAACAGGTGTATATATACTGAGATCATGTGACAATTAAATAAAGTCCACCTGTGTGCAATCTAACTAATTATGTGACTTCTGAAGGTAATTGGTTGCACCAGATCTTATTTAGAGGCTTCATAACAAAGGGGGTGAATACATATGCACGCACCACTTTTCCGTTTGTAACTCACTTCACCAATTTGGACTATTTTGTTTGTCAGTTACATGAAATCCATTTAAATTACAGGTTGTAATACAACAAAATAGGAAAAACGCCAAGGGGGATGAATACTTTTGCAAGGCACTGTACATAGACACCCCTCCCCCATTGGTTTTGTACACTGCTGCTACTTGCTGTTTATTATCGATCCATAGTCACTTCACCCCTACCTACATGTACAATTTACCTCGACTAACCTGTACCCCCACACATTGACCCGGTTATAGCCTCTTTACTGTTATTTTATTGTGTTACCAAATTATTAATAATAATAAAAAGTAAATATTTTCTTAACTCTTTTTTGAACTGCACTGTTGGTTAAGGGCTTGTAAGTAAGCATTTCACGGTAAGGTCTACACTTGTTGTATTCGGCACGTGACAAATAAGTTTGATTTTGATTTGTGATCCATTTTTTGCATAAGATGCATCTCAATCCATCGCATCTGCCTATGTCACACTTTCGCATCTGCGGTGAAAGATCTACAGTGGTGTTTATCAGTCCATGAGACATCTCAAAAATCGTTATTCTCACGGTTTGGCCTAGAAAAGTATTATGACCCTTCTATGGAAAGACGAGACTCACACGAACAAGATGGTGTTCTCTGTTTTGCTCTACGACCCCCACAAATGTCTTGGACTCGTCTGAAGTCTGTAAAGCCGATCTGCCAACTTCTGTCTGTAGTGTCCGAACAGTTTGGACTACACACTAATATGACCCCTCTGCGTAAAGGCGAGACTCTCACAAACATGTACGTTAGCTTGCACTAGAACTCCCATACATTTTATTATGGAAGTACAGTATATATGGAGATGGTTTAGTGACAAAAATAAGGTGTTTAATACATGTAAAAAAATATATATATAAAAAAATCCTAATCTTTCTTGTATCTCAGATATAGGACAGACACTTCTGAACAAACTTTCTTAGAATTGTTTGGGTGGACCATCTGTTGTTCCATGTAGTGAATATGTTATTCAATGCATTTGTATGGGCTAATTTGTTTTTTCAAAAATGTTTTTTTTGATACTTCAAGGGGTCTTACAATTCCAAATCAAATAGTAAAATGATCCTTGGTATGATCTTCTTAAAACAATTCCATATAGCTTAGTAGTACACCCCTGACTTAGACAGGGCTTAGACTCTTATGGGTTGCATGATCACTACACAGGTGCACCATGTGCTGGGTACAATTAAAGGACACTAAAATTAGCAGTTTGTCACACAACACAATGCCACAGATGTCTCAAGTTTTGAGGGAGTGTGCAATTGGCATGCTGACTGCAGGAATGTCCACCAGAGTTGTTGCCAGAGAATTTAATGTTAATTTCTCTACCATAGAGAATTTGGCAGTACGTCCAACCGGCATCACAAGTGTAACCACTCCAGCCCAGGACCTCCACACCCGGCATCTTCACCTGCTGGATCGTGTGAGACCAGCCACCAACTGTGGGTTTGCACAACTGAAGAATTTCTGTACAAACTGTCAGAAACGGTCTCAGGGAAGCTCATCTACGTGCTCGTCATCCTCACCAGGGTTTTGACCTGACTGCAGTTCGACGTCGTAACCAACTTCGGTGGGCAAATGCTCACATTCGATGGCCAATGGCATGCTAGAGAAGTGTGCTCTTCAAGGATGAATCCCGGTTTCAACTGTACCGGGCAAATGGCAGACAGCGCGTTTGGATGTTTGCTGACTTCAACATTGTGAACAGAGTGCCCCCATGGTGGCGGTGGGGTTATGGTATGGGCAGGCATAAGCTACAGACATGGTTGTGCCATTCATCCACCGCATCACCTCATGTTTCAGCATGATAATTCACGACACCATGTCACATGGATCTGTACACAATTCCTGGAAGCTGAAAATGTTCCAGTTCTTCCATGGCCTTCATACTCACCAGACATGTCACCCATTGAGAATGTCTGGGATGTTCTGGATCGACGTGTACGACAGCATGTTCCAGTTCCCGTCAATATCCAGCAATTTCGCATAGCCATTGAAGAGGAGTGGGACAACATTCCACAGACCACAATCAACAGCCTGATCAACTCTATACGAAGAAGATGCGTCGCGCTGCAAGTGGCAAATGGTGGTCACACCAGATACTGACTGGTTTTCTGATTCACGCCCCTTTTTTTTTCTTCTTCAAAGGTACTCGTGACAATTAGATACATATCTGCATCACCAGTCATGTGAAATCAATAGATTAGGGCCCAATTTATTTATTTAAAATGGACTGATTTCCTTATATGAACTGTAACTCAAATCTTTGAAATTGTTGCATGTTGCGATTATATATATTTTTCAGTGTAGTTTTGCTTGTTTCTATAAACGTCAGCTAGAATTTGACTTGTTGGGACTTGGGAGTGTTCAGAATCATTTTGTTTTTTTCAGACTACAAAAGCAATATATATGCTTTAGCTGTCACCCTGGCCTGATATTATCTACAATATCTAGCTACTTCCCTCTACAGAAAGTTACTGCAGTGCAGCAGTGCCCGGCAAGCGGGACTGAGGTGCACATTGTTCTGTGTTGTGTTGCCGGCTTGCAGCGCAAACTCTTCCCATTGAGCAGTAGACTGTATCACGGTGACATCCAGGTGGTTACTACCAATATTACAAGTTATTTATTGTGTAGGCTGCAATCTTACTTGAAATAAAATCAAGTGGGATGGAACAACATTTCCACATTAGCTACCTACAGCGACATACTACACAGCTGCCCGGTGAAGCAACTGCTACCGAGTGGAAAGCAACAGTGGGAAGCACCTCTCTACAACACCTTTGCACTTGTCATTACATTAGCTAATTGACATGTCACGGTTGGCATGTAACTACAAGTTATTTCTCTCTTGTCCATTGAAATAAACAACTTTTTTACCCATTTTAACTAATGCCATGCTAATGTTGTTGCCAGTTAGCAAGCATAAACTAGCTATGCAGCTGGGAGGGCTCTTCAGGACGACTAACAGAACCGAATCCATTCGTCTCCACTCGACTCTCAGTTGCGCGACATACGTCATCAATTTGGGCACTAGCCTTTCCCAGTAAGAAATGTCCAGAACTCTATGTGCCCTGTTCAAAAGTATTGCGCTATACAGGGACCTGTTTTGGACAGACGCCTACTGTAACTGTACTTTCTCCCCCACCTGGTCTCAGAGCACTTATTATTATGTACTTAACCCCCCCTCCACTGGTAGAGTATAGAGTGGTGCAGTGGCGTGAGAGGGGGTGCAGGAAGCTGAAAGGGCAGCAGGGTTATGCTGTCCCATTGTGTGGACTTCCTGTCTCTAGTTAAACAGGAACTGAGCCATGCACTCCGAGTCAAGTGGCTACAGCCAGCAGCATCATGAAGGACTGAAGATACCTTTGAAATGGATATGATTATGTCTGTTTCAGACAGTCTCTTGGATATACACTGTATGCCTACGTCTGTATATGAAGTGTCACATATTTTACACAGCAAGGATGATCAAGTCATTGATCGCAGCCCAATTTAAAATAATTAAGAAAATATAGATAGCCCATGTAACAAACAGCCAGTACTCAGAGTATTATTTATTTGGTTTTATTCTAGAACAATGGTCATGTCACAAAGACATGTTTCAACCATAAAGAGATAAAAAAAATGCTATGAAATAGAACATAAGAACTACCCACATAAAAATACTAGTTTACTATAGAACTTATACATTTGCATAAACACTGCCCATTCCCTTCCCCATATATTTATATACTGTAGTATATAAATATACTATTACTACAGTATTTATACCCTTGCATACTATAGTATTTTTTCATGTAGGTAGGCCTAACTGTATTTGTTAAAGCTGACCGTCATTACGCATTATAGTCCTAGAAGGCCGGACGATTTCGCTTGGTTTACTGGGGGTTTTCAAAACTCAGTGCAAGAAAGTCCCTATCAGACCAAGCTGTTCCTATTTTCATGATTCAGGTTCCGTCTGGTGATTCAACCATGACCCTGAGAAGGCCTGACAAGAGTCTGTAGCAATGGCACTTTCTTGTTAATAAGTCCTTCAAATGTGTCAAAGAAGCAAAGATAGCCCTTGAGGCTCACACAGCACCTGTTTAAATACATTTACAGTGCAAGCACGTGCAAGCACATACACTCACAGTCACACATAACCTCACAACACGACTAAAAAACGACAAGAAAGTGAATTCAGACAAGTGAAAGAATTTGTTCCTGAATAGTGGTCTTTTCACAATTTTATTCCAACCTCAGTGTGGAAATATACAGTACCAGTCAGAAGATTGGACACACCTACTCATTCAAGTTTATTTTATTTTATTTTACAATTTTCTACATTGTAGAATAATAGTAAAGACATCAAAACTAAAACTCATCAAAAAAAGAAACGTCCCTTTTTCTGGACCCTGTCTTTCAAAGATAATTCGTAAAAATCCAAATAACTTCACAGATCTTCATTGTAAAGGGTTTAAACACTGTTTTCCATGCTTGTTCAATGACCCATAAACAATTAATGAACATGCACCTGTGGAACGGTTGTTAAGACACTAACAGCTTATAGACGGTAGGTAATTAAGGTCACAGTTATGAAAACTTAGGACACTAAAGAGGCCTTTCTACTGACTCTGAAAAACACCAAAAGAAAGATGCCCAGGGTCCCTGCTCATCTGTGTGAATGTGCATTAGGCATGCTGCAAGGAGGAATGAGGATTGTAGATGTGGCCAGGGCAATACATTGCAATGTCCGTACTGTGAGACACCTAAGACAGCGCTACAGGGGGACAGGATGGACAGCTGATCGTCCTCGCAGTGGCAGACCAGTTGTAACACCTGCACTGGATCGGTATATCCGAACATTACACCTGCAGGACAGGTACAGGATGTCAACAACAACTGCCCGAGTTATACCAGGAACGCACAATCCCTCCATCAGTGCGCAGACTGTCCGCAATAGGCTGAGAGAGGCTGGACTGAGGGCTTGTAGGCCTGTTGTAAGGCAGGTCCTCACCAGACATCACCGGTAACAACGTCGCCTATGGGAACAAACCCACCGTCGCTGGACCAGACAGGACTGGCAAAAAGTGCTCTTCACTGACGAGTCGCGGTTTCCTCTCACCAGGGGTGATGGTCGGATTCGCGTTTATCGTCGAAGGAATGAGCGTTACACCGAGGCATGTACTCTGGAGCGGGATCGATTTGGAGGTGGAGGGTTCGTCATGGTCTGGGGCGGTGTGTCACAGCATCATCGGACTGAGCTTGTTGTCATTGTAGGCAATCTCAACGCTGTGCGTTACAGGGAAGACATCCTCCTCCCTCATGTGTTACCCTTCCTGCAGGCTCATCCTGACATGACCCTCCAGCATGACAATGCCACCAGCCATGCTGCTCGTTCTGTGCGTCATTTCCTGCAAGACAGGAATGTCAGTGTTCTGCCATGGCCAGCGAAGAGCCCGGATCTCAATACCATTGAGCACGTCTGGGACCTGTTGGATCGGAGGGTGAGGGCTAGGGCCATTCCCCCCAGAAATGTCCGGGAACTTGCAGGTGCCTTGGTGGAAGAGTTGGGTAACATCTCACAGCAAGAACTGGCAAATCTGGTGCAGTCCATGAGGATGCAGCTGGTGGCCACACCAGATACTGACTGTTACTTTTGATCTTGACCACCCCCCTTTGTTCAGGGACACATTATTCCATTTCTTTTAGTCACATGTCTGTGGAACTTGATCAGTTTATGTCTCAGTTGTTGAATCTTGTTATGTGTAAATATTTGTATGAACATGTTAAGTTTGCTGAAAATAAACTCAGTTGACAGTGATAGGACATTTCTTTTTTGCTGAGTTTATGAAATAACACATGGGTTGAGGTCGGGTTATTATGGAGGCCAGGTCATCTGATGCAGTACTCCATCACTCTCTTTCTTGGTCAAATAGCCCTTACACAGCCTGGAGGTATGTTGGGTCATTGTCCTTTTTAAAAACAAATGATAGTCCCACTAAGCACAACCCAGATGGGATGGCGTATCGCTACAGAATGCTGTGGTACCCATGCTAGTTAAGTGTGCCTTGAATTCTAAATAAAAACTGACAAGGTCACCAGAAAAGCACCCCAAAACCATTACACCTCCTCCTCCATGCTTCATGGTGGGAACCACACATGCGGAGATCATCCGTTCACCTACTCTGCCTCTCACGAAGACATGGCGGTTAGAAACAAAAATCTCACATTTGGACTCATCAGACCAAAGGACAGATGTACACTGGTCTAATGTTCATTGCTCGTGTTTCTTGGGCCAAGCAAGTCTCTTCTTATTGGTGTCCTTTAGTAGTGGTTTCTTTGCAGCAATTCGACCATGAAGGCCTAATTCACGCATTCTCCTCTTAACAGTTGATGTTGAGATGTGTCTGTTACTTGAACTCTGAAGAATTTATTTGGGCTGCAATTTCTGAGGCTGGTAACTCTAATGAACTTATCCTCTGCAGCAGAGGTAACTGTGGGTCTTCCATTCCTGCGGTGGTCCTCATGAGAGCCAGTTTCATCATAGCGCTTGATGGTTTTTGCGACTGCACCTGAAGAAACTTTCAAAGTTCTTGAAATTTTCAGTATTGACTGACCGTCATTTCTTAAAGTAATGATGGACTGTTATTTCTCTTTTCTTATTTGAGCTGTTCTTGCCATATGGTATTTTACCAAATAGGGCTATCTTCTGTATACCACCCATTACTTGTCACAACACAACTGATTGGCTCAAACGCATTAAGGAAAGAAATTCCACAAATTAACTTTTAACACGGCACACCTGTTAATTGAAATGCATTCCAGGTGACTACATCATGAAGCTGGTTGAGAGAATGCCAAGAGTGTGCAAAGCTGTCACCAAGGCAAAGGGTGGCTACTTTGATGAATCTCAAATATAAAATATATTTTGATTTGTTTAACACTTTTTTGGTTACTACATGATTCCATGTGTTATTTCATAGTTTTGATGTCTTCACTATTATTCTACAATGTAGAAAACAGTAAAAAATTAAGAAAAACCCTGGAATGAGTAGGTGTGTCCAAACTTTTGACTGGTTCTGTATATACTGTAAAACACAGGAAAATCAAGATTTTGACTGAACTGGGCCTTTAAACCTCAAATACACCAGAAGTTTTACATTTCCTGCATAACTCACTCACTCAAATTAGCAGAAAACATACAGTACAATATAGACAGCATTGAATTAAGATGCAGTGGGTTGAGTCTGGTTAAATGTCTCTGGATCAATATTAGGCATCCCATTGCCAGCTACACTACTGTTTTCCCTTGGGCTGGCTGGGAGAAACTGGCTTGTTTCATCTGAGGCTTCAGAGTTGTCATGGCAACAAGTCCCTGCCTGACCAATTGTGTTGTGAAAAAATACGTCCTTTCTTCCTCCTTGCCCCTTACACCTATCAAACAACACTTGTTCAGGAGGATTGGAATCAGGAAAACGAATCAATATTAACTCCTTTCTGATTGTTACTTAAGAGATTTTGAAAAACTTTTTTCTAAGGAATCTTTCTGAGAGCAACACCCTCCACTGAATACTATAGACCATTTTAATTTCTCTCTGCATCTATAGACCTAATCTCAAAAAGGTATGACATTTATAGCTCACATTTGGCCAGGTTAATAATTATCTATGAGTTCTAGCTTATAGTTGAAACATTACATCACATTGAAGCACTTACAATTTCAGAATACAGATGTAGGATCTTAATTTTATCACCCTGTAGCAGGAAAACATTTCTGCAATACAGGATAATAAAAGTGTGTAGTGTATTGTTTAAAGGCCCAGTGCAGTCAAAAACGAGATTTACTGTGTTTTATATATATTTCCACATTATGAGGTTGGAATAATACTGTACTAATACTAACACTGAAATTGAAATTGTGAAAATTATGATAATGCCCATTTAGTGTAAGAGCTGTTTGAAATGACCACCTAAAATTTCAACCTGTTTTGGTGATATTGAGTTTTGGCCTGCCTGGTGACATCACCTGGTGGTAAATTAGTTAATAGACCAATAAGAAAGAGTGCCAAAACTCTCAGTTGGATTGCAGAGTGAAGGAAAACAGCCAACAAGTGCTCAGCGTATGTGGATACTCCTTCAAGACAGTTGGAAAAGCATTCCAGATGAAGCTGGTTGAGAGAATGCCAAGCCTGTGCAAAGCTGCCAATAACAGTAATTAACTCAGACCACTCCCAGACAGACCTAGAAAATTATTGTTTGAGAAATTGCTCTTTGCTAAGAAGCTATTTTTGTTCTTTATGACCATTTTAATTTAAAGCAATCACAGTAAGGTACTTAATTGTTACCCAGAAATGATTTGATATTGAGATTAAATAAACAAAAAAACAGCTGCCTTGCTGTAGCAAACTGGCTCAAGTTAAGCATTATAGGTTTGCTGCCAGCTGCCATGTGGGTTCAAGACCAGAATTTGTGTAATTTCACTGCCAAGTTCCTCATTCCATCTTTTTACTGTAATCACATATTCTTCTGACCCCTCCTGAACCTGTAACTGATCTCAGAGCATATAACAGCATGTGACCACTTATAGTCCCTGTATGGAGTACACATAACTGAATCTTATAAAAATAGTCAAAGCCCCAAGACGCACTTAAAAAAAAACAGACATGGATAAGAGACCTGAAGAAGAGGAGTACATTATTGTCCATTTTCCTTTCCAAAATGTGTCTTATTTGGTTTCAAGCCAACCTCCTGAGACACACACACATACACCCAAGAGGTTGGAAGCCAGGGTCAGCCACAGTGCAGGGCCCCTGGAGAAGATTGCATTGTCCGTACTCTTCTAAAATACTCTTAAATATCTATCTAGGTTTCCATCCAACTGGGAACAGATTTTCAAGCGTATAAAAAATAAAAAATAAAAAAATATATATAATGCGCATTTTCCCACCAGAGGTGTGTTTCCATCAAACTGACTTTTTGTTGGTAAAATGCTGTGCGTGATGACGTAGTGCACATCAAATAAATGTTTAACCTTTGTAACAATTGTCCTTATGTTCAGTGGTGGAAAAAGTACATAATTGTTATACTTGAGTAAAAGTAAAGATACATTAATAGAAAATGACTCAAGTAAAAGTCACCCAGTAAAATACTACTTGAGTAAAACTAAGATTATTTGGTTCTAAATATACTTAAGTATCAAAAGTAAATGTAATTGATCAAATGTACTTAAGTAACAAAAGTAAAAGTAAAATTACAAATAATTTCTAATTCCTTATATTAAGCAAACCAGACGTCACCATTTTCTTGTTTTTTTTTAAATTTAAGGATAGCCAGGGGCACACTCCAACAGTCAGACATAATTTACGAACGAAGCATTTGTGTTTAGTGAGTCCTCCAGATCAGAGACAGTAGCGATGACCAGGGTAGTTCTCTTGATAAGTGCGTGAAATAAAACTAAAATGGCGCCGGAGCAGAAGACAGATGTTTTACGTGCCTACAACCGATTGTGTTTTTTTGTTAGTTTATCTGCGTTGTTTGTAACTTAGTTTTTGACTATTTTTGTACAAAATGTTGCCGCTACCGTCTCATGACCGAAAATAACTTCTAGACATCAGGACTGTGATTACTCACCACGGACTAGCAGAATCCTTTTTCTTCTTTCACGACTATGACGAGCGTGAGGATATAGGGCTCCATCGGGAACAGGCCGCGACCCCAGTGATCTGCGTGAAGAGGCGGAGAAAGAGAGTCCGGAGGGCAGGCTGCCTTCTGAGGAGTAGGAGGTGAGCGAATGAACCCCCACTCCCCTCAATTCTGTTCGCAAACATGCTATCTTTGGACAATAAAATGGATGAGTTATTGGTAAGATTAAACTACTAAACTAAACTAAAAACTAACATCTTATCCTTCACAGAGTCGTGGCTGAACAACGACAATATCAACATACAGCTGGCTGGTTATACAATGTACCGGCAGGATAGAACAGCGGCGTCTGGTAAGACAAGGGGCGGCGGTCTATGCATTTTTGTAAACAACAGCTGGTGCACGATATCTAAGGAAGTCTTGAGCCATTGCTCGCCTGAGGTAGAGTTTCTCATGATAAGCTGCAGACCACATTACCTACCGAGAGATTGTGAGGTGTTTACATACCACCACAGTCAGAGGCTGGCACCAAGATAGCATTGAATGAGCTGTATTCCGCCATAAGCAAACAAGAAAACACTCACCCAGAGGCAGCACGTCTAGTAGCTGGGGACTTAATGCAGGGAAATTTCTATCAACATTTCTATCAAAATGTGCAACCAGAGGGAAAAGAACTCTAGACCACCTATACTCCACACACAGAGATGCATACAAAGCTCTCCATTTGGCAAATGTGAGCATAATTCTATCCTCCTGATTCCTGCTTACAAGCAAAAATTAAAGCAGGAAGCACCAGTGACTAGATCAATAAAAAAGTGGTCAGATGAAGCAGATGCAAAGCTACAGGACTGTTTTGCTAGCATAGACTGGAATATGTTCCGGGATTCCGCCAATGGCATTGAGGAGTACACCACATCTGTCATTGGCTTCATCAATAAGTGCATCGATGACGTCGTCCCCACAGTGACAGTACATACCCCAACCAGAAACCATGGATTACAGGCAGCATCCGCACTGAGCTAAAGCTGCCACTTTCAAGGAGCGGTACTCTAACTGAGAAGCTTATAAGAAATCCCGCTATGCCCTCCGACGAACCATCAAACAGGCAAAGCTTCAATACAGGACTAAGATCGAGTCATACTACACCGGCTCTGACGCTCGTCAGATGTGGCAGGACCTGCAAACTATTACAGACTACAAAGGGAAGCACAGCCAAGAGCTGCCCAGTGACACGAGCCTACCAGATGAGGTAAACTACTTCTATGCTCGCTTCGAGGCAAAGAACACTGAAACATGCATGAGAGCATCAGCTGTACCGGAAGACTGTGTGATCACGCTCTCCTCAGCCGATGTGAGTAAGACCCTTAGACAGGTCAACATTCACAAGGCTGCAGGGCCAAACGAATTACCAGGACGTGTACTGCGAGCATGCACTGACCAACTAGCAAGTGTCTTCACTGACATTTTCAACCTCTCCCTGTCCGGGTCTGTAATATCAACATGTTTCAAGCAGACCACAGTAGTGCCTGTGCCCAAGAACACTAAGGTAACCTGCCTAAATAACTACCAACCCGTAGCACTCACGCATGTAGCCATGAAGTGCTTTGAAAGGCGGGTCATGGCTCACATCAACACCATCATCCCAGAAACCCTAGACCCACTCCAATTTGCATACCGCTCCAACAGATCCACAGATGATGCAGTCTCTATTGCACTCCACACTGCCCTTTCCCACCTGGACAGAAGGAACACCTATGTGAGAATGCTATTCATTGACTACAGCTCAGTGTTCAACACCATAGTGCCCTCAAAGCTCATCAATAAGCTAAGGAACCTGGGACTAAACACCTCCCTCTGCAACTGGATCCTGGACTTCCTGACGGGCCGTCACCAGGTGGTAAGGGTAGATACAACACATCCACCACACTGTTCCTCAACACAGGGGCCCCTCAGGGGTGCGTGCTCAGCCCCCTCCTGTACTCCCTGTTCACTCATGACTGCATGGCCAGGCACGACTCCAACACCATCATTACATTTGTCGATGACACAACAGTGGTAGGTCGGATCACCGACAACGACGAGACAGCCTATAGGGAGGAGGTCAGAGACCTGTCCGTGTGGTGCCAGGACAACAACCTCTCCCTCAACGTGATCAAGACAAAGGAGATGATTGTGGACTACAGGAAAAAGGAGGACCGAGCACGCCTCCATTCTCATTGACGGGGCTGCAGTGGAGCAGGTTGAGAGCTTCAAGTTCCTTGGTGTCCACATCACCAACAAACTATCATGATCCAAGCACACCATGACAGTCGTGAAGCGGGCACGACAAAACCTATACCCCCTCAGGAGACTGAAAAGATTTGGCATGGGTCCTGAGATCCTGAAAAGGTTCTACAGCTGCAACGTCGAGAGCATCCTGACTGGTTGCATCACTGCCTGGTATGGCAACTGCTCGGCCTCCGACCGCAAAGCACTACAGAGGGTAGGGCGAACGGCCCAGTACATCAGTGGGGCCAAGCTTCCTGCCATCCAGGACCTCTATACCAGGCGGTGTCAGAGGAAGGCCCTGAAAATTGTCAAAGACTCCAGCCACCTTAGTCATAGACTGTCCTCTCTGCTACCACATGGCAAGCGGTACCGTAGCACCAAGTCTAGGTCCAAGAGGCTTTTAAACAGCTTCTACCCCCAAGCCATAAGACTCCTGAACATCTAGTCAAATGGCTACCCAGACTATTCACACTGCCACCCCCCCTTCCCCTCCACTCTCTGTTGTCATCTATGCATAGTCACCTTAACTCTATCTACATACTACCTCAACTAACCGGTGTCCCCGCACATCGACTCTGTACTGGCACCCCCCTGTATATATTGTCATTTTTTACTGCTCCTCTTTAATTACTTGTTACTTTTATCCGTATTTTTTTTGAATTGCACTGTCGGTTAGGGGCTCGTAAGTAAACATTTCACTATAAGGTCTACACCTGTTGTATTCGGCACATGTGACTAATAAAATTAGATTTGAATTGGACCATTTTCATGTCCTGCTAAGCATTCAAAATGTAACGAGTACTTGTAGTTGTCAGGGAAAATGTTTGGAGTAAAAAGTACATTATTTTCTTTAGGAATGTAGTGGAGCAAAAGTAGTCAAAAATAAAAATAGTAAAGTAAAGTACAGATACCAAACAAAACTACTTAAGTAGTACTTGAAAGTATTTTTACTTAAGTACTTTACACCACTGATTATGTCCTCGTCACCTAAGCTAAAGTTAGGCCCGATTATCAATAACCAGACAATATTTATGAAACTGTTTATGAGAAGCACATGTATTTATTGAATATAATGTGGGATTAGCGATGTATTTCGATGTCTTGATTGTTGATCACCTGCAAATGAGAGGAGACTTGTGAGAGTTGGTGGTCGCATGCTGTCAATGGGTTTGTGCGCGCAAAACCTATAGTTGTGCATCTCCCACTATATAACTTAATGCTCATGTATTTATGACTAGGAAGTACAACTGTGATGTAATCATGTTTGAAGATTAAATGTAGATTCTTAACTTGTTATCCTCGTTTATTGAAGAGGGTTCTGTTTATTTCCTGGTCTGAGAATTGACGGCCAAAAGGGGCGCGGTCGAGCACATAGTTAATGTATGGTACGAGTAATGCGGTAGTAGCTTATCCCGGGGGACATACATGTTTATATCCCAGGTTGTATTTATGCTTAAAGCAAGTGGAGCAGCTTTATTGATATGTGTGCTGGTATGAAAACATATAGTGTATGTTTATGAACTTAACATGTTGTATTGAATTTCCTGCATTGTTAATGTTAATTGATCATGATGTGATACGGTTCATCCTATTGGCTGATACCCACAATGTATGTGTATCTAAACCCTGTCCATTGTTTGGGATTGGACAGGGAACTGGTTGGCATGCTGCTGGGTTACAGTACATTTGAGGCCTGGATTTTGTTTGAAGCGCTCTATTAGGTTCAGTTTGTATTCCTGTTGCAACATCCAGTTTGTTATTTTCTTATGTAAATATTTGTACAGTTCCCTGGCTATCTTCACTTTTGCTAATAAAAGCCTCACTTGGGGCAAGAAAAGTAAAGAACTGCTGTTTCCGCCTCACTGTTAAAAATCGAACAGCATGGTCAAACTCACAGCCTTAAAGGAGAATTTTGCTTTTCTTCAACCAAATCTCAATTTTTTATGTAAATGGAGTGTTATAGACATTTTTTTAGCAATTTCACTTGTTTTTGTGAAACTTACCCCAAATACGTCCTTTTAGAAATGGACAACATACAATATACAAAATATAATAAGAAAAATACATTTATCAACATAGAGGTATCCAATCATGACTCTTAACTGATCAAGGGGGACCAGAACATCTAATTTCAGAGAGCTCTGGAAGTTGTTCCACATAATGGGCACAAAAAAACTAAAAGCAACTTTACCCAACTGTGTGGAGACTGAAGGGGCCTCCAGTGTTATCCAAGCCTGGTTGTGGTAAGTTTCTCAAAAACAAGTAAAATCGTTTAACAAAACGTGTCTGGACACTTCTATAACATGCCATTTACATAAAAACCGAATTAAAAGCAAACTTTCCCTATCTGGTTTCGGCACATGTTCTCTAGAGAACAGTTTGCTGACAAAGTGGACAGGGTAGGTTGTATGATGAAATATAAATAAGAGCAATATCATTTTTATTTGATATTGCCAGCCAAGCGTCGATCATCATGTCACCAGCATTCAAATAAAACCCTCAATATTTATAGAACATTTGCATTAAGCTTATCACCGTCCATCCCTTAACCACCATGAAGTTCATCATAACTTATTTAATCTACCTATAAACGCATAATGCTTTTCCACGTCATGGTAGTACAATGTATAGCATATCATTGCGTGACTCCAAGTTTACTTTGACATGATGGTTTATTATATAAATATTTGAACATGAAAGAGTTCCCACCGCAATTGTTGCATAATTGATTATACCGACACAAAAATATCCTACCATGTCGAATGAACAACTTGTCTGTTGACATTTCTGAAATTGTACCAACACTTCATGTTTCCACCAAACCTGTCATGGTCTTTTTTTCATACAGCATGACTTTACTCGCATAAAACCTTCGATGGAAACATGGTTAGAGAGAAAGAGAGAGAGACACCCCTTCAGTAGTGCGAGTCAGTGGTCTACGTGGGCCTCTGTCACAGTGTCAGTTCAGACCCTTAACTATTTCCATCTGCTCTCTCTGCCTGGCCCCATAGGTGCTGCAAAATCTGGACAGTATCTGGGTCACAAAAGTGTGTGTGCGTGCGTGCATGTTATTTGTGACTAGCAATAACAGTTAAACTGTAATCTCTCCCTCTAACAGAAGCAAGCCCCCACGCGACTGATCACTGAATAGTGACAAGATTGCCAGAAAACCACACAAAGGCACTGCCTTTGCAATGATAAATCTGACATTTGAAAATAAAACACTGATGACAACAGGGAGAATCAGCTAAAAGTAGGGCCCGAGAGAGAATATGTTTATAATGTGGTGTTGTTCATCAACAGAAGCCAGTTGAATAAGACAGAGGGCATTTTTACAGTGGAGAAGCTCTCAGAACACAAAAGTGGTGCCAATGCAAATACAGGTTGATTTATATGATGCATTTCCATCGCTGGCTTTCATTCTCTTTGACAGTACTCGGCTTACATAACATGAACATGTTAGCAATTCAACAGCCTGCTTATAGTCAATCAGGATGATGATACACCCATAACAAAACCTAATGGTAAACATTGTCTGAATGCCTGAAACCTTACTCTGAAGCTTCAACAAACAGTACAGGCCAACATACAGGAGGTCTGTGTACACATGTATTGTAGAGATATACATTGCACACATAGAGGTCCACCATTTTGGGATTATACTGTATATGCCGGAGTTACACTATATTAAAGAGTGTATGAGTGTGTTTGAGTTATTGTGGGGAACAGCATGAGTGTATACGATTTAAAGAGTGCCACTGCTAATGGAGGGATGTGTGTGATTAGTCCAGAAAGTTAAAGAGCTTTTGTGTTGCTCATAGGGCCTCAGTGTGGATAGCTCTCATCACCAGTCAGTCAGCCAGTTCCTCTCATCATCAGATAATATTCATTCTCCAATTCATCCTTTTCAACCTCATCTGTCTTTTATAAAAAGGTGATTTACTTAAATCAGTAAAATAAGGCCTACATGTTCAATATTTTCATGGAAATTACAATTACATTTTATTAAATTTACTAAATTAAGTGTTTTCCCCACCAATTATAATCTGCAATACAGGCTAAAACTACAACATTATTTACTTAAAATGTCAAATAATATAGACCACATCCATTTTTTAGCTTTTTATTTAACTAGGCAAGTCAGTTAAGAACAAACTCTTATTTACAATGATGGCCGGCCAAACCCGGACGAAGCTAGGCCAATCGTGCACCGCACTATGGAACTCCCAATCACGGCCGTTTGTGACACAGCCTGGAATCGAACCAGGGACTGTAGTGACGCCTCTAGCGCCTCTAGATGCAGTGCCTTAGACTTGCTAGGGAATACACTGTGCAACTGTAGAGCGGAAACGCTTTGAGTAACTTAAATTACGAGTTAGGGAATTAGTGGGGAATTCTTGAGAATGTATTTTTCTCGATCCCTTTTCTTAGTTTGCGCAGAGGCATATCTAGATTTAGTAAACCAGACTAAAAGTAGACTGTTGTCTTGGTAGAGAGCAGCAGCACCCTGTTGCATATCAGATGTCACAACTCTTAGTGAAGCAAATGTTACCGTCACGCACTAAGTAGTAAAGCACAGTGAGCGTTAAACACAATTCATTGATTCAACTCACAATTAGAAATAAACATGTATATTGCAGTGCCATTTGAACAATTTTCTCCATAAAATGATGACCAAATAATGTCATGTTTTTAATGTTATGTTTGTTGTTTTTAAATTGGATGCGGGCTGTTTTTAAAATAAGAAGACCTCGGGCACAGGCTAATCATTATCATTTTATACCGGACAAAACCAAATATAATTCTGCCTTTAAAAAAAAAAAGGTTTAATTTGTCCTAGAATTAAACTATATGCTTACCTGGCATGCTGGCCCTGACAGTGGTGAGAATGAAACATAGGAGAACCACGGGCAGGAGCGAGTGCCGGGGTTGTCGTTCGATCCGCTTCGAAAGCATCATCCTTGAAAATGCTTCTTTAGGAAAAGAAAGCCAGAAACGGGGACATGGCGTTTGTCATCATTCCCCCACTCGATTTCCGAATCCGTGCCAAGTGGTTTCCGTGACAAATAACACACCAAATGCACCGATATCGAGCGAGGTCCTACAATGCTTGTGGACAGTCCGGTTCACGGTCTCTGCGCCACTTTACATTAATCCGTGGCAGTGCTAAAAATAGCGGTGCGCTCGTTGAAAAGTGGGGAGGCGGGGAATTCAGCATACACAGAGAGGCGAGATTAGATGGAGGGGCACGGGTGAACCGTGGAGGTAGGCTACGTCAAATCTTGGTGTCGGCGTTATGACGCGTTTAGAAAACAGGCTTGGGCACTTTGACAGACAGCGCAGGCAGGTAGGCGAACGCCAGGTGTGTGTCTTGTGTAGCCTATGGTGTAACCAAAGACGGTGTGTTCCTTTGTCTCTGGTTTGACCACTACCAGTCACACAAAAACGTAGGCTAACAAATGTTTTCCTTTTCGTTTCACATCACCAATGTAATCACTGTACACTGTAAATTATTTGCTCTGGGAACCATATATACAGCAAAGTATGAGGATATATAGCCTTATCGGTATTAGAAGGAGGGAAAATATTTACAAAGCTTCCTGATGCATATTTGTTGGTAATATATGTAATGTAAAGTCCATGTTTATGCCAGAGACAACGTGTAGGCCTAAGCAGCTCCTTTGTTTCCACTATTACCCTGGTATTACCCCTTTATTTAATAAGTCAATTAAAGTGCTATCACAATATCAATATAACCCAACCTCTCTTTTTTTCTGAGAAAATAACATTGTTAACAATAGCCTATTTTTGTGCTATAAAAGTGTTGCCCAAAATCCCAGAAAGTGAGTACAGCACCAGTGCATGTTAGTGTCACGTCGGTGAGGAAGGTGACATCTGTCTCGTAAGGGTCCCAGTTGGAGCACATCTAGAGCTCCACTGTCAGGGCTGATACAGCTGAACGGCTTCAGGCCATCTATCTGAAGGCAGCCAATGGGAATACTTTTACTTCAGCCAGCCATACATAGAGTTTCTGTAACTGTATGGATCATAGGGTGTGAGAACCATTACCAAAACACTACAATAACCCCTATCACATGGCTACATATGACCTCCAAAGCGTTACCCCTCTTATCTCAGAACACTTTTCTGATACAGGGGCAGATTCCCCGACACAGATTATGCCTAGTCCTCGACTAAAATCATTTTCAATGGAGATTCTCCACTGAACTTACTTTTTAGTCCAGGACTACGTTTTACCTGTGTCTGGGAAACTGCCCCATACACTCTTAGAAAAAAAGGAGAACCCTTTGAATAACTTTTGGTTCCAGGTAGAACCCTTTCCACAGAGGGTTCTACATGGAACCCAAAATAGTTATATTTGTAACCAAAAAGGTTTACACCTGGAACCAAAAAAGGTTCTCTTATAGGGACAGCCGTAGAACTCTTTTCAAACCTTTTTTTTCTATAGCATAGAGTGAGCATTGGCCTACCTCGTGGCTTGGAGGACTGTTCTGCTGTTTCTGTGCTTTCTTCTTAGTAGGGTTCCTCTGGGAGTGACGGGAACGCTCAGACTGGGCCGACGTGCAATCATTGGAAAACAAACTGGACGATCTACGATTAAGATTGTCCTATCAACGGGACATTAAAAACGGTAATATCTTATGTTTCACAGAGACTTTGCTGAACGACGACATGGATAATATAGTGCTGGCTGGCTTCTCCGTGCTTCGGCAGGACAGAGTAACTACGTCTGGTAAGGGGTGTCTATTTGATAATAACTGCTGGTGCGCAATGTCTAATATTAAAGAAGTCTCGAGGTGTTGCTCGCCTGAGGTAGAATTCCTTATGATAAGCTGTAGACCACACTATGTACCAAGAAAGTTATCATCTATATTACTTGCAGCTGTCTATTTACCACCACAAACCGATGCTGGCAGTAAGACCGCACTCAACAAGCTGTATAAGGCCATTTTTCATTTTATTTAACCTGTATTTAACTAGGAAAGTCAGTTAAGAACAAATTCTTATTTACAATGACGGTCTAACCCGGCGACGCTGGGCCAATTGTGTGCCGCCCTATGGGACTCCCAATCACGACCGGATGTGATTCAGCCTGGATTCGAACCAGGGACTGTAGTGACGCCTCTTGCACTGAGATGCAGTGCGTTAGACTGCTGCGCCACTCGGGAGCCATAAGCAAACAAGAAAAATCTTATCCAGAAGTGGGGCCCCTAGTGGCCGGGGACTTTAATGCAGGCAAACAAATCCGTTTTACCCAATGTGCAACCGGGGGGGGGGGGGACTAGACCACCTTTACTCCACACACAGAGACGCATACAAAGCTCTCCCTCGCCATCCATTTGGCAAATCTGACCATAATTATATCCTCCTGATTCCTGCTTATAAGCAAAAACTAAAGCAGGAAGTACCAGTGACTCGCTCAATTTCGAAGTGGTCAGATGACGCGGATACTACGCTACAGGACTGTTTTGCTAGCACAGACTGGAATATGTTCCGGGATTCATCCAGTGGCATTGAGGAGTATACCACCTCAGTCACCGGCTTCATCAATAAGTGCATCGATGACATCATCCCCACAGTGACCGTACATATATTTCCCAACCAGAAGCCATGGATTACAGGCAACATCCGCACCGAGCTAAAGGCTAGAGCTGCCGCTTTCAAGGAGCTGACGCTTGTCGGATGTGGCAGGGCTTGCAAATTATTACAGACTACAAAGGGAAGCACAGCTGCGAGCTGCCCAGTGACACGAGCCTACCAGATGAGCTAAATCACTTCTATGCTCGCTTCGAGGCAAGCAACACTGAGGCATGCATGAGAGCATCAGCTGTTCCGGACGACTGTGTGATTACGCTCTCCGTAGCTGACGTGAGTAAGACCTTTAAACAGGTCAACATACACAAGGCTGCAGGGCCAGACGGATTACCAGGATGTGTGCTCCGGGCATGTGCTGACCAACTGGCAGGTGTCTTCACTGACATTTTCAACATGTCCCTGACACGCTGATCCTCAACACTGGAGCTCCCCAGGGGTGCGTGCTCAGTCCTCTCCTGTACTCCCTGTTCACCCACGACTGCATGGCCAGGCACGACTCCAACACCATCATTACGTTTGCTGACGACACAACAATGGTAGGCCTGATCACCGACAATGACGAGACAGCCTATAGGGAGGAGGTTAGAGACCTGGCCGGGTGGTGCCAGAATAACAATCTATCCCTCAACGTAACCAAGACTAAGGAGATGATTGTGGACTGCAGGAAAAGGAGCATCGAGCACGTCCCCATTCTCATCGACGGGGCTGTAGTGGAGCAGATTGAGAGCTTCAAGTTCCTTGGTGTCCACATCAACAACAAACTAGAATGGTCCAAACACACCAAGACAGTCGTGAAGAGGGCACGACAAAGCCTATTCCCCCTCAGGAAACTAAAAAGATTTGGCATGGGTCCTGAGTTCCTCAAAAGGTTCTACAGCTGCAACATCCAGAGCATCCTGACTGGTTGCATCACTGCCTGGTACGGCAATTGCTCGGCCTCCGACCGCAAGGCACTTCAGAGGGTAGTGCGTACGGCCCAGTACATCACTGGGGCAAATCTGCCTGCCATCCAGGACCTCTACACCAGGCGGTGTCAGAGAAAGGCCCTAAAAATTGTCAAAGACCCCAGCCATAGACTGTTCTCTCTACTACCGCATGGCAAGCGGTACCGGAGTGCCAAGTCTAGGACAAAGGCCTCTCAACAGTTTTTACCCCCAAGCCATAAGACTCCTGAACAGGTAACCAAATGGTTACCCGGACTATTTGCATAGTCCTCTGTTTATCTTATATGCATAGTCACTTTAACTATACATTCATGTACATACTACCTAAATGGCCCGACCAACCAGTGCTCCCGCACATTGGGAGCTGAAGGTTCGAGTTGCCAAACGTCAGCCTCGAAACCTTAATGACTTGGAGAAGATCTGCAAAGAGGAGTGGGACAAAATCCCTCCTGAGATGTGTGCAAACCTGGTGGCCAACTACAAGAAACATCTGACCTCTGAGGTTGCCAACAAGGGTTTTGCCACCAAGTACTAAGTCATGTTTTGCAGAGGGGTCAAATACATATTTCCCTCATTAAAATGCAAATCAATTTATAACATTTTTGACGTGTTTTTCAGGATTCTTTTGTTGTTATTCTGTCTCTCACTGTTCAAATAAACCTACCATTAAAATTATAGACTGATCATTTCTTTGTCAGTGGGCAAACGTACAAAATCAGCAGGGGATCAAATACTTTCCCCCCTCACTGTATGTCCAGTGTCCTTGCGTGTGACCAGGTCTGTATACTGGGCCCGGCTATAAGCCTGAGGTTTGTCACCACTCTCCCCTGAAAGAAAATGATTTTATCAGTCTCGAAACCTCACAATAAAGCAGTAAAACAAGTAGGCTACTGAACTTAAAAGAAAAACCTAGTCACAAAAAACTGAGATCATGATTCTTAATTTATTGACAAGATCAAGTTGCTTCAGCTCTCAAAGAATCTTCACAAAATACAAAGTACATTAGAATCTGATACTGTGTTACCAGCAATAATCACTTTGGCACTTTTTGGAGCTTCAGCTATTCCTATCATCAACATTTCCAAAAGGCAAATAATATTTGCGGAATAAATATCTAAAAAGTCAACTTATGTTTAAATGTCTCATGGCGCTTTCCTCTGAGTGGACAGTAATGGTCATAGATGCCATAGATGTATACAGGTTGACTTTGACTTGTATACACATGTATATAGGTGGCAATGTTGGAATAAGATTTAAAATGTGAGCAGCAACAATGACCGGTCTACTACACTGTTAACTGTTTGGAATACACTCTGTCATGACAAAACACTGCTTTTCTTTACAAACCATTCCCATGTTCCCACAGGGATCATTGGAATATAACCCACTTTTACACCTTAAAATTATATATTACACAAAACCCATGCAAAAATTATTCAACATCTGGCAGATAAAATTGAGACTCAGGAATGAATGATAAAATACGCAGATGTGAGTGACTGCATTTGACCATACAAATATAAACGTTATGGCTGTTCTTGGTACACACACACACACTCATGCCTAGGTCATCTCACACTGCAAAAAGATGAATGGAAAGAAAGAGAAAACAATGGAACAGTCTGATGTTTTTACACTGTCCACACACAGACAATCATACAAAGGCTGTTTGCAATGAGAGACACCAAACAGACAAAACACAGACAGACTGTTTAGTGTACTGTGAGCTGTTTGAGGAGCAGTCCCTGGGTGTGGCGCCACCTTGACAATAGCTCTAGTAGGAAGATGCCCATGTGCCAAAGTGCATGGCATTATAAGACTCTGGTGGCAGTGGTGAAGACAGGAAGAGTACAAACCTAGAGCTAAAACCATCCGATAAAGACCTAGAAGAGGCATTGGCGTTAACTTAAAAAGGTAGACTCAGCGTTTTAAAGTTGCAACGAGCAGCTTCGCAGATATTGAGTTAACTGCAATGCAAGACTTTCTTCTCACACAGTATCTGCATATCATGCACTGGTGCGCTTCACGCTGCTACAACATGGTAGCTACGGGTCCAAAACAGCAGAGACGTTTAGTTTGGCACTTAAACGGTCTTAGTTGTTACAGATATCGGCCAGATATGATGTTTACTTCGTGTATCGCCGAGTCTACCTTTAATAATAACCAACTGACATTTGAAAAATGGAATACGCAAGACTAAGGTCGATACAAGGTCTTGATTCGGTAGTGTAGTAACGATCACACACATTCAAGTATTTTTCAATCTTAAATTTCCCTGATTTACCAGTACAAAATAAATAAGACTGAAGTCATCAGTTCACCGAAACTGGCCCCTTATTATAGTTTGTTATTCTTGTGAGTGATAACGCATCCCTTCAAACAGCACTACTTGCCACAATGTGGAAATTAACACACATCACTGTATTCACAGGACACCATCTTGGTACAGGGGACAGTAAAGAAATCCCCTCATCATTGCAGTAGCTCAACACAATCTAGCCTACAGTACAGTACTCAAACACAAGGCTTCAGACAAAGGTGCCCTATATCAGCCTAATATCCCCTCCCCCTGCTTACCTCAGCTATTTCTCTGAAATGTGCACATCATCAATTCTCTTACAAGCATCTGACTAAATCTATGTTATCACCACAATACAACTGGGGATGAGGCTACAGTAGCAAGGTAAGACTAACGAGCTATGTTTGTGTAGCACTACCCCTGCCCAATGCCCATCCCTTCCTATACATGAATACATACTGCAGTCCCAATAACTATTAACTACAAGAGAAGGGAGAGTGAGTGAGTCAGTGGGATTGACTGTCACACTAAGCTCCCCTCTTGGTTAAAACGATCAATTCAGTCCAGTCCCGAGTGTGCGGCAAGGCAGTGAGGGCTCTCTTGGCACAGCAACATGCCTGTATACACTGACCAGGGATCAGTGCTGGGGAGCCCAGGGCCCGTGGTCAGTGGGAGGGGGTTGAGGAACCTGACTGTCCTGAGATTTGGGGTCTGTATTGGGGTCATTGGGGCTGTGGGAGGGGGGCGAGGCAGCAGTCTGTCCATAAGAACACGGCACATGATCGCCTCCAGGTGTTAAGCAGCTGTCTCCTTGCTGTCTGTACTCCTCTTCCTCCAACACCACCTCTCCCTTCTCCAGGACAAACTTCAGGGTGGGGCCTCTGGCCTCCCCCTCCTCTAGCTCCCCCTCTTCTGCCAGGCGGAACTTGATGTTCATCTTCCCCAGGGGCTTATCTGCTTTGTCTGGAGTAGTGATCAGAAGGGAAACCAAGAGAGAACAAGAAAGAGAAAGACAGGGGGACAGAGGGAGAGAAGAAGACAGTGTAAGTGGAAAACATGTAATCTGTTACACCTCAAACATCTTGCATTTAAGTTACAGAAGTGTTTTTTTCATTGAACCTCAAAAAAACGATACTAAAGTTCAGAATTAAACATGAGTGAGGTTTTTGGGCTATTTGACCTTTGCTAAATTTAGAACCCTTCATCCTCATAATGAACCCCCATAGCCAGGCTGCCACTTTTTAAAATGTATTTATTACATTTTACACTTTAATTTAGACTGTTGGCAACAGATGGGGAGACAAGCAAATGGGACAACAGCAGGAAGCATAGATGCGGTAATTGAACCCTGGTCTTCGGTGGGGAGCATTATATGTGACTGACCGCTAGACCACAGACTTTGCACAGGCCCCCTCTCTTACCTAGCTGTCTCTCCTTGGGCAGCATCAGCACATCTACATTGCTGTGATCCTCCAGAGCAGAGGTGAGCAGCGCCCCCTCCTGGCTGAACAGGAAAACCAGAGGGATGGTGATTTCAGCCGTGGACCCGCCGTCTCCCACCATCTGGAACAGGGGCGTCTCTGCACTGTTACTCCCTTCCCGGTGGTCTAGGAGGGACAGTGAAACATGGGAAATTTAGTTTTGTAGGGAAGCAGGGATGCAAACTGAAAATCCTTGCTGGGGAAAATGCAGGTTTTAACTAATTAAAGAACAAAAGAATATGATCAGCCTCTGTGTAAAATAAAAAGTGGTTCATGTGAACCTAACTCAAAGCTAAACAATTTAAAGAAAGCAATCCAATGTTAATTGTTGCCTAGACTTTACTACACTCAAATCTTGAGAAAAACCCCCTACTAATATTGCAGTTAGCCATGACAGCATTTATAATAGAATGCTTGTGACCACACAAATATAAATATTGCACTTGGGGAAAAAAAACATCTTTAAGTAGAAATAGAATGAAACAAACAGGCATTCTATGTTTGCTCTATTATAGTGGCCACTATAGTAGACATCGATCAAGTGCACAAGGCTACATGTGTACAAAAATAACATTCAATGAGTAAAAATAATGACAATCACCCTCACTCACACATATCTATTACTGTCAAGTTCAACACAACAAAAACAATATATTTGGGTTACACTGCACATTATTACATTGTACACTTTCTGCCTGTGGACATCTGTTCTACAATGTGCCAGCAGAGCACGATACCCTTTGTAGGCATAATTGATCTCTTTCAGGCAGAGTGTACACCTGGAATACCCCTTTTATCCACTGTATTGAAAAAGTGAGAAAGAGGGAAAGTGTGGTGTTCCTTTTTATTTATTTATTTTTCTAGGCAAGTCAGTTAAGAACAAATTCTTATTTGCAATGACAGTCTACCAATAGGCAAAAGGCCTCCTGCGGGGACTAGGATAAAAAATATCTATAAATAAATACTATATAAATATAGGACAACACAACACTACATAAAGAGAGACCTAAGACAACAACATACCAAGGCAGCAACACATAACACAGCATGGTAGCAACAACATAACAACAACATGGTAGCACCGAGGTAAAGACAGTTTCAAGTTGGATATTCGACGGATATTCGCACTTTCAAACCTCAATAGCTTTCAAACCACTTGAGCCAGAGACTCCAAATTAATGTCCAAATTTTCACGATTTGGACATTAATTCGCTTTCCAAAGCTAATAAACATATGGAAATGTGAGCAGCATTTTGTATTCCTAGTTGAATTAGTTAGGGAGCGTAAACAAAGTACAATTTTACATTCGAATTTCAATAGCTCCTTGGTCATGTGACCTAGTGACTTCAAACAAGGTTCGGAATGTCCACTGACTACCCTTCTATATTGCACACCCTTTAGTTTGTCAATTTTCATCTCACAAGATTTTACATGAATTTTTCAAAATGTAAAATTTCAATAGCTCCTTGGTCATGTGACCTAGTGACTTCAAACATGGTGCAGAATGTACCCTTCTATATTGCATACTTGTTTGTGTACTGTAAAATCACACGGTGTAACGTACATTTTTCATAGTTTTACATTTCAATAGCTCCTTGGTCATGTCAATTACACACCTAAGAAGCGTGCAGTGGATATACACCCATATTGCATAACCTATAGTTATGTCTCTTCTATATTGTTGTACATTAATATTAGTTTGACAATTAGGGGGTTCAGTCCAGTGTTGCGTTTACCCTTTTCTTTAATATTTATCTATAATAATTGGTAGTTCTAAGTACTTATTCCCCCCCCCCCCAGTATTTAACAGCAGTACACAATAGGAGACAGATAATCTCCTTTCATCGTTAATATCAACCACTATAATCTAGTAGTAATTTAGTAGTAGAGGTAATTTCCTTTATGCCCCATTCTACACACAGCCTAAATTATAGGCACTGAACCATTTACAGGACAATAATAAACGTAGCATATAGGATCCAACCCTAGAACAGAGTGAATAAATGAGCGTTTGTAGACTAAGAAAAAAATATTAAGTGACAGTTTCATCAGTACGTGCTTAAAGAAAGTCATATCACAAAGATCAGAGATGACAGTGCCCACCAAATCTATGACAATAGAGAATGAATTGTAAGCACCAAAGTGTGTTTGTCAAAATAATATCTGAAAATGTCAGTTGTTGAACATAATACTTCTATTTGTAATAGCAATTTATGATATATGCAGTTGAGGAATATTCCATGTACCAACACTACATGTAGCACGGACATAAGACATTCCCACATACAGTATTTTAAAATGTTATTAAATTTTTTATTTCACCTTTATTCAAACAGGTAAGCCAGTTGAGAACAAGTTCTCATTCACAACTGCAACATGGCCAAGATAAAGCAAAGCAGTGTGACACGAACAACAACACAGAGTTACACATGGAATAAACAAATGTACAGTCAATAACACAATAGAAAAGTCTATATACAGTGTGTGCAAATTAAGTAAGATTAGGGAGGTAAGGTAATAAAATAGACGGTAGTGGTAAAAAAAATTACAATTTCGCAATTAAACACTGGAGTGATAGATGTGCAGAAGATGAATGTGCAAGTAGAGATATTGGGGTGCAAAGGAGCAATTTAAAAAATATATATAAATAAAATAAATAACAATATGGGGATGAGGTAGTTAGATGGGCTATTTACAAATGGGCTATGTACAGGTGCAGTGATCTGTAAGCTGCTCTGATAGCTGATGCTTAAAGATAATGAGGGAGATATGAGTCTCCAGCTTCAGTGATTTTTGCAATTCGTTCCAGTCATTGGCAGCAGAGAACTGGAAGGAAAGGCGGCCAAAGGAGGAATTGGCTTTGGAGTTGACCAGTGAAATATACATGCTGGAGCGCGTGCTACGGGTGGGTGCTGCTATGGTGACCAGTGAGGTGAGATAAGGAGGGGCTATACCTAGCAAGGACTTATAGATGACCTGGAGCCAGTGGGTTTGGCGACGAATATGAAGCGAGGGCCAGCCTATGAGAGCATACAGATCGCAGTGGTGGGTAGGATATGTGGCTTTGGTGACGAAACGGATGGCACTGTGATAGCAAATTGGATGCAGTCTGAGTAGAGTGGATCGGTAGGATAGTCAGTTTTACGAGGGTATGTTTGGCAGCATGAGTGAAGGATGCTTTGTTGCGAAATAGGAGGCCGATTCTAGATTTAATTTTGGATTGGAGATGCTTAATATGAGTCTGGAAGGAGAGTTTACAATCTAACCAGACACCTAGGTATTTGTAGTTGTCCACATATTCTAAGTCAGAACCGTCCAGAGTAGTGATGCTCGGCGGGCAAGTGCGGGCAGCGATCGGTTGAAGAGCATGCATTTAGTTTTACTTGCATATAAGAGCAGTTGGAAGCCACGGAAGGAGAGTTGTATGGTTAGTTAACACAGTGTCCAAAGAAGGGCCAGAAGTATATAGAATGGTGTTGTTTTCATAGAAGTGGATCAGAGAACCACCAGACGCAAGAGCGACATCATTGATGTATACAGAGAAAAGAGTCGACCCGAGAATTGAACCCTGTGGCACCCCCATAGAGACTGCCGGAGGTCCAGAACACAGGCCCTCTGATTTGACACACTGAACTCCATCTGAGAAGTAGTTTGTGAACCAGGCGAGGCAGTTATTTGAGAAACCAAGGCTGTTGAGTCTGCCGATAAGTTCCTAACTGAAAAGTTGCATATCGCGGGGGCTATTCGATGCTAATGCAGTACGCCACAGGATGTTTTTGTGCTGGTCAAGGGCAGTCAGATCTGGAGTGAACCAATGGCAAAATCTGTTCCTGGTTCTACATTTTTTGAACGGGGCATGCTTATTTAAGATGGTGAGGAAAGCACTTTTAAAGAATAACCAAGCATCCTCTACTGACGGAATGAGGTCAATATCTTTCCAGGATACCCGGGCCAGGTCGATTAGAAAGGCCTGCTCGCTGAAGTGTATTAGGGAGCGTTTGACTATGATGAGGGGTGGTCGTTTGACCGCGGACCCATTACTGACGCAGGCAATGAGGCAGTGATGGCTGAGATCTTTATTGAAGACAGCATTTAGAGGACAGGTTGGTCAGGATGATATCTATGAGGGTGCCCGAGTTTACGGATTTGGGGTTGTAAATACAGTTGATACAAACATTATTGGGCACAGTCAACAGCACAAAGGTCAAGAAGGTAGGGACAACAATACATCACACAAAGCAGCCACAACTGTCAGTAAGTGTCCATGATTGAGTCTTTGAATGAAGAGATAAAACTGAGATAAAACTGTTCAGTTTGAGTGTTTGTTGCAGCTCGTTCCAGTCACTAGCTGCAGCGAACTGAAAAAAGGAGCCATTCACATTCTGAAAATTAACCACATACTGTAGAGGGAACACATTAGTTAACAGATCGTGGATAGTTCGTTAGCTAGTTACGTTAACTAGTTTCACATAGATTGCCAGAGTCCAGTAAGCAACTAACGCTTACTTTTTTTGGGGGGTTGTACCTGGTAGGTTCCATGATTATTTGGGTGAGATTGAGGGCATCTAGCTTAGATTGTAGGACGGCCAGGGTGTTAAGCATATCCCAGTTTAGGTCACCTAACAGTACAAACTCTGAAGATAAATGGGGGGCAATTAATTCACATATGGTGTCCAGGGTGCAGCTGGGGTCTGTAACAAGCGGCAACAGTGAGAGACTTATTTCTGGAAAGGTGTATTTTTAAAAGTAGAAGTTTGAACTGTTTGGGCACAGACCTGGATAGTATGACAGAACTCTGCAGTAGATTGCAACTCCACCCCCTTTGGCAATTCTGTCTTGGGAGAAAATGTATACACATACAGAAGCATTTTTCAGCTATGATTTTTCCACTCAGATTCCAGAATGGATATGACAATGTGGCCAGCACAGGATGTAATACACCCTTACAACAATCTACATTTTGATCTTCTTCACTTATCTGGTAAACTGCTACTATGTGTCAAGAAAAGAGCCCCAATTAGGGGTTAGTGTACTCCAGTAAAAAAGGGCGGGTTTAGATTAAAAACTATTGCCCTGTGTCCCCGTTCAAAGGGGCATGAGAGACTCGTCACTGGTAGAATTGAGTTGGCACTTTATTGGCCAAAACACCCACAAGGTTGAGGTTACTCATGGACAGTAATTAGTAAAAAAAAAAAAAAGAATTGTTGCATTGATGCATTGTGTCTTCTAACTGTCCAAAGTGTTAGGAAATATTTGTTCCCATAAATACAAAGGAGGATGTCTCTCCTCATACCTCTGGCACTTTAGTCAAACTGCCAGACTGTGCACCACAGAGCCAATCAGGAGAGAATACATACAGGTCAAGGGTGCCAATTGAAAGTCAAGGGGTGTGTCTGTGCCTTTTGGATTACTCTCTCTTTACAGAGAACCCCTGTGGTTCAAGTCAAGAGCTACCCTTCCCCTTTCAGTCTGCTCTGCACATGTCTGAAAGTGACAGAGCCAGCAGCCAAGAGAGTTTTTCACAGTATGTCATAAAAAAGTATTACACTTATGAATGTATGTAAAATCCTAATACGTATTAGATCCAGTACAATGGAATAACTAAGACCTGAATTTGAATGCAGCGTGTTCCGATTCCTCCTTCTCTTTCTGTCCAGCAGGGTCAACCAAAAACACTTGGCCTGATGGTTCATGCAGATACTGGGGAAGCAATATAGAAATGTATTGATCCCTTAAATTATTTTACTATTAAATGACCCATATCACAACCCTTATACCTCGTCACAAAAATGTACCTAAATCAATTTTGGAAAAAGGATTTTACTCAAAAGACGTAGGAATATATTTTTTTAGAACACCCATGTGAAATGATGGCATGCAAAGCTTTCAGATTTAAGTCTAATATCACGATATGAAAGCAGACAAACAGAGTGTGCGATATGAAGGTATAGTCAGTGGACATTCTGAACCTTGTTTTAAGTCATTAGGTCACATGACCAAGGAGCTATTGAAATTTTAAATGTAAAAAAATTCATGTAAAAACGTGTGCGATGAAAATGGACAAACTAAAGGGTGTGCAATGTGTAGGGCCCACTCAGTGGACATTATGAACCTTATTTGAAGTCACTAGGTCACATGACCAAGGAGCTATTGAAATTTTAAATGTAAAGAAATTCATGTGAAATCTTGTGAGATGAAAATGGACAAACTAAAGGGTGTGCAATATAGAAGGGTAGTCAGTGGACATGCTGAACCTTGTTTGAGTCCAGTCGGTCATGTGACCAATGAGCTATTGAAATTCAAAAATGTAAATAAATAATTTAAAATAGTGCGAGATGTAAATCAACAAAAAATAAATGTGTGCAATGTGTGTCTATGCCATCGGGTTAGCTAGAACCAGTTTTGAAAGTTTTAGGAGTAATGGTTAGATAGCTATTGAAATTTGAAAATGTTGATTTGTCACCATGTTGACGGTCCCTAACTGCTGTTGGTGGACGTAAGGAAAACTACAGGCGAATATCCAACCTGAAACTGTCTTTACCTCGGTCATGGTAGCAGCACAAAACATGCCACAGTGTCTCCTGACCCCTCCTGTCTCAACCTCCAGTATTTATGCTGCAGTAGTTTATGTGTCGGGTTAGTCTTATATTTGGAGTATTTCTCCTGTCTTATCCGGTGTCCTGTGTGAATTTAAGTATGCTCTCTCTTGAGGAACGACAAAGAGTCGTATACCAGTTAATACTAGAGCGAATTGGTTAGGTTAATAATGATAGCTCATCTGATGTTGTAACGTTAGCTAGCTAACGTTGGCTGTTTGACTTTATTAGCAAGCTATTTTTCACACGATAAACTCAATTATTTGATCAGTTAAATTGGCTAATGTTGCTCAACATTACTCTGGCTAACGGAGAATTCGATCCAGCTAGCAAGATACTTAACAATGCTAATACTTGTTCCACCAACACGTTCTCCCTCACCTCAAACTTTCCAAATGTTTTTCGGTTACAGCTCATGAAGTACGCTTCACCACCACTGATGCTGTTACTTGTCAATTGGTTGTCTCTTCTTTCTTCACATGCTGATCAGACCGGACGTGCGCGAGCGCCACAAAATAAATTTAGAAATCTGTGTTATTCAATTATTGCACCCACACTGCTCGCGCGCGCCAACGAGCGTCTGCGATGCCAAGGGCTAAAATATACCTCCTTTCTATTTCTGACGCAGATCGAGCTGGAAGTCCTGCCTCTCGCATCTCCTCATTGGTACCCACGTGCCATTTCCTCATTGGTTATACGTGGGTGATTGAAAGACGAAATGTTTTGCCGGTTGTCGTGGTAAAAGTGTAGATGCCAATCACCATATAAGTTCAAAGATGAAAAAGCCTGGAAGGAGGAGAGATGACTAGAAATGATTCGGTTGACCGTTTTATGTGTGGATCAATTGTCGGAGTAGAGGACCTTGTGCATTTCAGGTAAAATAACAACTCAATGTTTATATCCCAGGACAAATTAGCTAGCAACAGCAAGCTAGCTAAATAGGACAAATTAGCTAGCAAGTGCAAGCTAACTAGCTAAATTGCCATACATGTTTAATGCTTTTCGAACCTGTCCCTAAATTAATATCATTGGTTCAGAGTTTGTTTTGATATTTTAACCTGCGTGTCGTGATCGCGTTTGGTGTAGGGGGACAAAATAAATTTATGCTCGATGGCGCACGCGCGCAGCCGGTCTGGGTTCCGTGTTAGTCGCGTGCTGCGCTGCATTCTATTGTTATGTGAACGATTGGCTGAGCCTACGGCCACTAGTATTGCTCCAAATGCGAATCTCTCGTTCGCTTACAGCCAGCAGTGATCCAACCCCCCCCCTCCAAAACTTTTGTCATCGGATCTACACGTAGGTCACCTATTTTGGATTCAAAATGAAAGGTGACTAGTTTGCATCCCTGAGGATAAGGCTCGTGAGTGACATGGATGAAAAAAGGAATGGCATGTCAATCAAAGCCTGTTAGGGGACTAACTTAGAAGGGTAAAACACGGAACTACTGTAAATTCACAAAAAAGTGAGTGATTGTAAGTAGTTACAATAGACAGTAGTGCACTAACAATGCAGACCAACATGGCCTTCTCAAACTAGGTTAAGCCCCACTAAACTCTTTCCCTAAGCTCCTGACTCTTACAGCAGAGTAACAGGCTGTGTCCTGATATTATGGACTGTGTGGGTGTAATATGAGAGAGGCAGAATTGGTGTGTGTCTTTTTCCCTCACCTATGAAGATGACTCCGATAGCCCCCGCCTCCTGTAGCCTGCGGGCCTTGGCAGCAAACATGCAGTCGCCACGCAGTGCAAGGGCAATGTGCCCACTCAGCTCCTGAGCATTCTCTATGGGCCCACATGCTGTGTAGGGAGAGGTCTTCACAATGCTGCCCTTCACCTTGGAGAGGAACAGGGTGTGTGTGTGTGAGAGAAGGGAGAAGAGATTCCTGTAAATACTCCATACAGTAGTGACACATGCAGACATCCAAAGAGCTCCAGAAATATCCAAAACTAATGCTGACATGGGTAAATATTTAAATTTGAGTCTTTGGGTGATACATTTAAGAGGACTAGGAAATGCATGCCTGTCTTTTATCAATATTCTGAGTGACATAGAAAGTAAATACAAATAAATGCAAGATTCAAGAAAGCTCACCCCATGCTCCTGCTTGATTAGGTCCATTCCAAACTTGGCTGGTCCAGCAGTCAGGACCGTTCTACCCAGATACGGGGGGGATATGAGCTGAACGATGAGGGGCACTACTTCCTCCTCTGGGGTCTGGGTCACCTCTGCCACCAGTTTCACCCTGTAAACACCTTCATGTGCCTCATTAAAATAAAGACATTGGTGAAATGAATTACACAGGAGCATGAGGGAGACAGAGTAATGTTGCCCTGCTAAGCAATAGAGACAATAGAATGCTAGACCACATCCCAAATTGCACCATATTCCCTATATAGTTCACTACATTTGACCATGGCCCATAGGGTTCTGGTCACAAGTAGTGCACTATATAGGAAACAGGGTGTCATTTGGGATGCAGACCTAGAGGCAATAGAGTGCTATAGATAAATAAGCTGCTCAATCATCTTACCCCATGTGTGTCTGTTGCCCCAGCGTCATTCAGTGGGGTGAGGGAGATGCCCATGCTCCTCAGAAACTCCACTGGCTCCATACCGTGGTCGTGAAGTGGCAGCTCGATGCCCCTGCAAACACACAATCATCAGATAGGGAGTTTGATTAAGCTGAACTGGGGTAGACCCCGGGCAAAAGCGGTGAGGGAGTCCCCTCTCAAATCAAATAGTCATCTGCGCTGCCTGGTCATATTGTCAACAAGGCAGCATGGTGCAATGTTCAGAAACACACAAAATGTATTTTACATAAAGTATGTTAGAATTTTCAAACTAGTTTTCCTCAAGGTGGCAGATAAAGCACATATGTTTTTATCAGGGGAGCATGTGAAAACTTGGAATCCTTAGACATTACTCCACATTAGGGTTGGATAGGTTACTTTCTAAATGTAATCAGTTAGTTACTAGTTACCTGTCCAGAATTGTAATCAGTAACTTTTGGATTACCCAAACTTTAACGTAATCTGATTACTTTGTTACTTAGATTACTTTCCCCTTAAAAAGGAAAGATTCACCCATTTTGAACATTATATTGTTCTCTTTCATCTCTGAGCAATGTTCTACCGATTCCCGGGTTCATTACACTGTATCTGAGCTATTGCCGTTGAAGAAGGCCGACATTTGGCTGGTATGACGCATTTATAACTAACTCGAGATGGTTCATCTGTGTGGTTTACAGTGGGAGCAAATGAAGCAGTGGGCAGAACAAGCACGAGCTAGTGATATCCTATTGGCGCGTTGTAGAATTTATTTGCATATTTCCATTAGCGAAAGCCTTCTTTGAAGTGCGCGTGTGCACAAACTCAATTCAATCTTGCACTCCTAAACAAGGTAATTTTCTACAACCTTAGCAAATCGTCAAGTCTATTAAAAAAAAACTTTGTGCACTGTGTTCGTAACAGATTCTAGTTTTGGGAACAGAAATGTATTGAGATTTTGCAGAATGTCGTCCCAGTTTCACCTTGTTCCATCCTCTCCCACTACCCGCGACTGAAACTTCCTCTCACTACCATATTTGGTGGTGATAAAACGTTCTAAACGTACACTTCAGTTTTATAGCCCCTGTGACGTTTCTGGATTACTCAGTCTGTGACGTGGCATTGCGATAAAGCCGCTATCACTACACTGGGAGTTAATATGATTACGACTTTTAGATTGTGAAAACATCTATTTTACATTACAAAACTGTCCGATGTCAAAACGCGGGAGGTTGTCTTCTTTCCAATGAGTCATTGATCATATTTTTGCGATACTCTGACCTCAAGAAATGTGTAATTTAAGAGGGTCCACCATATTTCTCCTATTTGTCTGCCTCTTCAATCCAGGGTACATTGCATGGTGCTGTTGCCTGGCCATTGCATGTCAGATTACACTCTGCGAAGCACATCAATCTGCAGTGTAAACATAGTGAGATTGTATACTCCTAAATTGATAGTGGAGTTTGTTTAGGCCATTTTACACTTAACTACCTAATACACATTCTGATATAGACTTTGGTATTATTGTGTGTAGCTACGTTTGCTAGCTAGCCAGCCAACCCATAGAGCATTGGATTGTGGGTTTTGTAGTCGGCGTGAGCTGCAGATTTCCACAATGATTTTCACGTTGCTACCAACCTTATAATAACGACAACATTAATAATTTGTTCACAGAAGATATTGTTGTCACAGTGTTATTTAACACTGTAAATTGTAGGAATTTGTGCTTTTGGGCGGATTTTTCCTTTAAGAGGTAATATAAATTGTTCTACTTCTAGAAGCCAAAAAACGTATATTACCAATTGAACAGCATTTATAGCAGGATAAATCAATGTTAGAGTTTACATAGCTGGCCATAAATGATTCATTTTCCTTTATGTGTTGGTTATGTAGGCTTCTTCTAACCAATTTCTACTACATATAATAATATGATAAGGCCATATCTTTACATTAAAAGCAAAAGTCGTTCAGATTTTCAGTCCTTCCAATCAATTTAATATCCCTTGATCCACAAAAAAAGGACTTGGAAATATAGATTACCCAAATTGTTTTACCTGAGCATAACCCAACAACTAAGGATGTATTAGCCTACTCTGTTGTTTATGATTTTGTTGTCATGGAGGATTGATTGGGCTCATTGCTTAGTAAAAAAGAAAAAGAAAAGCTGCTCTCATGGAATGGCATGCTTTGAGAACTACAGAAAAGAGCCATTTGCATGTGAAAATGTAATGCCATATGTTGCATTTGCTATAGGCCTTTTGTCTGTTTTTTTTGGCGACACTTTCACATCTCGATAATTTGTTTCAAGTCTATCAAAAGTGTGAGAGTTTAAGCATATGTCCATTAGGTCTTTGGAATTTTTTTTATCAGCATGAATTAGATTGAGCAATAAAAGCCCCACTCTTCTTAAATTAAACTACTTTAACAGTATGGACTGGAGCACAATATACCATAGAGGAGTTTAGAATGGAGGAACTCCCTCAAATGTTTATTTGAAAGGCTGCAAACCACACTATGAAGCTGTTGCAAGAGAGCATTTTTCATTGGCTGTCCATTGGTCACAAAAACAATGATTGATAGGTGGTTAAACTCATTCAATTCAACCATTATATATATGTGTTAAAATACACATAGGCCTACACATTTAAACAGCCATCCACAACAACCACAATCCATCCGTAAGGCGCAAATAGCTAAATGAGAGAGCAGCAGTGTGATTCACATCAATGCGCTATGTACAGCAGATATCAATAAGTGATATCAGTATCGCCAGTAGGCTACACCACTGATGTCATCCTTACCGCCAAGCGTTTATTCAAGTTTTATAATTTTTGGATGCCGGGGTTAACACAAAGGATGTAACAAAAGGAAAATTTTAAATAATAAATCTTAGTGAATGTGCAGCTATTTACAACAACACATGAACACGGACACAGACACACCTGTCAGGTGAAGCATGGAATGCCCGGCCCACCCCAGTCAGGTACTTGTAGCTGTCCCTTATGGTCTTGGCAAAGGAGGGGTTGTTGGGGAACAGGGTCTGGGTGCTGGGGCACGAGTAGGTGAACAGGTCCTCCTCCACGGCAGTGGGCGCTTCCTGGAACGTATAGACACAAAATGGCGGATCAGTTTCAGCTCTTCTGACCATAACATAACACCCGTTCATAACTGGACAGCTGGTTCAAATAGACACCATATGGCAAATCAGTTTCAGCTCCTCTGACCATAACACAACTGTTGGTAACTGACTGAGCCTCACCGTGTTGTTGCCCCGACAGGGGGGCTGTGAAGTGGACAGGGAGACAGGCAGCAGGTGGGCCTCGGTGGTGAAGATGTATTCGTCGATGTCGAAGTGAAGCTGGTTCTTCTCAGAGAACAGAAGGTACAGGTACTTAAACATCTCCGCTAGGAAGAATGAGTCCATCCTAAAGAGAAAGGGAATGTTTGAAATCACTTGAACAGAACAAATAATGTGTCACATGACACTGTCATTTGAGCTCTCTTGCTAAAGACCAACATATCCATTAGTAATATTGGAAATAGCAGTTGAAGGCTGGAGTGAGAAGGAATCAGTGGAGATGACCTGAGGTTTCAGATTTTAACCCATATGTTTCACTGTGTTCCTTTACCTATCCTCGTGGGTCCCTGTGCGGACATCCTGCACGGCTGCAAACCCACAAGGCACCCTGGTATGAGCGTTGAGCTTCTCCACTATGGACTGGCCCACTCTGAGGTAGTAGGGGTCACCTGTGGCCTGTGGAAGGGAAAACATGGTTTATCCCATTCCCAACCCTTCTCAACCAGTTCAGAGTACACCATTTACTATGCATGTTGGCTTTTCACAGCGGGAACAGCATTACCTTGTAGAGGTAGTAGGTGCTTTCTGCAAACTCTGGCCTCAGAGGGTGTTGACCCCAATGAACTCTGAACTCCGTGGTGAAAGCCTGCAACGTGAGGAATACCATGCAGTCAAGCAGAGCTGAGAGCCGATTTTATCCTCTTGACTCAAATGTCACTTTTTCTGACCTCAGGGAGAAACTTGTGTTGCTTGGTGACCTGGTAGAGCATTTCATGGGTCTCTATGGCTGGTTTCAGGTCTCCTCTCAAAACCTATATTGAAGAGGTTGATAAGAGAGTCTTTACTATGAACGATTCCCTTTCAGAGCGTATACTTGATCATACAACCCACTTGAAAACTATAGAAACTCAACCTAAAAACCAGAGAACGTTCTTCTGCTGTAGTGGAAAGAGATGTGGTCATGATGATGTCATGATACAAACAGAGTGTCTCATTGTTCACTTATGTCATATTTGCATTCCAAATAGCACCATATGGGCCCCCCAAAAAAAGTAGTGCACTGTATAGGCAATAGGATGCCATTTGGGATGCATACTATGTCATATTATTAGAGGCAGGGGGGCTAACCATAACCCTGACAAGTGGCGATGATAGAGGATGTGTTATGGGACTCACCTGCAGGCCGGGGAAGAAGGCAAGTAGGGAGTCCATCCAGCTGCGGACGCTCACCGTGGGGTTGTGCATGTGCACGTTGAGCAGCAGCGGAGGCTGGCTGATGTACTTCATGATGGCGCTGTAATGCTGTAGGAGACAACAGACAGCCGGGGTCACTAAAGATACCTACATTATGCATGATGTTTTGATATGGGGGGTTAGATCAGTGATGTGACTGAGACCCCGTTTACACGTCATACTAATGTACATCTTGTTTTATCTGATTTCTATCTGACCACAGTTAATCTGAACTCAGAGGATTTGATATGAACATGCATTTTTTGTTGTCTGTTTCTGCAATCTGGATGCAGGTATCATTTTAAATTCAAATGTAAATGGTGTCTGAGAATTTGGAGTGTTATCTACAAGCATAGAGCAATACATTGCAATATATCTGCAGCTGGTAATAGTACAGTAGAGTCTCACAGTGTTGAACCTCTCCAGGTAAACGTTGTCTCCCAATAGAATGTAGGCCTTCATTAGGTACTCATAGTAGGAGTCAATGCCAGCACCCACACCACTGTCTGAAGATACACAGAGGGGAGATACTGTTAATATAGGACCTGACTGAGCTAATGTAAATAACAAAACAGGCAGAGACACGTATTCAAAACCAAACTAGTAGTATTGGAAGTGACTAAATGGTATATAAAGGAACTGAGTGGGACAATGCGTCATCACATGATGCGAGGTGATAAAATGTTTGTTCCTACGGATACATTTTGACTTTAAATTAGAGTGGTTGACTATGTGTGAAGGTGAGGGCGAGTGTGTGCTTTCTGCTAGAGGTCGACCGATTATGATTTTTCAACGCCGATACCGATTATTGGAGGACCAAAAAAAGCCGATACCGATTAAGCGGACGATTTTTATATATATTTGTAATAATGACAACAATACTGAATGAACAATGAACACTTTTATTTTAACTTAATATAATACATCAAAATCAATTTAGTCTCCCAAAAATGTTGAAACATGTTCAATTTGGTTTAAATAATGCAAAAACAAAGTGTTGGAGAAGAAAGTAAAAGTGCAATATGTGCCATGTAAAAAAGCTAACGTTTAAGTTCCTTGCTCAGAACATGAGAACATATGAAAGCTGGTGGTTCCTTTTAACATGAGTCTTCAATATTCCCAGGTAAGAAGTTTTAGGTTGTAGTTATTATAGGACTATTTCTCTCTATACCATTTGTATTTCATATACCTTTGACTATTGGATGTTCTAATAGGTACTTTAGTTGTAGCCAGCCTAATCTCGGGAGTTGATAGGCTTGAAGTCATAAACAGCAGAGCTGCTGACAAACGCAGTAAAGTGCTGTTTGAATGAATGCTTACGAGCCTGCTGCTGCCTACCACCGCTCAGCCAGACTGCTCTATCAAATCATAGACTTAATTATAACATAATAACACACAGAAATACGAGCCTTAGGTCATTAATATGGTCAAATCCGGAAACTATCATTTTGAAAACAAAACGTTTATTCTTTCAGTGAAATACGGAACCGTTCCGTATTCTATCTAACGGGTGGCATCCATAAATCTAAATATTCCTGTTACATTGCACAACCTTCAATGTTATGTCATAATTACGTAAAATTCTGGCAAATTAGTTCGCAACGAGCCAGGTGGCCCAAACCGTTGCATATACCCTGACTCTGCGTGCAATGAACGCAAGAGAAGTGACACAATTTCCCTAGTTTAATATTGCCTGCTAACATGAATTTCTTTTAACTAAATATGCAGGTAAAAAAAAATATACTTCTGTGTATTGATTTTAAGAAAGGCATTGATGTTTATGGTTAGGTACAGTCGTGCAACGATTGTTCTTTTTTCCCCGCAAAAGCGCTTTTGTTAAATCATCCCCCATTTGGCGAAGTTGGCTGTCGTTGTTAGGAAGAAATAGTCTTCACACAGTTCGCAACGAGCCAGGTGGCCCAAACTGCTGCATATACCCTGACTCTGTTGCACAGAACGCAAGAGAAGTGACACAATTTCCCTAGTTTAA
>NC_036842.1:23824065-23918225 GCF_002910315.2 Salvelinus sp. IW2-2015
CCTAACCAAAACATCAATGCCTTTCTTAAAATCAATACACAAGTATATACACTGCTCAAAATAATAAAGGGAACACTTAAACAACACAATGTAACTCCAAGTCAATCACACTTCTGTGAAATCAAACTGTCCACTTAGGAAGCAACACTGATTGACAATAAATTTCACATGCTGTTGTGCAAATGGAATAGACAAAAGGTGGAAATTATAGTCAATTAGCAAGACACCCCCAATAAAGGAGTGGTTCTGCAGGTGGTGACCACAGACCACTTCTCAGTTCCTATGCTTCCTGGCTGATGTTTTGGTCACTTTTGAATGCTGGCGTGGCTTTCATTCTAGTGGTAGCATGAGACGGAGTCTACAACCCACACAAGTGGCTCAGGTAGTGCAGCTCATCCAGGATGGACATATGCGAGCTGTGGCAAGAAGGTTTGCTGTGTCTGTCAGCGTAGTGTCCAGAGCATGGAGGCGCTACCAGGAGACAGGCCAGTACATCAGGAGACGTGGAGGAGGCCGTAGGAGGCAACAACCCAGCAGCAGGACCGCTACCTCCGCCTTTGTGCAAGGAGGAGCACTGCCAGAGCCCTGCAAAATGACCTCCAGCAGGCCACAAATGTGCATGTGTCAGCATATGGTCTCACAAGGGGTCTGAGGATCTCATCTCGGTACCTAATGGCAGTCAGGCTACCTCTGGCGAGCACATGGAGGGCTGTGCGGCCCCACAAAGAAATGCCACCCCACACCATGACTGACCCACCGCCAAACCGGTCATGTTGGAGAATGTTGCAGGCAGCAGAACGTTCTCCACGGCGTCTCCAGACTCTGTCACGTCTGTCACATGTGCTCAGTGTGAACCTGCTTTCATCTGTGAAGAGCACAGGGCGCCAGTGGCGAATTTGCCAATCTTGGTGTGCTCTGGCAAATGCCAAACGTCCTGCACGGTGTTGGGCTGTAAGCACAACCCCCACCTGTGGACGTCGGGCCTCATACCACCCTCATGGAGTCTGTTTCTGACCGTTTGAGCAGACACATGCACATTTATGCCTGCTGGAGGTCATTTTGCAGGGGCTCTGGCAGTGCTCCTCCTTGCACAAAGGCGGAGGTAGCGGTCCTGCTGCTGGGTTGTTGCCCTCCTACGGCCTCCTCCACGTCTCCTGATGTACTGGTCTGTCTCCTGGTAGAGCCTCCATGCTCTGGACACTACGCTGACAGACACAGCAAACCTTCTTGCCACAGCTCGCATTGATGTGCCATCCTGGATGAGCTGCACTACCTGAGCCACTGTGTGGGTTGATCTCTCTTACACATTGGTGCAACGACAGTGCTTTTTTCGCGAATGCGCTTGTTAAATCACCCGTTTGGCAAAGTAGGCTGTGATTCAATGATAAATTAACAGGCACCGAATCGATTATATGCAACGCAGGACAAGCTAGATAAACTAGTAAGATCATCAACCATGTATAGTTAACTAGTGATTATGTCAAGATTGATTGTTTTTTATAAGATACGTTTAATGCTACCTAGCACCTTACCTTGGCTCCTTGCTGCACTCGCATAACAGGTAGTCAGCCTGCCACGCAGTCTCCTCATGGAGTGCAATGTAATCGGCCATGACCGGTGTCCAAAAATGCAGATTACCGATTGTTATGAAAACTTGAAATGGGCCCTAATTAATCGGCCATTCTGATTAATCGGTCGACCTCTATTTCTGCATGGTTGAGTGTGTGACAGTGGATCTTTGGCTCACCCCTGCGGACCCAGTCTCCATTGTGGATATTGATGACGGTGCCCACGAGGTCACTTCCTCGCTGTCTCTTCTCCCACAGGACGTCCAATGCTTTCCTAGCATGCTCCTGTGGGACACAGAAACACAGGGATATTATATTCATGCACACTGGCCAATAAATACAAAACAACACTATCGATTATTACTGGAATTACTTATGTACCTCGAACACAGCCTCCCCAGACAGCCGACTGAGAGCAGCAAACTCCAGAATCATGGTCCCTGCACAGGCTGTACAGGTGTCCGACTCAGTGCCTGTGCGTGACAGGGGGTTAAGGACCCCATACCTCAGGTTTACCTGGAAACAAACAGACAAGAAGTAAGTATATTGAATGTACTACATGTATATTGTCAGATAGTAATAAGACTACAAAGCCATCTTGAATCACTTTTAATCCTCTATTCATATTTGACTGGACAGTCCGGTCAGACCTGAATCTGGTACTTTTCCGTTCATGTGACATTGTGGAAGTTCTGATAAACAACGTTTTTCACCCAGGGATCCTGAAAAAAACAGAAGCGTGGAGACTGAGTGAGGTGTGTTACCCTGGGGTAGGGAAGGCCACTGGTAGTGTTGAAGGCAGGCAGCAGTCTGTGGCCCAGCTCCTTGGCCATGTGGAGCAGCTCATCTCTGTACCACTGCATCCTCTCCCCCCGCTGACGGAGCATGTCAGCCATCACATGCGCCCCCAGCAAGCCTCTGTAGGGAGAGCAAGATGATGGTGTGGTGAGCAAGATGATGGTGTGGTGAGCATGTGGCAATGCCCAGACAATTTCCCATTCATCTCAATATAAAAATACTGACAGCCCTATATTATGAAGTCATATAGTTATTTTATCATAAAGTCAATAAGACATTTGGACCAGTATCGTACACAATCTTGGTGAAGCTCTGTGTAGGAGTGAGACAATGCATTGCATAGGTTCGTACCCCAGGACTCGGATGTTGGTCTCAAACACAGACACCACCACATCATTGTCCAGCCTGACATCCCTCAAAGTCCTCCTAACTGCATCCTCAAATTCATCCAGCTTGTTCAACACCTGGACATATATACAAGACAAATGCGTTAATAGGGTAATTGAAAGAATAAATAAGTGTTTCATTACTTAGGCAAAAAAAGACTTACATAAAAACACATAGCTATTTGAATAATTCCTGTGAATTACGAGATTTCAATGATTTTTTGCTCAGGTTTCCAGAACCGTAAGAAGGACTATCCATTTAATATATACTGCCATTGACTGTATGTGTGTGTGGCTCTGAGGGGTTTCAGGACAATGGATCCCATTTGCTCATTGATTTCTCTATAAACTTACAGCCAGACAGACAGGATAAGACACTCACCACTAAAGTATCCAGGGTGTCGACCAGTGTGAGGGAGAACCTAAGAGAGAAAACAGGGCTATATTCATTAAGGAAAGGGGGATACCTCGTCAGTTGTACAACTGAATGCATTCAAAATATACCTTTGAAATGTGTCTTCCGCATTTAACCCAACCCCTCTGAATCAGAGCACACCATAGCAAATGTTTTGCAACAGTTTCAGTCATTTTCTTCCATTTGGTGCTTAATACATATGACCCAGGTCAGGAGGATGGCGCACAGCAGAGGAACTGGATCCTGCGCCATGTCAGCTTCACCATGTAGTCTCATCGTCTATTGTGCTTCCAGGTTAAGTGTGTTTTACAAGGTCTTAAGGAAGAATCAGAGAGAGGTCGGATTCCCTTAAGAGATGTGTTCCTTCCTTGTATTTTTATAATAGGCTAGGTTTTCCCCACATGATTTCACAACACACCTCAATTAATTTCCTTTTCCTATGAAAATTACATATTGAAAAACATGGGACATCTTTCTCTACCTAGCCCCCGTCCCTCCATCAGTGCAGGGGATGACATAACAGACACATAATGAATCCATTGTGAGACTGAGTTGGCTGAGTGGCTGTCTCTATACATCAAGAGACCCCTTTGAGTACAAAAGTAAGCCGATAAACAGCTAAAATCACCACAAAGGCTAAACTCAGAAAAACCACATGTTGTGAGGAGGCTTTCCGTGCAGTTATACTCACTTCCCCAGAGAGTCATCGATGTCTCCCCTGTTGGGCTCCAGGCCACGCACTCTCCCCCTGCAGCTCAGAGGCATCAGCTCATCTGCAGGGTACGCATATTTCTGTGGCAGAATCAGGGCACGGGGCTACAGTCAGGGTACGGTACACATACTCAATAGGAGGAACATTTGGTCAAATGTTTGAACCAGCGGAGGTTGCTGAGGGGAGGATGGCTCATAGTAATGGCTTGAATGCAGTCAATGGAACGGTATCAACCAATGGAAACAACATTTGATACCATTCCATACCAGCCATTATTATGAGCCGTTCTCCCCTCAGCAGCCTCCACTGGTTTGAACTTAGAAGTATAGGCAGAGTGTGTGGCACACAGTCAAGTTAGAGAGGCTGGTTTGAGCAGTAACATAATATCAACTAGGGCCGGGACGATACCAGTATTGCGATATTTGTTAGTATCGTGGCAAGGAAACAAAACACCAAGCGGATTTGACTTCTTCAGGGAAACAGCCATAATGTTGGAAACAAACAGCATTATGATGTCATCCAGAGTCACATTTATATATTTTCCAAGCTCTAGTACACAATATTTAACATAACATTAAAGGACCAAAAAGTTCTCTGCTTTGTGTTATCATTTTGCCATGAAAAAAATATTGCGGTACTGGTATTATCACAGCCCTAACATCAACCATAACGAAACCGTAAACAGCAGCATGCCCTGGCCTGCGACATGGTCAGTAATACAGATGGACAACAATAGCTACGGGTTGAAACATCCAACTTTGCTCAGTGTAGTTGAAAGTGGCAATTATGTGGTCAGACACAGACTTACCATATAGCTGCCATAGGCATGATCAAACATCTCAACAATCTGGTCCCTGTAACAGAAAGAAATATACAAAATCAACATCACCAAGTCATTTCTAACAGACAAGTGGACGGATAGATAGTGATGGTGTGTTTAATGATTTAGTCCCTTCATCTTTATAGTATGGACTTTGCCACTCAGTAGAGGTGGGCATTGGGTAATACTGGAGTGTGTGATCATACACGGTTGTTATCTCACCTGATTTTGGTCTTTTCTTCAGGTAACATGGTCAGACCTTCTTGGCCGTTGGCCCAGCTAAGAAGGCTTGTGAGGAGTAGGGCTATTAGCATCATGGAAATGCCAGGAGAATCCTGTGGCGAGCAAAACAGTTTTTCTCCCATTTAATCTCTGACAGGTCTGTACACAAGTAGGTGTTCCTGTGCTCTCAATGACGCCCCAGAAATATCAAATAATCCAATGCATTTCCTCTGCATGGTGTGGCCTCATGGACAAGCACCAAGAGTTCATAAAGTTGACAACTGGCTGTCTCCACTACAGTTGATGGTTTTAGCTGTCAAGCTAGTTGTCAAAATGGCTAATTGACAACAATGTCACATTAACCCATACCTTACAAGAAAGGATTGCAGTTTTGAAACGGCAGTAAACGTGCAGTAGACTGTGGTATTTTGGACGCAGTAACTGCAGAATAATACAGTGCAGTCACTGTAACAGTAGTTACACTGCAAAATCACTGCAGTTAAAAAAAAAAATTGGACGCAGTATTTGCAGAATACTGCAGTTATATAGCACTTTAACTGCAGTTATACTGCAATGTTTTTTTCGTAAGGGATAGCAACTGTCAACAACTAACAGGTTACTTGATATGTACACAATGACAAGGCATGTTACCCCTGGCAGCTAAGGATAATTAATTAACTAGCTGGCTTAACAAGTGAACCAGTTGACATCTGTACAGTTGACGTGTACCTAGCCAACTTGCTAGCTAGCTAGTAGCTATGTCCATATACTTCGAATCACACACGAAGCTCCTCGTGTTCACTACTAGTGTGATTTCCGAGTCTATGATCAGGTGTATACTCCAAAGAACAGGGAGGATCTCCATTAGGTTAGCTTGCTTGCTGGCTAGTAGCTAGTTAGCTAGCTAATTAACAAACAAGACTGAACGCCGGTGGTGATGTCTTCTTTCGTATTGCAACACAAATATCCCTATTCTTCCGTGTCAGTCCCAGTCTCACAAATAACGCCGTGTCTCCCGACCCAAAAAGGGTATTTCAACCAAACCGTCGATGAAACCCCAGCGAGAAAACTATTTTCGAAAATCAGACTGTGCTCAGTTTCTTTGGTGCTTCTTTAGCTAGCTAACGTTACTTTACTAGCTAGCTACTCAACAACCCTTGACAAGCTGGCGACTGAGAGTGCCTCTTCATTCTATTGGTTAAGGCGGCGGAAGTAAAATGAAAACATTATTACATTTGTATCACGATAAAATGGCGAGTGATATTGTTTTATAAAGTTACATTCTTATTAGTTATGGGCATAATATTGAATTACAATGTATCCGATCCGTACTTTTTAACTTGAAGAAACATGAATTCCTCCAGTCTTTTAAAACAACACTGCAATGTACCTATCTTTTTATATATGCATTATTACTTGATTATACCTGAAATGTAGTGTATATACAGATACTGCATACGCATAGTTGCCTCCAGCACGTAATTGTATAATGGACACGAGACTCCAATTACCATCTGCCCTTGCGATATTTAAACGTCACATGGGGGCGGGCTCATGCTGTTGATGGTAGCCTACATCCCTGCGATCAAAACAAGGATAAGTGGAACGCAGCTAAATTACTGCAAAAAAATGTCTGCAGTTCGCTGTCTTCTGTGATGGGGAGTCGAATGACCCGAGGATTCCCCCATAAAATTCTTATTCGTCTGCTAAAGTTGATCAATCATGTCTGTAAGTAGTTTCTTAGCCTAGCCTTCTATGTGTTGCCTTTGAAATACATATTTTTTAAAGGAACTCAGCCCGGCTTTAAATTTACTCTTGAAAGTTGCAATAGTAGAATGCACAAGGTGCAATTTCGAAATTGGGTAGTGCATCATCAGTTCCTCTTGTCATGTTAGTCATTGCATACCTTGGAGAGCTATTTATACTAGCCCATGTCAGCTAACGTTCTTTAATATTTTTTTTGCCCATAGATATTGTTGTAGTCACTCAAATATAACATGAATACACATTAGACATGGCAAAATGTATAGAATTGCCATAAAATTAGCTTTAAAACTGCAAAATGTTCTTTGCACCCTGTGACAAGATGTGTAGAATTGCAGAAAATAAGGTTTAAACCTGCAAAATTCTCTCCACCAACAAGAGGGGTGTGAACAGTTTATGTCATGAACAGTGCTTGGAAAAGTTAGAGTCCATCCTCCCCCGAGTTAAGAAAATATAATTTTCATAGTCATGGCATGCTTTGTGAATGAATGAAGGTGTGGATTATTCTCCATCCACCCGAGCTATTGAAGATTTTAAAGCCAGAATAAAAAAATTAAATACATTTCAAAAACAAAAAAAGCTGTGGATTTTTGTCCATCCTCCCCGATTCAGAATATATCATTATCATAGTCATGGCACACTTTGTGTAAGAACTATCGAATATTAAAATCCGAACTCGTATTGATTAAAAAATAAATAAATTGAGGTTTGGATTATTCTCCATCCACCCGATTCAGAATATACCGTCTTCATAGTCATGGCATGCTTGTTTCAATAGCGAGTCACGAGAGGGAACCGAATATCCTGTTTAAAACGAATTGTACCTCGTAATTAAACCGTCTGATATTAGCTCATGAGGGAAGGCTGGGCTGTTTTTCAATAGTAGCTGTGTCAGTGAAAGCAGCATCTGTTTGCTCCAAGCATTACGTGGCCTCTGTCATTAATTGCCACAAACGATTTGGTATATTGGATTAGATTGGAAGACAGAGACACCCTTTAAAAAAAATGCAAAACCTGACAAAGGTAGGTAGAGGGGCAGGTAAGGAAAGGTTTTGAGATTTTACGGGGCCGTTTCCCCAAAAGTATCTTAGGTTCCAACGATGAACGTAGCCTTAAGTAAGAGCATCGTTAACCGTTGTTACTAAAGTTTCTCTTGAAAACGCTGGTTATTTAACGATTGCCTCAAACCAGTCCACTCGTAAACTGCTACATCGTTAGATGCTTTTTTGCCTTTCTGTGTCACATACACAGATCTCCGCTAAACACAAAATCAAGATTGTTCTGTCTTTCTGTGACATTAGATACAGTCTTTCTGTGACATTAGATACAGTATGTTTCCATTAACTTGTCCAGGGGTTTCTTGTCGACATTAAGAAAGTTTGCATGGAACATTGATGCGACAATTGCCTGCTAGGATGCGTTTACATGTAACTATCTTGAAGATAAAAACAGCTGGGTGTAGTGACGTCACACCAAAAAAAATAATATATACATTTTCACCAAACCTACGGTGTCGAATAAAAAGTGTTTCCATTACCCATTCAGGCAAATTGCACATTAATATATTGGCGACAGCCTGTAATGACCTCCCACCTATCGGTTTCATGGCTCAGGTAGCCCGCGAAAGCCAGCAAATATTTGCCACTTTCTAATAATTATATGCCAATGTATCCCCACGGTTCGTGCCATGGTGAAACTTGCAGTTTGACAAAAGAAAAATACACTCCTGTCGATTGGATAAAAATGTTGATCTTTAGAACATTTCTGCTGTAGACTCTGTCATTTCCATGACACATTTCCCAATTTATTTATGCCAAATTAACCTGGGTCAATGGAAACCTGCCTAGAAACTAAAAATACAAAATTGCAAGGATATAAAAGGATATAAAACCGAGAACTGTATTAAAATATAAATACAGTATAGGCCACATAGACCTATATATTTCAATGACAACATATTTCAATAGTTTTATGTAGCTATTTGTAAGTTTTTGTCTTTAGGCAAATGTTTTGCCTCAATATATTTCATGATGTGTAACGTGCAGAATGATGTGCCAAATCTTGATTTAGTTTATTATTATTATTATTATTTAAAATTTAACTCGGCAAGCCAGTTAAGAACAAATTCTTATTTACAATGACAACCTACACCGGCCAAACCCTAACCCGGACTTCGCTGGGCCAATTGTACACTGCCCTATGGGACTCTCAATCACGGCCGGTTGTGATACAGCCTGGAATCGAACCAGGGTCTGTAGTGACGCCTCTAACACTGAGATGCAGTGCCTTAGACCACTGCACCACTCGGGAGCCCAAAAAATGTTGTGCATTATTATAGGATATGCATTAGAATATGCCGCCTCAATATTTGATATCTCTCTAGATGATTCGTTGTCACTATTGTGGAATAATTTGAATGTTAAGGTAAGATTTAAAAGGGAGAATGCTGATCCGAGAGCAGTGCTTCCGTTCTTTCGATCCTATCAGTATCGACACATGCCTCTACGATTAACTTAACAAACGTTGTCTCTGCTTGGTGTGTTGGGAAATGCATGTTACATCTTGGGCCGTTGTAGGAAAGAAAGATGCATCATAAACCACTCGTAAACCTAAATTCCAGATCTATGCATCAGGAAACCGGGCCCAACTTCTGTATACTTCCCCAAGATGTAGAGAGAATGAGTTTGATTTCCTCTTACCAGAGCTACAGCTAATTGCTTTCACGTGGTATAATAATGAAGTCCACATCATGGCCTCACATACAGTACATTCTTTATTGTGCATGATCAGCTCCTATGATCAGTCATTCCAATGGAGGACTATTGGACAGGTGCCATATTAACAGTGCTGCATCTGTCTGGCAGAGTTTGGGTAACACCAACAAAGCACATTCCTGCGTTGTCATTATCTACCTGACTAAACAAAAAATATTTTGTACATTTTATATATTGGATATTTGTTGATGTAAGTATTGGTTAAGGATTTGCTGCACAGGTCCCAGATCTGGTCTGCTGCCTTGGAGTATATTGCTGTTCTTTATTGTAATTATATGGCTCTCTTTTCTCATACAGATGACCTTCGAGGCAGGGAGTAGAGTGAAGCTGCTGTTTGACTTCTGGGATGTGCAGGGACCCGCAGGTAGGCTAACATTGATGACAGGCCTGTGCCCTCAGGATAATCTACACAGTAAATCATATAGTTCAGAACCTGTTTGTCTGGCAGTCAAAGTGCAGTATAACTGCAGTATGCTGCAAATACTGCGTCCAAAATAACACTGTTTTTTTACTGCAGTAGTTTTGCAGTATAACTGCATAGTGTTTCAGGTACAACAAATTAACTTCTTGCAAATGAGATATTTTAGATCTGTTTCAATAGGGCCCCAAGTGATGGATGTACTGATTTCTTACATTCTTAGATTAGGTCACTGTTGTAGTCTGTACAGTACTATGTACAGTTGAAGTCGGAAGTTTATATACACTTAGGTTGTAGTCATTAAAACTCGTTTTTCAACCACTCCACACATTTCTTGTTAACAAACTATAGTTTTGGCAAGTTGGTTAGGACATCTACTTTGTGCATGACACAAGTCATTTTTCCAACAATTTTTTACAGACAGATTATTTCACTTTTATAATTCACTGAATCACAATTCCAGTGTGTCAGAAGTTTACATACGCTAAGTTGACTGTGCCTTTAAACAGCTTGGAAAATTCCTGAAAATTGTCATGGCTTTAGGAGCTTCTGATAGGCTAATTGACATAATTTGAGTCAATTGGAGGTGTACCTGTGTATGTATTTCAAGGCCTACCTTCAAACTGTGTCTCTTTGCTTGACATCATGGGAAAATCAAAAGAAATCAGCCACGACCTTAGAAAAAAAATGTAGACCTCCACAAGTCTGGTTTATCCAGTATTAACACGATGGGACCACGCAGCCGTCATACCGCTCAGGAAGGAGATGCGTTCTGTCTCCTAGAGATTAACGTACTTTGGTGCAAAAAGTGCACCAATCCCAGAACAACAGCAAAGGACCTTGTGAAGATGCTGGAGGAAACAGGTACAAAAGTATCTCTATCTACAGTAAAACGAGTCCTATATCGACATAACCTAAAAGGCCGCTCAGCAAGGAAGAAGCCACTGCTACAAAACCACCATAAAAAAGCCAGACTACGGTTTGCAACTGCACATGGGGACAAAGATCGTACTTTTTGGAGAAATGTCCACTGGTCTGGTGATACAAAAATAGAACTGTTTGGCAATAATGACCATCGTTCTGTTTGGAGGAAAAACGGGGGAGGCTTGCAAGCCGAAGTACACCATCCCAACCGTGACGCATGGGGGTGGCAGCATCATGTTGTGGGGGTGCTTTGCTGCAGGAGGGACTGGTGCACTTCACAAAATAGAAGGCATCATGAGGGAGGACAATTATGTGGATATATTGAAGCAACATCTCAAGACATTAGTCAGGAAGTTAAAGCTTGGTCGCAAATGGGTCTTCCAAATGGACAATGACCCCAAGCATACTTCCAAAGTTGTGGCAAAATGGCTTAAGCACAACAAAGTCAAGGTATTGGAGTGGCCATCCCAACGCCCTGACCTCAATCCTATATAAAATTTACCCCAAATTTGTAGACAGAACTGAAAAAGCGTATGCGAGCAAGTAGGCCTACAAACCTGACTCCGTTACACCAGCTCTGTCCGGAGGAATGGGCCAAAATTCCCCCAACTTATTGTGGGACGCTTGTGGAAGGCTACCCAAAACGTTTGACCCAAGTTAAACAATTTAAAGGCAATGCTACCAAAGACTAATTGAGTGTATGTAAACTTGTGACCCACTGGGAATGTGATGAAAGAAATAAAAGCTGAAATAAATAATTCTCTACTATTATTCTGACATTTCACATTCTTAAAATAAAGTGGTGATCCTAACTGACCTAAGACAGGGAATTTTTACTAGGATTAAATGTCAGGAATTGTGAAAAACTAAGTTTTAAATGTATTTGGCTAAATTGTATGTAAACTTCCAACTTCAACTGTATAGTTCCAGACCGAGCTGTGGTCACTGATGAACATTATTGCTGTCAGCCATGATAAGCTCTGTTGTCAATGTGTTTGCAGGGATGGTGCTGTCTGTGTTCGTGGTCCTCCTGTTGACAGTGTTCTACGAGCTGCTGAAGGTGTGGAAGGACCAGCTGGGAAAGCCCTTAAAGCAGCCCACTCAGCCAGCCTTCCCACTGCCCTTCCCCCCTCCCCTCCACTCCTCAGACTGCCAGGGAAGCAGCACTGTGTTTGCCAGTAGCCTGTCAGAGTCTTCTCTGGCCCCCATGGAACAGGCTGCTCCCACTCCCTCCCCCATGAACAGGTAGGATTCAAACAGGAGCCCATGTAGTTCTCTGTAATTAACATGTTCCAGGGATGCTGGCTTTAATCTACTGCTTCACAAATTGTCAAGAGTGCGCATGTGTAACAGTATTGCTTCCATCCATCTCCTTGCCCCAACTTGGGCTCGAACCACAGACAACAGTCACCCACAAAGCATCATTACTTATTGCTCCACAAAAGCCACGGCCCTTGCAGAGCAAGGGAAACTACTACTTCAAGGACTAAGAGCGCGTGACATCACTGATTGAAAAGAATCCACCGCTAACTAGCTAGCCATTTCACTCCCTTTCCTCCCGGAGGACCTGAGCCCTGGGACCATGCCCCAGGACTAACTGGCCTGATTACTCCTTGCTGTCCCCCAGTCCACCTGGTCGTGCTCCTACTTAAGTTTAAACTGTTGTCTGCTGCCATGGAACAGCCAGAAGAGGACTGGCCACTCCTCAGAGCCTGGTTCCTCTCTAGGTTTCTTCCTAAGTTCCTTCCTTTCTAGGGAGTTTTTCCTAGCCACAATGCTTCTAGATCTGCATTGCTTGCTGTTTGGGGTTTTAGGCTGACGTAAAAAGGGCTTTATAAATACATTTGATTGATTCACACAGGTTACACATGCACCTGGTTTCCCATGCCTACATAATGCACTGATAAATGATGAATAAATAACAGCTGATAATTAGACCCATGAGAACCTGAACTGTGCACCTCTATATAATGACTCCAGAGAGAGTACTGCAGTAGTCCCAGTTGTATTAGATAGAATGTTGTGGCCCCGTCCGCCTGTGTGGAAAACAACCTGTGGTTACCTAGGTTATCCCATTGGCTCACAGAAAAACATTGCCTGCATTCTCACTACTTAGAAAAACGTAATGTTAGGACTTCCCTCATGCCCCTTTTCATGACGGCGCTAGCAGCCACAAGAGTGCTAGCTAGCTACCAACTGAAACATTAAGCTAGCCAAAAACAACACAAACAAACGGTCTACACAGCTACAAGTAGTGAGTGGAGTTAGTTTATACTAAACAAGTTAAATGTCTTATCTGTGATGTTTTTCACACACATACAGTGGGGAGAACAAGTATTTGATACACTGCCGATTTTGCAGGTTTTCCTACTTACAAAGCATGTAGAGGTCTGTCATTTTTATCATAGGTACACTTCAACTGTGAGAGGCGGAATCTAAAACAAAAATCCAGAAAATCACATTGTATGATTTTTAAGTAATTAATTTGCATTTTATTGCATGACATAAGTATTTTGATCAACCTACCAACCAGTAAGAATTCCGGCTCTCACAGACCTGTTAGTTTTACTTTAAGAAGCCCTCCTGTTCTCCACTCATTACCTGTATTAACTGCACCTGTTTGAACTCATTACCTGTATAAAAGACACCTGTCCACACACTCAATCAAACAGACTCCAACCTCTCCACAATGGCCAAGACCAGAAAGCTGTGTAAGGACATCAGGGATAAAATTGTAGACCTGCACAAGGCTGGGATGGGCTACAGGACAATAGGCAAGCAGCTTGGTGAGAAGGCAACAACTGTTGGCGCAATTATTAGAAAATGGAAGAAGTTCAAGATGACGGTCAATCACCCTCGGTCTGGGCTCCATGCAAGATCTCACTCGTGGGGCATCAATGATCATGAGGAAGGTGAGGGATCAGCCCAGAACTACACGGCAGGACCTGGTCAATGACCTGAAGAGAGCTGGGACCACAGTCTCAAAGAAAACCATTAGTAACACATTACGCCGTCATGGATTAAAATACTGCAGCGCACGCAAGGTCCCCCGCTCAAGCCAGCGCATGTCCAGGCCCGTCTGAAGTTTGCCAATGACCATCTGGATGATCCAGAGGAGGAATGGGTGAAGGTCATGTGGTCTGATGAGAAAAAATAGAGCTTTTTGGTCTAAACTCCACTCGCCGTGTTTGGAGGAAGAAGAAGGATGAGTACAGCCCCAAGAACACCATCCAATCGTGAAGCATGGAGGTGGAAACATCATTCTTTGGGGATGCTTTTCTGCAAGGGGACAGGACGACTGCACCGTATTGAGGGGAGGATGGATGGGGCCATGTATCGGAGATCTTGGCCAACAACCTCCTTCTCTCAGTAAGACATTGAAGATGGGTCGTGGCTGGGTCTTCCAGCATGACAACGACCCGCAACACACAGCCAGGGCAACTAAGGAGTGGCTCCGTAAGAAGCATCTCAAGGTCCCGGAGTGGCCTAGCCAGTCTCCAGACCTGAACCCAATAGAAAATCTTTGAGGGAGCCGAAAGTCCGTATTGCCCAGCGCACACCGAAACCTGAAGGATCTGGAGAAGGTCTGTATGGAGGAGTGGGCCAAATCCCTGCTGCAGTGTGTGCAAACCTGGTCAAGAACTACAGGAAACGTATGATCTCTGTAATTGCAAACAAAGGTTTCTGTACTAAATATTAAGTTCTGCTTTTCTGATGTATCAAATACTTATGTCATGCAATAAAATGCTAATTAATTACTTAAAAATCATACAATGTGATTTTCTGTATTTTTGTTTTAGATTCTGTCTCTCACAGTTGAAGTGTACCTATGATAAAAATGACAGACCTCTACATGCTTTGTAAGTAGGAAAACCTGCAAAATCGGCAGTGTATCAAATACTTGTTCTCCCCACTGTAGCTATGTGTAGCCTACTTGTACACCGGGTCCCCACATTTCCCACTGAATATCCCAAAGCAACAGGGCTCTTCTAGCAGGCTACATTTCCCTACATGGAAGCATTGCAACCCGTAGGTTGGGATTTTGTTAACCTAATTACATGTACATTGAACAACAGAAGCTTTTCGGCATGTTTTGTTATTTCTGTATAACAACTTTGACAGTTGGCTCTTTTACAGTGGGGGTCAATGTTTTCCCCAATTTGTTGGTGGTGGTCGAGGGGAAATTCCTTCTTATGACCCGAATACCGACTTGGAGTATATTACTCTTCTGTCTCCTCTCCACCAGATGGCGTCTTCATGGTATCCAGACAGCCATACACATCCTGCAGGTGACTCTGGGCTACATACTGATGCTGTGTGTCATGTCCTACAACACCTGGATCTTCCTGGGGGTCATCTTGGGCTCTGTCCTGGGATACTTCATATGGTTCCCTCTACTGGGTCAAATCTAATCAAACAGCGGAATCGAAAGAGTCCTTTTCCTGGACTACAGATCTACAGGGACTAGATATCCCATACCTGTTGGTCAAAGATTTGATCTGAAGAGCATATCGTACAAACTCCCATGGTGTTTGTCATTCGGACTCTGTTGTGCACTGATGCGCAATAGATCTCCCTGTGACTGTGTCACTTATCAAGTTACCTGAAGTGGAAGGTTGTCACAGTATTTCTTCCCTACTTATACATGATCTTAAGTAAAAAGCAAGATGGAGACTTCCATATAGTGACAGATGTACACAGAGTACAGCATGGTAGATGAGTGATCAAGCACACCCATGGTACCTTTTTATCACAAAGTTTCATCAAGTTTTACATTTTGTGTTCAAGCAAGGCAACTGTTACCCTGTACTATGTACTACACATCCACAGTCATCATTTTGACCAGGGCCCGTGAGTAGCTACAGGGCTTGAGGTCAATGTTGTCAACCTGTGGTTACTTGACTTAAGGCAGGGCTGCCCAACCCTCTTCCTGGAGATCTACTGTCCTGTATGTTTTCTGTCCAACCCTAATTTAGGATATCTAATTAGTAGAATCAGGTGTGTTTAAATTAGGGTTGGAATGAAAACCAACAGGACTGTAGATCTCCAGGAAGAGGTTTGGGCAGCCCTGACCTAAGGTTTGTCATTCTACCATTTCACTCCAAGGTCAGACTTCCAGCCAGCACTATAGTCACAAGACAACATTGAGGAATTGCCACCTTGACAGCACAGAAGCATGTGATGGAGTATTGTAAACTCCATAGATACCCAATGAGCCTGACATGCAGTAACAGATTGTTCTAGTGCTCTGAAATACAGAGGAGAACAGAATCTGGGTCATGTTGCGTTTTTTAATCATTTGCAAGAAAGCCACTGTAGAGAAACCAACCATTTAGTGCCTTTTATATCCAATAAACAGATGGATATTAGCTATTTTCTGTTGAATTATCCAGTAGCCTAGTTTGAAAACATGGATGAATGCAATACTTTTTTTTATGCCCAATTAATCTATAAAGTCAACTGAAAGTAGATAACGGATTACTCATACAAGGCTTCTAAAGTGTTTTTGTTCAAAAAGTTCCTATTGAGAAATACCCATGTAGACATGTGCTTACTGTTGTTTTAGTGTAATTTTATTCTAATTATCAATAAATACCACCAACTTTAAGAATTTTCAGAAAATCGAATATGATATAATTGATTTGAAAATGCATTTTAGTCTAGAGATACAGATGAACAATAGGAAAACCATAAAATCAACTTATTTATTAATCCATACAACTATACCCAGTCATACATATAGCTAAACACAATCAATAAAAAGTTATTGCATGGAGCTTTACATATAAAATAAAGAATATAGCAGAGGCTGGTGCATTGAGCACCACACAGTATGTGTCATAAATAAGAAGGAAACAGAGGCACTGAGTGAACTAACCCTTTAAGTCATGGAGTTACATGGAAATATTTTCCTCAAGGCTACAAACTGATTAAGCCTGATTTAAGAACAATGTGCCTTGAATATACAGTGTCCATAAACATAGCATTGATAGTTTAGGAAATAATACATTTGATTTCCCTCATTTTAAAAGAGTGGGGGAAATGACTTGGTTATTTTCCCATGATTCCCTTTGTTTGGCCAGAAGAGACTGACACAGAGGCCTCTTCATGACAAGGTACATAGCCTGCTGTCAGTCATCCAGACCTCCCACACGCAGACAGCATTCTATCTCAATGAGATTCTGCTGATGCGTCACAGTCAAAAGTTATCAGCAGAGAAAGTCCCTTTAGTAACAACTGTAAGCATAATTATGACGGTGGCATTTCAGTAGCACTGTAGCCGACATGGGACCTCTAGCATCTATAATACGACTGTAGTGACTGCTACCATTTGAGCAGCTCCCCTCACACTTAAGGGTTGGACTAACATGCATAGAAAATCAGTCAGTAAGCAAGTGCCATTTCATGCTGAAGTCATGCACTGTAAAAAGATAGTGTTGAAACAATAAGGCCACTTGTGAAAATAAAAAAATGATGGTTGAAAAAGAGGCTCAACATACACTTATTCAAGACAAAATGTCTGACTGACTTAGCAACTTGTATAAAACTAATGTAAAAACATGTTAAAAAGCAGTGCTCCCAGACCCTGAATAGAATGACAGCTACATCTCTATAATGATATGTTATACACAACAATGTCCATTACAGTAGGATAACATGCCAGACTGTTTGCGTCAACCGCCTGCCTACAGTGCCCCCTACTGCTGAATAAAAGGACATGTAATGACCAGTGGGTGTGTGACTGCCCATGAACCATAGAGTTCTAACTATCTATGTCATGCATCTCTGTGAACATATCCTTAGGGCCCTTGCAGATAGGCCTCTGTAGTGTAATGTGTATCTTCTGCATCCACAATTCTCCCCACATCCCTTATCCAATTCTGACTTAAATTCCTTACTCCTTAGTGACCACACAATCTAAGGATAATGCAGCAGATACCTGCGGTTCAGTGTCACACACAAAAGCTTGAGGAATAGAGTAAAATAAAATGTAAAATTAAGAGAAATTAAACTTGAACAAACATGACTTCAGATGAGAGGTTGGAAGTCACAGTTAAATAGGCCACTGTTGTAGATGTGACTGTACGGAATATAAACCAGAAAAACAATGCTGAGGGGTCAGGAATTATCAGTTAACACAGACTAAAATGAAACGTTTTTGCTCCCTTGTCCTACCATTCAAAATCTTATATACAATTTCTGTCTTGCCTTCTGCTGTTTAGGTTACTGTAGCCTCCCCGGTCTCACTCGTTGTGCAGTGCAGTGTCTCCCGGCTCTAAAACCACCACCACCTCTCCTGGGTCGACTACAGTGTCCTCTGTTTTCAGAGCATCCATGATTGGCTGAGCTTTGCCCTCATTCAAGGCCTCATTGGTAGGCGGCTGGAAGCCGCTGTCATCATGCCCCCAGGGGCTGGAGTCAGCCAATGGCGGGGCCATCTCTGCGTCAGAGTCTACGGCACACTCAGTTATCCTCTCTCCATCCTCTTCCTGTACCGCTATCTCTATTTCCTGTATGGCGTTCTTGATGGCCGCCTCGTCTTCCTCCCCCTTGCCTTCAATAGCTGCCTCCCCCTTTTCCTGAAGCCCCCCCTCAGCTACCTGGTCTGGACTTCCTGTTTCTACCAGCTGCTCGTTAACTTCCTGTGGGTCGCGCATCCACTGTGGTGACTTCCTGTGTGTCTCCACCACGGTGGTGATGAGTGTCACCTCCTCCTCCTTCCCATCCTCCAGCGTCAGCGTCCCTGTCCCATTGGTGAGAACAGCTAAGTCCTCCTCTGAAGCCGAGACCATCATCTCCACCACCGGTTTGCTGTGGTAACAGATCTCCTGCACGCTGTCTGGAGAATCAGGCTCCTTGGGGGGGTGTGGTTCCGTGGGGGTCTCTTGCTCCTTGGGCTCCTGAGCTTTAACCTCCACCTCCTCAATCTCTCCCTCCTCGGGGATGAAGTCCACCCCCGGCACCTCCAGGCATGACTCATAGGGCAGTGGACCCATCTCGTCCAGCTGGATCATGGAGACCACTTGCCTACGCCTCCTGCTGGACTGGCCGCCTCCTCCCAGGGCCCCCTCAGGCTCCTCATTCCCACCCCTGAACTGGGTGGCCCAGTCCACCGAGGGGTTCTCCCCCAGCAGGTGGAGGTTGGGGTCGCTGTTGGTTAGGATCATGCTGTCTCTGTACAGGTTGTGTTTCTTATGGACCGCCGCCTCTTTCACAGCTGTAGGCAAACATAGAATCACTACCATGCTAACAGTTCATTTGTGTCACATTCCATCAGGGCCATATCACCAATCACCTCAGAATAGCACTGCTGGATCTGCTGATCTAAGATGACCATATAATCTTGTTCAGTACTCTGAGATGCTTTGTGAATCTCTCCAATTATCTAGTCTATGCCAGGCCAGTGTCCACATGCGTGGCCACCACTCACCCATCATGATGTCCTTGGTGACAGACTGCAGCACCACCTCCTCAAACACGTTCTCCACCAGAATGAACTGGGAGAAGTCCTCAAAGATCAGCTCCTGGAAGCGAGGGAGGTCCTGAGAGGTAGGAGATGAGAGGTTACAGACGAATGCATTCAACATAGGTAACGTCCCAAGTGGCACCCCAGTCCCTATATAGTGCACTACTCTTGACCAGAGTTTATAGGGTTCCATACGGGTGGCTAAAGTCTGAAGGGTATCACTATACTCAGTGAGCCTCACCAGATGGAAGGTGGGAGAGAGCTGCTTCAGCATGTAGGGGATGATGATCTGTAGCAGGGCCTCTCTGAAGAACTTCTTACGTACCGTGCTACTGTCATAGTCATATTTCTGAGAGGGATAAAGACACAAGACCTTAGACTCTTTGATCCGTGATGGCAAGGGTTGCAAAATTCCATAAACTTTCCCAAATTCCCAGGTTTTCCGGCCTCCCGATTGGAATATTCCCGGTATCAGGTGGGAAATCTGGAATCCTCCAACCAGAATTTCGGGAAAACCTTGGAATTTTTGGAAAGTAACTGGAATTTTGCAACCGTATTGAGGGCCAATCTATTCTTATATCAATCAATTAATCCATTCAATCAATCCAGTCATTCGCCTTCATCCTAATCCACCCTCAGACTAACTAACGAACCTTAAGCACTCTGTCTTGACAGCAGTGGATGGTCTTACACAGGTCCTCTCCTCCCTGGACCTTTCCCTCCAGACTCTGGTGGAGCAGATGCTCAAACGTGTACACAGCATTGTCCATTTGCTGTTACAGAGGAGAGAAGACATAAGTGATACATGTGGGGGGGGGACATTCCTACTGATCATTCCTACTGATCTGACACATTTGTTTGCCATTAGCCAATTAGCGTTTCTCAACAAGTTCAAAACACGTGAATGCATCCAACTCGTATTTACTACTTCACAACTAGAAATTACCACCTTCCCACTTGGTTATGAACACAGCATCAGAGCTTCAAAAAACTAAAGTGTTGGTAGTCTGGTGTGGCAGGGCACATCCATACCCACTATGCCTACTAGGTGGTGGGATTTGTGGGTTAAGGTCTCACCTCTCTCATGAGGATTTGAGCCCTTTGGATGAACACGGAGGGGCTTGACACATCAAACCTCTGCTGCAGTCCCTCCAGATTCAGCTGCTCCACCTTCTCATAGCAGCTCTGCATCTTCACCGGGTGGAACGCCAGCATAGAGATCTTCTCCATGTGCTGAGAGAGTGATGGTGAAAGGGGCGAGGGGAAAGAAGGAGAGACAGGGAGCGAATGAGAAAGAGGTGGGGGTAGGTAGAGAGAGAAAGGGTAGGGGAGCGAGAGAAAGAGTGTGGGTTAAAGACAGACAGAGGGATGAGGACTTGGCACCAAAGACAATCCCCCAGTGTCCCTGCGAACCCGTCTGGTGTGTCCAGTCCGGTGGTCCACTCACCTCCGCCAGTTTGTCCTTGCCCCCTCCGTTGAGCGTGTTCTTGCTGACCTCCACCAGCTCTCTGAAGAAGACGTCTCGGACCTCGGAAAAGCCTCGGCTAGTGGGCTCCATCAGGGCCTCCAGGATGGAGCTGAGGAAGGGCTGGACGCTGACCCGCAGGAGCTGCTCTGCCCTGGGCAACACCAGAGCTACAGAGTGGGGAGACATGGAGGAGTATTGTTAGTCACCATGGTGGTCAGTAGAGAGTAAACACCCACACTTCCAGACCACAGTATTACCCAGAGCATTACCTAGCAGCCTAAACTCCACTCCATGGTGAAGGAAGTTTCTGATGAATTTCACCAATGGAGTGGATCCGAGACCAGGCTTTGTGGAATCTAGCTCTGACTGCATCGATTAGCCCAAGGTCAATACTTAAAAAAAAATACAAATTATGAAATGGCCACCTTTGTAGTTACGTGCCTCTGTTTGCTGAAACCATACTTTTCTAATAAACGTTAATCAAATACAACCAACTGTTTGCTCATTGGTGTTGCTCTAAGATTTCAACTCAGCGCAAATGCGCATGTGGCAATTGAATCTCAACAAGGAAAAAGTCGGTGGCGGTATTTGATTAACGTTTATTGAAAAAGTATGTATTTCTGCAAAGAAAGGCATGCAACTACAGAGGACAAAGGTACAAGGTTGGCGTTTCATAATTTAAAGTTGGAGCTAGATTCCACAAAGCCTTGTCTCGGCTTACCCAAAGGCATCAGACTGAAAAGTCCGGAGGAAAGCAAGGGTGGGAACAGGTTCAGGGAACAGAACACAAAATAATGACATTATTTGAGAAACAGAACTCGAACTGAAAACGAAAGTGATCTATACTGTTCCTGGAACAAAGCCGTTATATTATAAGCATGGAAACTGTTTAATAACATTATTTTACGTTCCGGGCATTTTTTTCCCAGTCACACAAAAATCCTAACAAAGCGCCTATGCAAAGCCCTCACTCCGTCACTCAGAAACTTATTCCAGCATCTGCCTGCCAGCTGGAAATCTTTGCTACTGGGTGTGTGTGTGTGTAGGCTACCTGCCCCTCCACACTGAAGCATAGATTACTGTAGCCTCCTGACAACGTTACATAGATTACTGTAGCCTCCTGACAATGTTACATAGGTTACTGTAGCCTCCTGACAACATTACATAGATTACTGTAGCCTCCTGACAACGTTACATAGATTGATCTTGTAGCCTCCTGACAACATTACATAGATTACTGTAGCCTCCTGACAACATTACATAGGTTACTGTAGCCTCCTGACAACATTACATAGAACTGTAGCCTCCTGACAACATTACATAGATTACTGTAGCCTCCTGACAACATTACATAGATTACTGTAGCCTCCTGACAACGTTACATAGGTTACTGTAGCCTCCTGACAACATTACATAGATTACTGTAGCCTCCTGACAACATTACATAGTTACTGTAGCCTCCTGACAACGTTACATAGATTACTGTAGCCTCCTGACAACATTACATAGATTACTGTAGCCTCCTGACAACGTTACATAGATTACTGTAGCCGTCCTGACAACATACATAGATTACTGTAGCCTCCTGACAACTTACTAATTACTGTAGCCTCCTGACAACATTACATAGATTACTGTAGCCTCCTGACAACGTTACATAGGTTACTGTAGCCTCCTGACAACATTACATAGGTTACTGTAGCCTCCTGACAACGTTACATAGATTACTGTAGCCTCCTGACAACGTTACATAGTATTACTGTAGCCTCCTGACAACGTTACAATGGTTACTGTAGCCTCCTGAAAAGTTACATAGATTACTGTAGCCTCCTGACAACATTACATAGAGTTACTGTAGCCTCCTGACAACGTTACATAGGTTACTGTAGCCTCCTGACAACGTTACATAGGTTACTGTAGCCTCCTACAACATTACATAGATTACTGGTAGCCTCCTGACACTTACATAGAGTTACTGTAGCCTCCTGACAATACATAGATTACTGTAGCCTCCTGACAACGTTACATGATTACTGTAGCCTCCTGACAACATTACATAGATTACTGTGGCCTCTGACAACGTTACATAGGTTACTGTAGCCTCCTTGACACATTACATAGATTACTGTAGCTCCTGACAACGTACATAGATTACTGTAGCCTCCTGACAACATTACATAGGTTACTGTAGCCTCCTGACAACGTTACATAGATTACTGTAGCCTCCTGACAACATTACATAGATTACTGTAGCTCCTGACAACGTACATAGTTACTGTAGCCTCCTGACAACATTACATAGATTACTGTGCCTCCTGAACAACGTTACATAGGTTACTGTAGCCTCCTGACAACATTACATAGAGTACTTGTAGCTCCTGACAACGTTACATAGATTACTGTAGCCTCCTGACAACGTTACATAGATTACTGTAGCCTCCTGACAACGTACATAGATTACTGTAGCCTCCTGACAACATTACATAGGTTACTGTAGCCTTCCTGACAACGTTACATAGGTTACTGTAGCCTCCTGACAACGTTACATAGATTACTGTAGCCTCCTGACAACATTACATAGGTTACTGTAGCTCCTGACAACGTACATAGATTACTGTAGCCTCCTGACAACATTAATAGATTACTGTAGCCTCCTGACAACGTTACATAGATTACTGTAGCCTCCTGACAACGTTACATAGATTACTCTAGCCTCCTGACAACGATACATAGATTACTGTAGCCTCCTGACAACATTACATAGGTTACTGTAGCCTCCTGACAACTTACATAGGTTACTGTAGCCTCCTGACAACGTTACATAGATTACTGTAGCCTCCTGACAACGTTACATAGATTACTCTAGCCTCCTGACAACGATACATAGATTACTGAGCCTCCTGACAACATTACATAGGTTACTGTAGCTCCTGACAACGTTACATAGATTACTCTAGCCTCCTGACAACGATACATAGATTACTGTAGCCTCCTGACACATTACATAGATTACTGAGCCTCCTGACAACGTTACGTAGGTTACTGTAGCCTACTGACAACGTTACATAGGTTACTGTAGCCTACTGACAACGTTACATAGATTTCTGTAGCCTACTGACAACTTACATAGGTTACTGTAGCCTACTGACACCTTACATAGGTTACTGTAGCCTCCTGACAACGTTACATAGGTTACTGTAGCTCCTGACAATGTTACATAGATTACTGTAGCCTCCTGACACGTTACATAGGTTACTGTAGCCTCCTGACAACGTTACATAGATTACTGTAGCCTCCTGACAACGTTACATAGATTACTGTAGCCTCCTGACAATGTTACATAGATTACTGTAGCCTCCTGACAACGTTACATAGGTTACTGTAGCCTACTGACAACGTTACATGGTTACTGTAGCCTCCTGACAACGTTACATAGATTACTCTAGCCTCCTGACAACGATACATAGGTTACTGTAGCCTCCTGACAACGTTACCTAGATTACTGTAGCCTCCTGACAACGTTACATAGGTTACTGTAGCCTACTGACAACGTTACATAGATTACTGTAGCCTCCTGACAACGTTACATAGATTACTCTAGCCTCCTGACAACGATACTAGGTTACTGTGCTCCTGACAACGTTACCTAGATTACTGTAGCCTCCTGACAACGTTACATAGGTTACTGTAGCCTCCTGACAACGTTACATAGGTTACTGTAGCCTCCTGACAACGATACATAGATTACTGTAGCCTCCTGACAACGTTACATAGTTACTGTAGCCTCCTGACAACGACCTAGATTACTGTAGCCTCCTGACAACGTTACATAGGTTACTGTAGCCTCCTGACAACGTTACTAGATTACTGTAGCCTCCTGACAACGTTACATAGGTTACTGTAGCCTCCTGACAACGTTACATAGATTACTGTAGCGCTCCTGACAACATTACATAGATTACTGTAGCCCCCTGACAACATTACATAGGTTACTGTAGCCTCCTGACAACGTTACCTAGATTACTGTAGCCTCCTGACAACGTTACATAGGTTACTGTAGCCTCCTGACAACGTTACATAGTTACTGTAGCCTCCTGACAGATTACATAGGTTACTGTAGCCTCCTGACAACGTTACATAGATTACTGTAGCCTCCTGACAACGTTACATAGGTTACTGTAGCTACTGACAACGTTACATAGGTTACTGTAGCCTCCTGACAACGTTACCTAGATTACTGTAGCCTACTGACAACGTTACATAGTTACTGTAGCCTCCTGACAACGTTACCTAGATTACTGTAGCCTTCTGAAACGTTACATAGATTACTTAGCTCCTGACAACGTTACATAGATTACTGTAGCCTCCTGACAACGTTACATAGGTTACTGTAGCCTCCTGACAATGTTACATAGGTTACTGTAGCCTCTTGACAACATTACATAGGTTACTGTAGCCTCCTGACAACGTTACATAGATTACTGTAGCCTCCTGACAACGTTACATAGGTTACTGTAGCCTCCTGACAATGTTACATAGATTACTGTAGCCTCCTGACAACGTTACATAGGTTACTGTAGCCTCCTGACAATGTTACAGAGGTTACTGTAGCCTCCTGACAATGTTACATAGATTACTGTAGCCTCTGACAACGTTACATAGATTACTGTAGCCTCCTGACAACGTTACATAGATTACTGTAGCCTCCTGACAACGTTACATAGGTTACTGTAGCCTCCCTGACAACGTACCTAGATTACTGTAGCCTCCTGACAACGTTACATAGGTTACTGTAGCCTTCTGACAACGTTACATAGATTACTGTAGCCTCCTGACAACGTGACATAGATTACTAGCTTGCATGTTACATAGGTACTGTAGCCTCCTGACAATGTTACATAGGTTACTGTAGCCTCCTGACAATGTTTACATAGGTTACTGTAGCCTCCTGACAAAACGTTACATAGATACTGTAGCCTCCTGACAACGTTACATAGGTTACTGTACCCTCCTGACAATGTTACATAGGTTACTGTAGCCTCCTGACAATGTTACATAGATTACTGTAGCCTCCTGACAATGTTACATAGGTTACTGTAGCCTCCTGACAATGTTACATAGATTACTGTAGCCTCCTGACAAATGTTACATAGATTACTGTAGCCTCCTGACGACGTTACATAGATTACTGTAGCCTCCTGACAATGTTACATAGATTACTGTAGCCTACTGACAACGTTACATAGTTACTGTAGCCTCCTGACAATGTTACATAGGTTACTGTAGCCTCCTGACAATGTTACATAGGTTACTGTAGCCTCCTGACAACGTTACATAGATTACTGTAGCCTCCTGACAACGTTACATAGATTACTGTAGCCTCCTGACAACGTTACATAGGTTACTGTAGCTTCCTGACAACGTTACTGTAGCCTCCTGACAAAGTTACATAGGTTACTGTAGCCTCCTGACAATGTTACATAGGTTACTGTAGCCTCCTGACAATGTTACATAGGTTACTGTAGCCTCCTGACGACGTTACATAGGTTACTGTAGCTTCCTGACAACGTTACTGTAGCCTCCTGACAATGTTACATAGGTTACTGTAGCCTCCTGACAATGTTACATAGGTTACTGTAGCTCCTGACAATGTTACATAGGTTACTGTAGCCTCCTGACAACGTTACATAGATTACTGTAGCCTCCTGACAACGTTACATAGTTACTGTAGCCTCCTGACAACGTTACATAGATTACTGTAGCCTCCTGACAACATTACATAGGTTACTGTAGCCTCCTGACAACGTTACATAGATTACTGTAGCCTCCTGACAACGTTACGTAGATTTACTGTAGCCTCCTGACAACGTTACATAGGTTACTGTAGCCTCCTGACGACGTTACATAGGTTACTGTAGCCTCCTGACAACATTACATAGATTACTGTAGCCTCCTGACAACGTTACGTAGATTACTGTAGCCTCCTGACAACGTTACATAGGTTACTGTAGCCTCCTGACGACGTTACATAGATTACTGTAGCCTCCTGACAACGTTACATAGGTTACTGTAGCCTCCTTGACAAACATTACATAGATTACTGTAGCCTCCTGACAACGTTAACTAGATTACTGTAGCTCCTGACAACGTTACGTAGATACTGTAGCCTCCTGACAACGTTACATAGGTTACTGTAGCCTCCTGACAACGTTACATAGATTACTGTAGCCTCCTGACAACGTTACATAGGTTACTGTAGCCTCCTGACAACCTTACATAGATTACTTGTAGCCTCCTGACAACGTTACATAGGTTACTGTAGCCTCCTGACAACGTTACATAGGTTACTGTAGCCTCCTGACAACGTTACATAGATTACTGTAGCCTCCTGACAACGTTACATAGGTTACTGTAGCCTCCTGACAACCTTACATAGATTACTGTAGCCTCTGACAACGTTACATAGGTTACTGTAGCCTCCTGACAACGTTACATAGGTTACTGTAGCCTCCTGACAATGTTACATAGGTTACTGTAGCCTCCTGACAACATTACATAGGTTACTGTAGCCTCCTGACAACGTTACATAGGTTACTGTAGCCTCCTGACAACGTTACATAGATTACTGTAGCCTCCTGACAACGTTACATAGGTTACTGTGCCTCCTGACAACGTTCATAGGTTACTGTAGCCTCCTGACAATGTTACATAGATTACTGTAGCCTCCTGACAATGTTACATAGGTTACTGTAGCCTCCTGACAACGTTACATAGATTACTGTAGCCTCCTGACAACGATACATAGGTTACTGTAGCTTCCTGACAACGTTACTGTAGCCTCCTGACAAAGTTACATAGGTTACTGTAGCCTCCTGACAATGTTACATAGGTTACTGTAGCCTCCTGACGACGTTACATAGGTTACTGTAGCTTCCTGACAACGTTACTGTAGCCTCCTGACAAAGTTACATAGGTTACTGTAGCCCCTGACAAAGTTACATAGGTTACTGTAGCCTCCTGACAATGTTACATAGGTTACTGTAGCTTCCTGACAACGTTACTGTAGCCTCCTGACAAAGTTACATAGGTTACTGTAGCCTCCTGACAATGTTACATAGGTTACTGTAGCCTCCTGACAATGTTACATAGATTACTGTAGCCTCCTGACAACGTTACATAGGTTACTGTAGCCTCCTGACAACGTTACATAGATTACTGTAGCCTCCTGACAACATTACAAGGTTACTGTAGCCTCCTGACAACGTTACATAGATTACTGTAGCCTCCTGACAACGTTACGAGATTACTGTAGCCTCCTGACAACGTTACATAGTTACTGTAGCCTCCTGACGACGTTACATGATTATGTAGCCTCCTGACAACGTTACATAGGTTACTGTAGCCTCCTGACAACGTTACATAGATTACTGTGGCCTCCTGACAACGTTACAATCGTGATTCAGAAATTAGGGAGAGATGTTTAAAAGAATGTATTAACTTTTTTCAATGCTAGTTAAGTATACTATAGTTATCATGTTTCACATTGGATTTATGAACTACAAAAAGGTAAGACGTGTTTTTAATTTTAGTGCTGCTCTGCAGACACAAGCCTGTTAGCTAGCTCTGGTTAGTTTGCTCTGGTCCAACGTTAAACCAAATCGAAAGTTCAAAGACATTTAAAGTTCCTAAATAGATGCCGCTCCTCCATCACATAGTGGACCTGTGAGCCCTGAGCCCGGTCTTAAGTGTACCAGTGGTATAAAGTGAACATTGGACTCCAGTGACATCTAAGGAATGCAGTCTTTCAACATTGGCTCCATGGGAAACAAAACACAAGAAAGAAAAAAAAAAAAAGTGCCCTTTTTCTTTTTAGGTGGAATGGTGACAGTGCTAGAATAAAATAGTGAAAGATGCTTTATGGTTAAAACAAGCAGGCAGGCAGACGAGAGAGAGCGCTAAGGTAAAGAAAGAGAGAGATGGGAGTAAGGGATGAGAGAGAGAAAGTGGGAGAGTAAAGAAACAGAGTAGAAGTTTGAAATGTGAGAGGGAAAGGGAGGGTCAGTTACAGTACAGGATCCCTCTGGTGGCAATTGTCCATAGAAATTCACCAGTAACATGATGCCATAGTCTAATACTTTAGTGTTACTCAATGAGCGCATCCCAAATGCCACGCTATTCCCTATATAGTGCACTTCTTTTGACCAGGGCCCATAAGGCTCTGGTCAAAAGTAGTACACTATGTAGAGAATAGGGTGACATTTGGGATGTAACCAGTAACTGGTCTTACTGCTTTACTGTGCCAATAAGCCCTTAGCTCTGCACTCAACAAACCAAAACCACTAGAAGTGACACACGGTAGGCACTCTAACAATGGACATTACAGACGCTAAGACTGCAGAAGTACAATCGTTGAGAGAACTAATACAGTGTGATTTGATTAGGATCTCTTTTAGTTCCGATTTGGATGAAGTCTACATATCAGTAAGGAGTGTTTTCTATGGGTGCCGTGTGTGCATGTCTCTCACCGCGGATCTTGCCGCTGACGTGTTCCTTGGATGTGATTATCTGGTCCATGTCTGTGCGTAACACTGCGTCTAGACGGGATGTCTGAACCTCACAGGCCTGGACTAAAGCCTCATACTGAGCCTGGGTCTGAGACAACACCTGCTTATACACCGCCTCAGAGATCTGTAGAGGGGGAGAGAGCGAGAGGTTGAACACACTCCCTGCATCCCAAATGGCACCCTATTCCCTACATAGTGCACTACTTTTGACTGTGGCCCATAGCTAGTGCACTATGTAGGCATGTCAAATGTAATGCACTATTTAGGGTGCCATTTGGGATGAGGACCATTTGACCAGGGCCCATAACATTAGCTGAACCATACAGTGGCAAGAAAAGGTATGTGAGCCCTTTGGAAATACCTGGATTTCTGCATAAATTGGTCATTACATTTGATCTGATCTTCAGCTAGGTCACAACAATAGACAAACAGTTTGCTTAAACGAGCACACAACCAATTATACGTTTTCATATCTTTATTCAACATACTGTGTAAACATTCACAGTGCAGGGTGGAAAAAGTATGTGAACCCTTGGATTTAATAACTGGTTGACCCTCCTTTGGCAGCAATAACCTCAACCAAATGTTTTCTGTAGTTGTGGATCAGACCTGCACAATGGTCAGGAGAAATTTTGGACCATTCCTCTTTACAAAACTGTTTCAGATCAGCAATATTCTAGGGATGTCTGGTGTGAACTGCTCTCGAGGTCATGCCACAGCATCTCAATCGGTTGAGGTCAGGACTGACTGGGCCACTCCAGAATACGTATTTTCTTCTGTTCAAGCCATTCTATTGTTGATTTAATTCTGTGTTTTGGGTTGTTGTCATGTTGCATCACCCAACTTCTGTTGAGCTTCAATTTGTGGACAGATAGCCTAACATGCTCCTGCAAAATGTCTTGATCAACGGAAGAATGAATTCCGAAGTTTATGATAGCAAGCTGTCCAGGCCCTGAGGCAGCAAAGCAGCCCAAACCATGATGCGCCCTCCACCATACTTTACAGTTGGGATGAGGTTTTGATGTTGGTGTTGTGTGTTCCTTACAAACAACTCAACTTTAGTTTAATTTGTCCACAGAATACTTTGCCAGTAGCGCTGTGGAACATCCACGTGCACTTTTGCAAACTTCAGACGTGCAGCAATGTTTTATTTGGACAGCAGTGGCTTCTTCTGTGGTATCCTCCCATGAACACCATTCTTGTTTAGTGTTTTATGTATCGTAGACTTGTCAACAGAGATGTTAGCATGTTCCAGAGATTTCTGTAAGTCTTTAGCGGACACTAGGATTCTTCTTAACCTCATTTAGCATTCTGCATTGTGCTCTTGCAGTCATCTTTGCAGGACGGCCACTCATAGGGAGAGTAGCAACAGTGCTGAACTTTCTCCATTTATAAACAATGTGTTTTACCATGGACTGATGAACATCAAGGCTTTTAGAGATACTATTGTAAACCCTTTCCAGCTTTATGCAAGTCAACAATTCTTAATCTTAGGTCTTCTGAGATCTATTTTGTTCGAGGCATGGTTCACATCAGGCAATGCTTCTTGTGAATAGCAAACTCAAACTTTGTGATTGTTTTTTATAGGGCAGGACAGCTCTAACCAACATCTCCAATCTCGTCTCATTGATTGGATGAAGATCAGATGAAATTTGATGACCAATTTATGTAGAAATCCAGGTAATTCCAAAGGGTTCACATAGCATTTAGGCTTACATTAGCTACAACTTTAGCGTATTGAAGTTAACTTACAACAAACCAGACTTCATTTGACTAATATCATGCAAATCATTACATTAAAAATGTTTCATTGCGCCTGTAAATGTTGGTAATTCACTGGGGAGATGCTGCTTGCAGTTCCTGCCTGCTGTGTTCTGAGATTCCCTTAAAGCTACAGCGACCATTTGAGAGTAACAGGCTATTACAGCAATTCCAGGTAAAACATATATAAAACAAGTCTAAAGTATAAGGTAAATGTCTATACATTTCAGCTGTTTTAAAAACATTGCTCTGCTATTAAGATTTTTACTATAGGGGCAAACATTTCTCTTGGATACTATTTTGTTTACATTAACTGCTTTGCGGGGGCAGTCTCGCACGAGGAGGTGGCGTAAGAGATGTAAAAAATGAATCAAGATTCTAGTCTTTACACTATTGTAATACATCTAGCCGCGGGTATTTTTTCAGATTTCTCTCGGGAATCTATCGTAGTGTAAATTCACTCTGTAGGGAATAGGGTAACATTTGGGACGCCGGCGCAATCAGCAATGTGGTTAGGAATGGTAGGTTCAGGAGTTTTCCTGACTATGTGACCTGAATGGGAAAAACTTAACATGTGGTCGGGGTAAACTCCAGGTTCTAGGAAAGAACACAGTGGAGCATGTAGGAAGGACAACAACTCACCAGCATCCAGTTCCTCTGTCGCTGTTGTATCTTCCCCTTTAGACGAGGACCAATCAGATTCCTCAACTCTGGATGGAGGGTCTCCATCACTAGGTTGGCTAGGATCTACACACACACACACACACACACACACACACACACACGGTGGAGACAAAAGCAAACACTTTATGCATTATCACTTACACACTCTTCTTAGGGCTGCAATCCCATTAACGGGATCGATATGACAACAGCGAGTGAAAGTGCAGGGCGCCCAATTCAAACAACAGAAATCTCATAATTAAAATTCCTCAAGCATACAAGTATTTCCCACCATTTTAAAGATAAACTTCTTGTTAATCCCACCACAGTGTCCGATTTCAAAAAGGCTTTACAGCGAAAGCACCACAAATTATTATGTTAGGTCACCGCAAAATCACTGAAAAACACAGCCATTTGTCACAAAAAGCAGAAATAAAGATAAAATTAATCACTAACCTTTGATGATCTTCATCAGATGACACTCATAGGACTTCATGTTACACAATACATATGTTTTGTTCGATAAAGTTCATATTTATATCCAAAAACCTCAGTTTACATTGGCGCCATGTTCAGAAATGCCTCCAAAATATCCGGAGAAATTGCAGAGAGCCACATCAAATAACAKAAATACTCATCATAAACTTTGATGAAAGATACATGTTTTACATAGAATTAAAGATAAACTTGTTCTTAATGCAACCGCTGTATCAGATTTCAAAAAAGCTTTACGGCAAAAGCACAATATTCAATAATCTGAGAACAGCGCTCAGCCACAAAAGGAAGCCATACAGTTACCCGCCAAATTGTGAAGTTAACAAAAGTCATAAATAGCATTATAAATCTTCACTTATCTTTGCTGATCTTCGTCGGAATGCACTCCCAGGACTCCCACTTCCACAAGAAATGTTTGTTTTGTTCGGTAAWGTCCATCATTTATGTCCAAATAGCTACTTTTGTTAGCGTGTTTGGTAAACAAATCCAAAGTCACGAAGCACGTTCACTAAAAGCAGACGAAATGTCAAAAAGTTCCGTCACAGTCAGTAGAAACATGTCAAACGATGTATTGAATCAATCTTTAGGATGTTTGTAACATGAATCTTCAATAATGTTCCAACCGGAGAATTCCATTGTCTTCAGAAGTGCAATGGAACAGAGCTCCCTCATGTGAACGAGCATGGTCAGCTCATGGCAGACCTTACCCATTCCTGTCTCCTTCGGCCCCACTTCACAGTAGAGGCATCAGACAAGGTTCTACAGACTGTTGACATCTAGTGAAAGCCGTAGGAAGTGCAAACTGACCCATATCCCACTGTGTATTCGATAGGCGATGACTTGAAAACCTACAAACCTCAGATTACCCACTTCCTGGTTGGATTTTTTTCTCAGGTTTTTGCCTGCCATATGAGTTCTGTTATACTCACAGACATCATTCAAACAGTTTTAGAAACTTCAGAGTGTTTTCTATCCAATACTAATAATAATATGCATATATTAGCAACTGGGACTGAGGAGCAGGCAGTTTACTCTGGGCACCTTTTCATCCAAGCTACTCAATACTGCCCCTGCAGCCATAAGAAGTTTTAAAGTGTGTAGGAGGTGTCTCTATAAATAACCCAGAGGAGTAACTAGTGGTTGGCAAAACTTGGCATTAAGTAAAAGAATAAGACTTCAGAGAAGCTGAATGAGTCAGGTGTTTCCACAACAGAGAAAATGACATGGTGTTGTGTCACAGTTGTGACACTTCAAACGGCAACAAACACACAACTCAACCTATGGAGTGCAGGAACAACTTCTGAGTCACCCATATGAATGGGTTGAGTGGTGTGTGATTCAGAGGATTTAGTACATGGAAGTGGGAAAGAGGGCAGTGATGTTGAAGCACTACAATGAGAAACAGCATTATGTGGCTCCTCTACAAAACATAATAATAACTAAATGTATGAGTAAGGTGCCGTTCCCAATACAAGGTACCATACAATACCTATCAAAACAACACCAAATAGTTTAAAGGTCGTGTAATAGATTGTTCTGTGAAAAGTCAACTGAATTAAAAACTGTAATATCATATGTATTCAGTGCTATGGTATTGTCTCCCTAATTGTCTCAGCACCCACAACTTCATGAAATACTATTTTCTCTCTAAAATGCAGTAAAATACTCACACACTCCAAAGAAGCCCAACACGCATAAATCTGCTGGGAGTGGGTTTGTCAGAGGGCCAGTTCTCCATTTCCATTAAATGGAAAATAATTCAGGGTATAAATAAGATCTAAATATTAAACACAGCATTCAGTCAGTATCATCTAAAGGTGCAGTGGTCTTGGCTGCAGATTACACAACCATAACTCACGTGTTTTAATTGAATATGCTTGGACCAGGGCTTGACTTGGCCCACTCTGCTTTAGACCTAATTGAATAACGTCTCAATGCGGTCCAGGCAGCATATTGGAGCTGAACAGAGTGGCTAGATACATGACATGCAGAAGATGTTTTCCTTGAGCATAGATGTCCATATAAAACTACTGTGTTGTTGGTGAGGTACAGTTCCTATTTTAGGATGCCTGTGATGCTCTGGTGCAACTAATGCTACGTAAGCTAGAAACTCATTATTAGTCCTTCCAGGACAGCTGTTATTATACTGAGCAAACATAAAACGCAACATGCAACAATTTCTAATTTTACTGAGTTACAGATCATATAATGAAATCATTCAACTGAAATAAATTCATTAGGCCCTAATCTGTGGATTTCACATGATATAGATATGCATCTGTTGGTCACAGATACCTTTAAAAAAAGGTAGGGGAGTGGACCATAAAACCAGCCAGTATCTGGTGTGACCACCATTTGCCTCATGCATCTCCTTCACATAGAGTTGATCAGGCTGTTGATTGTGGCCTGTGGAATGTTGTCCCACTCCTCTTCAATGGCGAAGTTGTGTGAAGTTGTTGGATATTGGCTGGAACTGGAACACACTGTCGTACGCGTCGATCCAGAGCATCCAAAACATACTAAATGGGTGACATGTCTGGTGAGTATGCAGGCCATCGAAGAACTGGGACATTTTCAGCTTCCAGGAATTATGAACAGATCCTTGCGACTTGGGGCCGTGCATTATCATGCTGAAACATAAGGGGATGGCAGCGGATGAATGGCACGACAATGGGCCTCAGGATCTCGTCGCGGTATCTCTGTGCATTCAAATTGCCATCGATAAAATGCAATTAAAGTTTGTTGTCTGTAGCTTATGCCTTCCCATGCCATAACTTCACTGCCACCATGGGGCACTCTGTTCACAACATTGCCATACATGTGGTCTGCGGTTGTAAGGCCGGATGGACGTACTGCCAAATTCTCTAAAAAGACATTGGAGGCGGCGTATGGTAGAGAAATTAACATTAAATTATCTGTCAACAGCTCTGGGGGACATTCCTGCAGTCAGCATGTCAATTGCACGCTCCCTCAAAACTTGAGACATCTATGGCATTGTGTTGTGTGACAAAACTGCACATTTTAGAGTGGCCTTTTATTGTCCCCAGCACAAGGTGCACCTGTGTAATGATCATGCTGTTTAATCAGCTTCTTGATATGCCACACCTGTCAGGTGGATGGATTATCTTGGCAAAGGAGAAATGCTCACTAACAGGGATGTAAACAAATTTGTTCCCAAAACTTGAGAGAAATAAGCTTCTTGTGCATATGTAACATTTCTGGCGTCTTTTATTTCAGCTCATGAAACATGTGACCAACACTTTACATGTTGCATTTATAGTTTTGTTCAGTGTACACAGGGCCATGATATTGACATGATAAATCTTGGGTGCCTGTCTGAATAGCACCCTATTCCCTATAGTGGACTAATTTTGGCCAGGGCCAGTTTAGGGTGCACTATATAGGGAATACAGTGCAATTTCGGATGCAGATCTACTGTCTAATGCCCAACACTTGGACCCCTTTAAAGTTTAGTGTCTCATTTCTACTGAGTAAGTGTGATCACTTCAGGACTTCACAGAGTAACAGTGTCCCGTCCCAAATGGCACCCTATTACCTTTACACTGCAATACTTTATCAAGTGAAACCAGAGTGATTTGACTCAGGGAATGACACCCCTTAGTCCCTACTTGTACCTTTACAATGGTAGCAAGCAAAACAAACACTCCCAGTCCCACAGTAGGCACAAACAGGTCGACAGTGGGAAGTGTTGATGATAATCGGGGGAAAAATATGAGTGAAATGGAGCTAGAAATGGAGCTCTTTTAGGGGAGACCCCACCCAGAGGAGCAGAAGTCTGGCATCACTGACAGAGGGAGGTGGTGAGGTACAACATGTTCTCTACACTGTTTTCTCAAGGAGAAGAGTTTTCTCCTTCCACGTGTACTCTCAGATAAACAGTCAATCCTCAACAAACAGCTGTGAAATACACACTGGCTGCCTGACTGACATCCATCATGGCCACTGACCACTCGAGGTTTAGCTAAGGCCGGGAATGACCTGCTGTAAGATTGCTCCTGAACTTTGGTTAGCGATCTTGAATACAGTACATATACTGCAAGGTGTTAGCATCACTAATTCAGAATACATTCAAATGAAATGCGATTGACTAAATGTAACAAAGTCCTCAAGAGCTAGAGCCAGCTCTATAGTGTTCCTCTCACCTGTGGTGGCCCTCCACACATCATGTCCCAGGTGCCGTAGTGTCCCTGAGCCTGCCTGTGGAGTCGCATCGCATCTGTGAAGGCCGGGGTCTGCACCCTGCACTCCTCTGACAGACCTGGAGGGGGCACCAGAGAGCACACATTTTGGATAGGTTGGAGCTTCTGCAGTGGTGGTGGTGTTTGACATGTGTGTCCAAAAGGTGATAGAGAAATTTGAAAAATCTTTTCACTTTCAGGAAGTAGGCACTCACCGTGTGGGTTGGTTTATGTGGTGAAAAAAAAACAGCACTCAAATTCATCAGGGGATCCTGAAATGAGGATCTGTTTCTATTAAGGTCTCTGTATTGTGACACCCTCTAAAAGTGAGTGTGTTGAGAAGTGTGGCCATGAACTGAATAGCCACAAGCGGGTGTGCCTGCCTCGGTCTGCCATATGGATTGACGGATGAGACAGAGTGCCACAGCATGTTTACAAAGAATACACAACACGCAAACACACAAGCCAGTTGATTAGGTACACCCATCTAAAACCAGGGCATACCCCCCCCCACTTCCCACTTGCCTTACAAGGTGTTGGAAATGTTCGTTGCGCAATTGGTATTAAGGGACCTAACAAGTGCCAGGAAAACATTTCCCACACACCAGTACACCAGGCTGGATGGGGCCATGGACTCATGCTGCTTACACCAAGTCCTGACTCTGCCATCAGCATGATGCAACAGGAACCGGGATTCGTCGGACCAGGCAATATTTTTCCACTCCTCAATTGTCCAGTGTTGGTGATCGCGTGCCCACCGCTTCTTCTTGATTTTAGTTGATAGGAGTGGAACCTGGTGTGGTCATCTGCTGCAATAGCCCATCCGTGACAAGGACAGATGAGTTGTGCGTTCCGAGATGCCGTTCTGCACACCACTTGTTATACTGCGCCGTTATTTGTCTGTTTGTGGCCCGCCTGTTAGCTTGCACGATTCTTGCCTTTCTCCTTCGACCGCTCTCATCAACGAGCTGTTTTCACCCACAGGACTGCCACTGTTTTTTGTTTGTTGCACCATTCTCGGTAAACCCTAGACACAGTGCACAAATGTGACAGGTGGGATGGAACTACTACAACCCTCCACAGAATCAGTAGAGGATGGCTCTCAGCTTAGTAGAAGCCAAGCTACCTACTGGGAAAGGACTGTATAAAGGAGACCCCTGCTAAATATAACCAAGAGGTATAGCCATATATGGTAAAAAATTATGTCTGACATAAGCTCCAAAAACAGCATCACATATCACTTCATGACTCCACAATAGTCAAGCATACAGGAAATGCTCAACTTGAGTGTGAGTGTCTGTGATGTAGTGTAGTCATGTAGCAACAGTGGTGGAAAAAGTTACAAATTGTCATACTTCAGTAAAGGGAAAGATACCTTAATAAAAAATGACTCAAGTAAAAGTCACCCAGTAAAATACTACTTGAGTAAAAGTCTAAAAGTACTTGGTTTTAAATATACTTAAGTATCAAAAGTAAATGGAATTGCAAAAATATACTTAAGTATCGAAAGTAAAAATAATTTCAAATTGCTTATACAGTGCTTTCGGAAAGTATTCAGACCCCTTGATTTTTTCCCACATTGTCAGGTTACAGCCTTATTCTAAAATTGATTAAACATTTTGTTTTTTTCTCTCAATCTACACACAATACCCCATAATGACAAAGCAAAAACAGGTTTTTAGATTTTTTTGCAAATGTATTAAAAATAGAAAACTGAAATATCATATTTACATAAGCATTCAGACCCACCTTTGGCAGCGATTACAGCCTCGAGTCTTCTTGGGTATGACGCTATAAGTTTGGCACACCTGTATTTGGGATGTTTCTGTTTCTTCCATTCTTCTCTGCAGATCCAAAAGCTCTGTCAGGTTGGATGAGGAACGTTGCTGCACAGCTATTTTCAGGTCTCTCCAGAGATGTTCGACGAGGTTCAAATCCGGGCTCTGGCTGGGCCCCTCAATGACATTCAGAGACTTGTCCCGAAGCCACTCCTGCATTGTCTTGGCTGTGTGATTAGGGTCGTTGTCCTGTTGGAAGATGAACCTTCGCCCCAGTCTGAGGTCCTGAGCGCTCTGGAGCAGGTTTTCATCAAGGATCTCTCTGAACTTTGCTTCATTCATCTTTGCCTCGATCCTGACTAGTCTCCCTGCCTTTCGGCAAACTCCAAGCGGGCTGTCATGGGCCTTTACCTGAGGAGTAGCTTCCACCTGGAAACTCTACAATAAAGGTCTGACTGGTGGAGTGCTGCAAAGATGGTTGTCCATCTGGAAGGTTCTCCCATCTCCACAGAGGAACTCTGGAGATCTGTCAGAGTGACCATCGGGTTCTTGGTCACCTCCCTGATCAAGGTTCCTCCCCGATTGCTCAGTTTGGCAGGGTGGCCAGCTTTAGGAAAAGTCTTGGTGGTTCCAAATGTCTTCCAGTTAAGAATGTTGGAGGCCACTGTGTTCTTGTGGACCTTCAATGCTGCAGAATTGTTTTGGTACCCTTCCCCAGATCTGTGCCTCGACACAATCTTGTCTTGGAGCTCTACGGACAATTCCTTCAACCTCATGGCTTGGTTCTTGCTCTGACATGCACTGTCAATTGTGGGACCTTATATAGACAGGTGTGTGCCTTTCCAAATTATGTCCTTTCAATTGAATTTACCACAGATGGACTCCAATCAAGTTGTAGAAACATTTCAAGGATGATCAATGGAAGCAGGATGCACCTGAGTTCAATTTTGTGTCTCATAGCATAGGGTCTGAATACTTATGAAAATAATTTCTAAAAACCTGTTTTCGCTTTGTCATTATAGGGTATTGTGTGTAGATTGCTGAGATTTTTTATTTTGGAAAAATAAGGGGTCTGAATACTTTCCGAAGGCACTGTATTAAGCAAACCGGACAGCACAATTTTCTTATTTATGTATTTACGGATAGCCAGGGGCACACTACAACATGCAGACATAATTTACAAACAAACAAAGCATTTGTGTTTAGTGAGTCTGCCAGATCAAGCGTAGGATGACCAGGGATGTTCTCTGTTTAGTGAGTCCGCCAGATCAGAGCAGTAGGGATGACCAGGGTTGTTCTCTGTTTAGTGAGTCCTCCAGATCAAGAGCAGTAGGGATGACCAGGGATTTTCTCTGTTTAGTGAGTCTGCCAGATCAGAGGCAGTAGGGATGACCAGGGTTGTTCTCTGTTTAGTGAGTCCTCCAGATCAGAGGCAGTAGGGATGACCAGGGATGTTCTCTGTTAGTGAGTCTGCCAGATCAGAGGCAGTAGGGATGACCAGGGTTGTTCTCTGTTTAGTGAGTCCTCCAGATCAGAGGCAGTAGGATGACCAGGGTGTTCTCTGTTTAGTGAGTCTGCCAGATCAGAGGCAGTAGGGATGACCAGGGGTTCTCTGTTTAGTGAGTCTCCAGATCAGAGGCAGTAGGGATGACCAGATTCTCTGTTTAGTGAGTCCTCCAGATCAGAGGCAGTAGGGATGACCAGGATGTTTAGTGAGTCTGCCAGATCAGAGGCAGTAGGGATGACCAGGATGTTCTCTGTTTAGTGAGCTCCAGTCAGAAGCAGTAGGGATGACCAGGATGTTTAGTGAGTCTGCCAGATCAGAGGCAGTGGGATGACCAGGGATGTTCTCTGTTTAGTGATCTCCAGACTAGAGGCAGTAGGGATGACCAGGATGTTCTCTGTTTAGTGAGTCCTCCAGATCAGAGGCAGTAGGGATGACCAGGGATGTTTAGTGAGTCTGCGCAGATCAGAGGCAGTAGGGATGACCAGGGATGTTCTCTGTTTAGTGAGTCCTCCAGATCAGAGGCAGTAGGGATGACCAGGGATGTTCTCTGTTTAGTGAGTCTGCCAGATCAGAGGCAGTAGGGATGACCAGGGATGTTCTCTTGATAAGTGCATGAATTGGACCCTTTCCTGCTAGCATTCAAAATCTAACGATTACTTTTGGGTGTCAGGGAAAATGTGTGGAGTAAAAAGTACATTATTTTCTTTAGGAATGTAGTGAAGTAAAAGTAAAATAGTAAAGTACAGACACCCCAAATAACTACTTAAGTCACACTTTAAAGTATTTTTACACCGCTGTGTAGCAGATGTGTATTTTTGATTATTTTACCCTACTCTTACAATAAGTGCCATGGAATCTTTAGTGACCACAGAGAGTCAGGAAACCCGTTTAACATCCCATCCTACACAGGGCAATGTCCCCAATCACTGCCCTGGGGCATTGGGATATTTTATTTTAGACCAGAGGAAAGAGTGCCTCCTACTGGCCCTCCAATACCACTTCCGGCAGCATCTCCCATCCAGGGACCGACCAGGACCAACCCTGCTTAGCTTCAGAGGCAAGCCAGTAGTGGGATGCAGGGTGGTATGCTGCTCGTGTGAGAGTCTATCTTGCATGCTTTGGCTGTGGGTTAGACAAAGACAGGAAATAAATGGAGAGAGTTGGGGAGGGGTTGACAGGAAGCCCTCTCTCTGCCCGCTGTGCCAACTCCGGGCTGATGGGTGAGGGTGAAACAGGGCTAGATTGTCTAGGCATTGACTCTCATGAGAACAAACTGGACATATAGATCAGCTGACCGAGGCTGCATCCCAAATGGCACCCTATTCCCTATATAGTGTCCTACCCGTATCTTATAAAGTGCACTCAAAACTAATGCACTATATAGGGAATAGGGCATCACTTCGGGGACACACCAAGAAAAATGTGTCGCTCGGGATGAAGTTTGAACCCCTTTTAAAACAGGACTGCTATGAATTCCTTTCTTCATAAAAATAACAATTTATCATACCATGTTCCTCTTGGGACATGGGGACTAGTGTGAACCTTTACTAAGTTACATGTATTTACACTGAGTATACAAAACAATAAGGACACCTGCTCTTTCCATGACAGATGAATCCAGGTGAACGCTATCATCCCTTATTGATGTCACTTGTTAAATCCACTTCAATCAGTGTAGATGAAGGTGAGGAGACAAGTTAAAGGATTTTTAAGCCTTTATACTATTAAGACATGGACTGTGTATGTGTGCCATTCAGAGGGTGAATGGGCAAGACAACATATTTAACAATGGTCCACCCCTCAAAGGACATCCAGCAACATGGGCCAGCATCCCTGTGGAACGCTTTCGACACCTTATATAGTCCATGCCCCCGACAAATTGAGGCTGTTTTGATGGCAGAAGGGGAGGGGGGGCAATCCTGGAAAAGGGAATACATTTTGATTCACAATATGACTTGTTGGAAACCATTACTTATACCAAGATCAGGGAGCAGATTGCATCCAGAGTAGCATGAAAAAGTGTGTGTGTGTAAAGTGTGTGTGTCTGTGTAAAAATATGTGGTAGCGTTTACCATGGTCTCTTTATTTGAGACATTTCCCTGTCCATCTCTGCACTTCTGCAGTTGGCGTGACTCCTGCCACAGCCAGATCAAAGTTCCCTTCACATCTAGCCTGTGTGTGTTTATTGTTAATCACTTGTTTACAGGAGTCTGCGAGACAGTACCGTCAACCGGCTCTCCGTTAGCTTAGAGGCAAGATGGGTTCAGAGTTCAAGTGTATACCACGATAGCACCTCATGGTAAGATACTGAAACGTACTATAGCCCTCAGCTCTATTCTCTACAACCAAGCTCTGACAGCATTACAAAACTCATTCACATGCTGTCTGTCACAGCCTGGGTGTGTACCAGCCTCACTACGATAAACACACCAGGACAAACAGAACCCACTCTACAGTCAGCCAACACATTATGAAAACATACAATGAACCACACTATGGTAAACAGAACCACACTATGGTAAACATATGCCCCACTCAGTCTGCTAAGGGTTAAAGCAGTGATGTGGAGGTGTGGAGCTCAGACCAGAGGGGTATAATACTACAATGCTAGCTATATCTATTCAGGATTTTAGAAAGCTAGCCAGCTTCATGTAGCTTCACATTCCAGCTCAGGCTTTATCCATGTTACGAAGGTGGATTTTGATCCTGCACCTGCCGCTTATTTAAGCCAGGCTTGTAACTGCACGTGGCTAGTGGAACGCTGAACTCTTCATTAAGACAATGCTGATACAGCAGTTGATGGCTCCCTGGTGGCTGGTGGCAGCCCAGGGCTAGCTCTGACTGCCAATGAGATGCACCGCCCTGCAGGAAATACAACTGGTATGGTGATAGACCATGGCTTAGACTGACAGACAGGCTGAGTAATCATGAGAGATCATCTCGATCACATACCATAAGCCGACCATAAGCACAGGACTATGAAAAGTTCAACAAAAAGGAGAAAACGTGCTGGAGAAACAGTATGGAAATAGTCTGATCTTATAGAGAAGAGACAATTAATTATATCTGCACGGCCTTGATATATTACATTTTATTTTACCTTTATTTATACAGGTTTTTTCTCATTGAGATAATATCTCTTTTCCAAGAGAGACCTGGTCCAATAGCAGAACATTGATTGAAGTCAGCTTTTGTACAAAAGACAACAATACCGTCATCTACCACAGGTAAGACCACAGGAACGAGTGGGCGGTTTTCTGAGTGGTTGTCATGGACACCAGGTATAACAGCAACATGGCAATTATCCCCCACAGTGGCAAGCACCTGTGAGTCTTCCCTATTCTGCTCTAACTCTCTACAAAAGGGAAAATAGAGAAATCAGCCATTTCCTTCCATGCACTCCACTAGCTTTGTGCTGAGGCCTCAGCTTTTATTACATTTCTCAAAGAAGGCTTATATTCAAATAGGACTCAGGCATTTCATACAGCAGGACACTGAGCCACAAGCACAAAACCAGCCTGAGTCTGCATCCCAAATGGCACCCTATTTTGAAAAAGCTGCACACTATTAAGGGTGCCATTTGGGACTCAGCCCAACCCAGTCCTACCCCAGCACACAATAGATCCTCTAAACGTGATGCAAAACACTGTTGCTAACACTTTTACTGGACTGTACTTCATGATAACCAATTCCGCTGCGAGTATGCAGCAAGCCACACAATGTGTGTGTGTATTGGTGGTTAGACTTATCAGGTTGTTTCAGATTATATCACAACGCAGTATCTCCAATGACACACGGCTCTCGAACTTCGCCTCTCCCGAGTCCGTACGGGAGTTGCAGCGATGAGACAAGATTGTAACTACAAATTGGATACCATGAAATTGGGGAGAAAATATACTAAAAATAAATATATATAAAATATACAGTGGGGCAAAAAAGTATTTAGTCAGCCACCAATTGTGCAAGTTCTCCCACTTAAAAAGATGAGAGGCCTGTAATTTTCATCATAGGTACACTTCAACTATGACAGACAAAATGAGAAAAAAAAATCCAGAAAATCACATTGTAGGATTTGTAATGAATTTATTGGCAAATTATGGTGGAAAATAAGTATTTGGTCAATAACAAAAGTTTATCTCAATATTTTGTTATATACCCTCTGTTGGCAATGACAGAGGTCAAACGTTTTCTGTAAGTCTTCACAAGGTTTTCACACACTGTTGCTGGTATTTTGGCCCATTCCTCCATGCAGATCTCCTCTAGAGCAGTGATGTTTTGGGGCTGTTGCTGGGCAACACGGACTTTCAACTCCCTCCAAAGATTTTCTATGGGGTTGAGATCTGGAGACTGGCTAGGCCACTCCAGGACCTTGAAATGCTTCTTACGAAGCCACTCCTTCTTACGAAGCCACTCCTTCGTTGCCTGGGCAGTGTGTTTGGGATCATTGTCATGCTGAAAGACCCAGCCACATTTAATCTTCAATGCTGGTCAATAAAATGCAAATTAATTACTTAAAAATCATACAATGTGATTTTCTGGATTTTTGTTTTAGATTCCGTCTCTCACAGTTGAAGTGTACCTATGATAAAAATTACAGACCTCTACATGCTTTGTAAGTAGGAAAACCTGCAAAATCGGCAGTGTATCAAATACTTGTTCTCCCCACTGTATTTCAAGGCCTACCTTTAATCTCAGTGCCTCTTTACTTGACATCATGGGAAAATCAAAAGAAATCAGCCAAGACCTCAGAAAAGAAATTGTAGACCTCCACAAGTCTGATTTATCCTTGGTAGCAATTTCCAAATGCCTGAAGTTACCATGTTCATCTGTACAAAAAATAGTACGCAGTAATAAACACCATGGGACCACGCAGCCATCATACCGCTCAGGAAGGAGACGCATATTCTGTCTCCTAGAGATGAACGTACTTTGCGAGAAGTGCACCATCCCAACCGTGAAGCACGGGGGTGTCAGCATCATGTTGTGTGGGTGCTTTTCTCCAGGAGGGACTGGTGCACTTCACAAAATAGATAGCATCATGAGGGAGGACAATTATGTGGATATATTGAAGCAACATCTCAAGACATCATTCAGGAAGTTAAAGCTTGTTCGCAAATGGGTCTTCCAAATGGACAATGACCCCAAGCATACTTCCAAAGTTGTGGCAAAAAGTCAAGGTATTGGAGTGGCCATCACAATTTTATAGAAAATGTGTGGGCAGAACTGAAAAAGCATGTGTGAGCAAGGAGGCCGACAAACCTGACTCAGTTACACCAGCTCTGTCAGGAGGAATGGGCCCAAATTAACCCCACTTATTGTGGGAAGCTTGTGGAAGGCTACCCGAAACGTTTGACCCAAGTTAAACAATTTAAAGGCAATGCTTCCAAATAGTAATTGAGTGTATGTAAACTTTTGACCGACTGGGAATGTGATGAAAGAAATAAAAGCTGAAATAAATCACTCTCTCTACTATTATTCTGACGTTTTACATTCTTAAAATAAAGTGGTGATCCTAACTGACCTAAGACAGGGAATTTTTACTAGGATTAAATGTCAAGAATTGTGAAAAGTGAGTTTAAATGTATTTGACTAAGGTGTATGTAAACTTCCGACTTCAACTGTATATCTGGAGTATTTCTCCTGTATGAATTCTCTCTCTCATCGGCTATGAAAAGCCAACTGACATTTCCTCCCGAGGTACTGAGCTGTTGCACCTTCTACAACCACTAGTTATTATTTGACCCTGCTGGTCATCTATGAACGTTTGAACATCTTGAAGAACAATCTGGTCGTAAATGGCCATGTACTCTTATAAACTCCAACCAGCACAGCCAGAAGAGGTCTGGCCACCCATCATAGCCTGGTTTCTCTCTGGGTTTCTTCTTAGGTTCCTGCCTTTCTAGGGAGTTTTTCCTAGCCACCGTGCTTCTGCATTGCTTGCTGTTTGGACAGCTGGCAGGCCTGGACATGTAGGGGGAGTACAATGACTTTGATTGGCTCCAGGCCTGGACAGGTAAGGGGAGTACCATGGCTCTGATTGGCTCCAGAGGAGGGGCCAACAAGGGTTGAAGATTCTGGAGCTTCTTATTGTTCGTACAAAGAGTCGGAGACGATAGTCAATGTGCAGCTGAAGTGGATGTGTTAAGCCCACTTAAAATATATATCCTATTTATGAGAATGTTTTAGTAACCAGAGCAGATTACAGGAGCATTTCGGTTTAAGTGCCTTGCTCAAGGGCACAGACAGATGTTTAACCTCGTAGTCGGCTAGGGGATTCGAACCAGCGACCTTTCGGTTTCTGGCCAAACGCGCTTAACCGCTAGGCGCCGCCATAAAAATAGGCAAATGATGAGTCTATGAGAAAAAAGTATGTACTTATAGTTCTACTAACTATATACTGCATGGAAATGACTGTATATAGGATGCTTTAAATCAATCAGCAGAAGACATTTTCAAAGGTTGAAGTCAAAATGGACACAAACACTGTGTCAGCACCTTGTCAGTGTGTGTGTTGTGTGCCTGCATGTGTGTATGCACGTGTGTATGCATGTGCGCTTTGATCTCAAGTGAACACGGCTCAGATCCTCCCAGGGTGTGGGGTGTTAGTGGTCGAGACATGCAAGTGTGTTTATTTAAAGTGCATTATGGGAAGGTGCTGACGTGATGTCGGAGGACCATCAGTGGATCAGTGCAGTGATCACCATTTGATTGTTGAGCTGCTTCTGCAACCTGTGGGATCCTAGCAAGTCTGTTCATGTGATTTCATCGGCCCACTTTGTCACTCAATGAATAATCACATTGTTTCACCTTCCTGTGAAATCCTCCCTAAGGGGATTTCTCACTTCTCCAAGTTTCTCTGAAAATGTGTGTGCGTGTGTGTGTGTGCTGGATGAGGTACAGGAATACACACAAGCACATTTCCGATTGCCATGGAAAGGGGGGGCTCACCTCATCCTATACCAATGTGTAACCCATTAGGCCTCTGGACAGAAATAATGCACTATATAGTAAATAGCGGGCCATTTGGGATGTTTCCCAAGACAATAACTTCAATAACACATTCCTGCCCTGCTGCGTTTCACCGTCACTGATAGACCAGCTCATTGTGATGGTATGCAAACTTTCACAAGACACACACAGGTCTGTGTTGTGAACACTGGCAGTGAGGCAGAAGAGCAGTAATTGGTCAGGGTGGAGCTGAGGGAGAGTTGTTCTCTATCTGAGATGGATAATCCTCTATAATGCAGAACCACCAATTGGGTTTGTCTGCATGAGGTGATATTCTTGCTGTAAATGTGTAGTGTAGAATTTTGAATGGAAATCAACTTTAGGTCCCGACAAGGATAGTATATGCTGTTTGTGTGCGTTATTATGACAGTGTGTGGTGTGTGTGTTCAGACAGCTCCTCACCATTGTTGCTGTGTCTGACACAGTCCTGAAGCACAGCGTGCCACTTCTTCTGCTCCTTCTCTGTCAACACACAGAAGTAGTGGTGGCGGGCGTACGGGTGCCACAGGATCAGGTGGAACTGGGTGGCACACTTCACAAACGGACCACTGCCCACCTTGGCCTTTATACCTAAAACACAAACACACATTCAGGTTTATAGGTGTTCATAGCCTCCTCAACAGGGCACCAAAACAAAGAAAACATATTGAATCAGAAAAGGAATTCCAGAACTTGTCCAATAGGAAACACTCATTGCTAAATATTTTGCTACAGTATTCCCTAATGAATATGGCCAACCTAGTCACTGAGTACTTTAGTACTTGATCTCACATTGGGGAAAGTGCTGGTTATACCAAAATCCAACAGTGTCTATGATCAGCTGTTTATTATACACAAATCAGCTAGTCAGGTGTAACCAAATGATATCTCTTACCTGGCAGGCTGGTGTTGATCAGTTCAAGATACTCCTCCATGGAAGTTAGAGCTTTGTATCCAGCACAGTTGATGGTTCCTTTAGGGCGCAAGCTCCTCTCGTGAGCCTATCAGAGTACAGATTTCAAGGAAAGAGGGTGAAAAATGTACAAACAGTTCAGAACCATCAAACCACAGTTAAAGTTGTGACCTAAACGATTCAGACTAGCTGGCATGTAAATCTGTCTGATTATGAAAGTAAAAACAAATCTAGCAACAACAAAAAAGAGATGGTTTCAGTTTTCCGACCACCCTCACCACTTTGTTTTCGTAGAAGCTGATGTTGTAGGTGTCGGCCACGAAGACAAAGCGGTTCCTCCATCTCTTGTTTTCCTCCAGGTACTGGAACAGACCCCCAGAAAAGATGGAGCGGTCCTCCAGAGGGTTCTACCACAACAGACAGTTAGCATTAGAGCTGCTGTCACTTGTATTATTGTACTACATGCGATTTGGTTTGATTAGAGAACAAATCGATACAATTCGGTTCGATGCACTAACAACTGTTGCATAAACACATTAATTTTCCATTCTAAATGAAACTCTGAGCTGGGCCTGTCTGAGCTCGGCCTGTCTGAGCTCGGCCTGTCTGAGCTGACTTCTGTTTGTGTGTGTGTGTGTGTAAATGATGTATGTCTATGGTGTATGTATTATGTAGGCACTTGAGCTGAGCCATAAGGGAGACTAGGCATCTACTACCCCACTACGACTATCAGATAATTTTTTTACCTACGCAAAAACAAAAGTATTTTTCATTCTATAGCTTGTTCTCCATCTTCTTTTTAAATAGTAATCCAACATGTTTCCAGCACTTATTTCCATGACTGATCTAGCCAATTAAACTCAACTCCACGATTTACGATGCAGTTTATTGGCGACTAGTGTGGGCAGACTGGAGCTCCGACAACACAAAAGGCTTTCATAAAAAACTACTGATTTCAGCACCCAATGAATAGTGCGCAATTACACAGGACAATGTCATATTGTATCGGCATCTAAGTATCGTGATAATATCATGTCGTGAGGTCCCTGGCAATTCCCAGCCCTAGTTCGTTAGTACCAGCAAAAGCAGTAATGATGGGCTTCATCCCGAATGGCACCCTATTCCCTATATAGTGCACTACTTTTTACCAAGTCTGGTCAAACACAATGCACTATAAAGGGTATAGGGTGCAATTTGGGACACAACCATGGTGTTTGCAGTTGTACAAGCGATGCTGATCTGCACGGTCAGTTAGTTACCAAGTCAATTACAGATCAATCAATCTAATTCAGACACTATTTAAAAGGACTGAAAACCACACACTAAAGCTGTTCAGGAAATACATTGGACACCATTGGTCTAAACATGTCTTGTAACATACAGAGAATGCATCCCGTGTGTGGAACAACAAGGTCCTGACACAGACAGGCTGTATCTCAAAATGTCACCATAGGGCTCTGGTCAAAAGCAGTGCACTATATAGGGAATTGCGTGCCATTTGAGACTCATACATACAGTAATGTAAAGCCTGATATCATTTGACACGCTGGTGGAGGTTGAGACTGGATGGCTAAAGTGAGAACACACAGGTGTGGTATATTGTTTACACCACCACTTTGTTTTTAGATTTCCTGTTGTAGAACAAATACTGTAACTCAAACAGCATAATCCCAGCTGAGGAAGAAAGGAAGGGGGGTGGAGCTGGAGAAGAAGAAAGGTTGTGTGTGCTTGGAAGGTGCTAACTGGCAATGCTTGGTTAAAGGTGGTGCCTATGAGTGCCTCTGTTTTAATCTGAAAGAGTTTTGCTGTTTTGCTGTTTCCTTGTGTGAATGTAAGTATGTGCATGTGTGTTTGTGTGTGTGCGCGCATGTGCGCGCATGTGTTGATGCGTGCATGTCACTACCCAGAGCATCACTTGGGCACCGAAGAGAATAGACAAGGAAAGCAGTCACAATACTCTTAGCACCATCACTGTTTGTTCATGTGTGAAATCTGCTTTAATTCCCTCCAGTGACTCGATGGAGACTAACACAGAACTCAACAGTATTACAGTGGAGATAGCTACAGTACACGTTTCATATCTGTGTCCATAGCATTTTGACTGTTAGAGTGTAAACACTGACTGTTAGGTTGACTGTTAGAGTGTAAACACTCACGACCTAACAATGAGATAAAATCTTAAGGGAGACTCAGAGGAGGATGGTGAGGTAGATAAAAACAGTGGAGGAGTGGAGGAGGATGGTGAGGTAGATAAAAACAGAGGATGAGGAGCGGAGGATGAGGAGCGGAGGAGGATGAGTAGGAGAGACACAGATGGCGTGGGAATACTGTGATAGAGGAAAATGAAGTAACTGAATAAACAGAAGAGGGACAGCTTAATGTGTAAATTAATGTATAGAATTTATTATAAAAAGAGAGAAAATTCACAAGGGTGCAGTGAGATACCCAATGATCGGATACTTTTACCATCAATCATCTCAAAAGATATATACTTAAAAACAGGAAATCAACCAATCCTCCACCATTAACACAATGAAAAGGTCAAATGCTTTATTATCTAAATGTTGAAAGTGCGTGGGTGACAGAGAGAAACAAAATGGTGCAGTTTGAGGCCATGTGGAGGAGGGTAATGTGGGCGCTGGAGATGAGGGTGTGAGCAGGTGGGTCTGGGCAGGTGTGATGTAGTTGATGTTTGTGTGTGTCTGTATGCTGTCGTTTGTGTATGTTTTGTATTGTTAAAATATATATATATATATATAAACATAAACTCAGCAAAAAAAGAAACGTCCTCCCACTGTCAACTGCGTTTATTTTCAGCAAGTTTAACATGTGTAAATATTTGTATGAACATAACAAGATTCAACAACTGAGACAAACTGATCAAGTTCCACAGACATGTGACTAACAGAAATTGAATAATGTGTCCCTGCACAAAGGGGTGGGTCAAAATCAAAAGTAACAGTCAGTATCTGAGGTGGCCACCAGCTGCATTAAGTACTGCAGTGCATCTCCTCCTCATGGACTGCACCAGATTTGCCAGTTCTTGCTGTGAGATGTTACCCCACTCTTCCACCAAGGTACCTGCAAGTTCCCAGACATTTCTGGGGGGAATGGCATAGGACATCGAAGAGGCCTTTCTACTGACTCTGAAAAACACCAAAAGAAAGATGCCCAGGGTCCCTGCTCATCTGCATGATGCAATATTTAAATATGTTCATTTAAATATTTACACGTTATGTTTTCTGAAATAAACGCACTTGACAGTGAGAGGACGTTTCTTTTTTTGCTGAGTTTATATATAAATAAAAAAATGGAAGAGGGACAGATGGAAGAGGGACAGCGAGAGAAGAACAGAGGAAGACACAAAAACAGCAACAGGGGGTAAACGAGTGCGACAGACAGTCGTTTCCGGGCCGGCCTCTTGCCTTGCGGTGCAGGAGTTGTGACTGGGGTTCTCCTCCCCCCTCGATCTCAAAGCGGACACTGTTGAAGAGGGCCACTGCATACTGCTGCTCGTACACATGGCCAAATTCCCCCGTCAACTGCCTGGTACGAGCTGTGGGCAGAGATAGATGACAGTTAGAACTTACAGTTAGAGACACATTCACAGAACACACACACACACACACACACAACACAGCTGCAGAGCAACACAGTCTGAATAACCCAGTATGTAACGTAAATGACAACAGGTGCCAAGTTACTCAAACATCAATATCAAAACAGACATGTCAATGTGACAAAACACAGTCACACACACAGAGAGAGASASAGAGAGAGAGACAACATGCTAGACAGTCACAGAAAAACAGCCACACACAGAGAGAGACAGAGAGAGAGAGACAACATGCTAGACAGTCACAGAAAAACAGCCACACACAGAGAGAGACAGAGAGAGAGAGACAACATGCTAGACAGTCACAGAAAAACAGACAGAGAGTGAGAGTGAAAGAATGAGAGCAGCAAAGAATGCGGGAGAGAATGTGGGAGAGCGGGAGAGAATTTGGGAGAGCGGGAGAGAATGTGGGAGAGCAGGAGAGAGAGCACAGCTAGGCCACACAGTCCCAGAAACTTCAGCTGGCAGCAGGGCCAGAGCATGACATCAGTAATGTGACTCATCAGAGCGCAGAGGACTTGGTCTTGAAGAGAAGCTGTGAGACTACCGAAGGGGACAGACAGGCTTGTGGAGAGGCTATACTATAGGGTGACTCGTAACGAAAGGTGGACTGGACCGGACTCAGACAGGTAAAGCAGAGAGACAGTGTGAGAGGGCATTAACCCTCCAGTATTTTTACCACCTTTCTATCAGCCGTATATGAAAAGCCAAGCAGTAAAATTGCTCTCACATGTCACTATAAGGAATTATACCAAGTCATGAGTTATAGTATGTTTAAACAGAGACTTCATTAATTGAGAAAGGGCTAAACACACAGAGTGTACAAAACATTAAAAACACTTTCCTAATATTAATATTGAGTTGCAACCACCTTTTGTCCTCAGAACAGGGCATGGACTCTACAAGGTGTCGAAAGCACACAGGAAACTGTTGAGCGTGAAAAACCCAGCAGCGTTGCAGTTCTTGACACACTGAAACTTGTTGTGCCTGGCACCTACTACCATACTCTGTTCAAAGGCACTTAAATATTTTGTCTTAACTTCTAGTTCCTCCCAAACCCGGATCCGGGATCCCACAGTAAAAAAGCTGACTAGCATAGCCTAGCATAGCGTCACAAGTAAATACTAGCATCTAAATATCATTAAATCACAAGTCCAAGACACCAGATGAAAGATACASWTCTTGTGAATCCAGCCATCATTTCTGATTTTTAAAATGTTTTACAGGGAAGACACAATATGTAAATCTATTAGCTAACCACGTTAGCAAAAGACACCACTTTTACTCCACCAGTTTTTTTACTCCATCAGTATTTTTCAGGTATAAATCATAGTTTACCATTGCAGCCACTATCACAAAACTCACCAAAGCGACTAGAATAACTACAGAGAGCAACGTGTATTACCTAATTACTCATCATAAAACATTTCTTAAAAATACACAGYGTACAGCAATTGAAAGACACAGATCTTGTGAATCCAGACAATATTTCAGATTTTCTAAGTGTTTTACAGCGAAAACACAATATATCGTTATATTAGCATACCACATGAGCTAACATCACCCCAGCATTGATTCAAGGCAAAAAGAGCGATAACGTTATCACCACCAAAATATATTAATTTTTTCACTAACCTTCTCAGAATTCTTCAGATGACAGTCCTGTAACATCATATTACACAATGCATATAGAGTTTGTTCGAAAATTTGCATATTTAGCATCACAAATCGTGGTTATGCAATGTAATCTGTCAAAACATGGCATGCATTCTGGCCGGCGCCATCTTGGAAAGGCACCTAAGTTTACGATTATTTATCGATTAGATTGACTAAAAAAATACAGGTTGGACAGCTAATGAAAGATGCATTGGTTATTAATGCAACCGCTGATTTAGATTTTTWAAATTAACGTTACTAGACATACAATGTGCGTTACAGCCAGACTAGTGCCGCAATAATGGCCGAAAAATGCGTTTACATTTTTCCACATAAATACGGAATAAAATCATAAATAGCTCTTACTTTTGGACGAGCTTCCATCAGAATCTTGGGCAAGGTGTCCTTTTGTCCAAAAGAATCGTTGCTTTGTTGTAAAACGTCCACTTCAACTTCGGAACTAGCAGCTAACAGTAGCTACGTGGCACACACATGTCCAAATCCTCAAACGCAATACTACGAAAATTCCGAAAATAGCAATATACTCGCATAAACTGATATAAATCGGTTTAAAATAACTTCGTTATGATGTTTCTAACACCTATATCGAATTAAATCACAGACGGATATATCTTAGCCCGATAACGAGAGCTTTTGAGCATGCCATTCTGATGTCCTCTCTTGCGTCTTGAGGAGCGTCCAAAAGAACGGACATGTCACTCCATGGCCTTTTATAAACTCTGAGAAATACGTAGAGACTCCATTCCACTTCTCATTGGTTACTAACATCCAGGGGAGGGCGGGTGCAGTTCATTTCGACCCATAGGGCACATACAGAGTTTTAAACTGATCTCAGAACAGAGCCTAGTTTTCAGACCTTCGCATGTCCTGTCATGATTTTCGCTGTAGAAAGAGTTCTGGTTCACCCACAGACATAATTCAAACGGTTTTAGAAACTAGAGATTGTTGTCTATCCAATAGTAATAATAATATGCATATTGTACGAGCAAGAATTGAGTATGAGGCAGTTTAATTTGGAGACGATATTTTCCAAAGTGGAAACAGCACCCCCTGTATTGAGAAAAGGTTAACCATTCACCCTTGTTTCAAGGCTTAAAAATCATTCTTTAAATCTGTCTCCTCCCCTTCATCTCCACTGATTGAAGTGAATTTAACAAGTTACATCAACAAGGGATCATATCTTTCACCTGGATTCACCTAGTCAGTCTATGTCATGGAAAGATTTCCTAACGTTTTTTACACTCAGTTCATAAAGGTAGTACAATAAATTAATTCTAAATTGGAACAGATAATGAAGACTTCTACAGTCAAGGCACATTAGGGCCTACAATAACATTGTACCTACTGAATTTGTACTATATGGAGATTCAAGCATCAGGATGTTGAATGGTAAAATACCATGGTCTAACCAGCAATAAAGACCATCTTCTTTACTATAAAAACAAGTTATTTTTGGAAGGACTTTTCCTAAGATACCAGTAGTACTTTTCCTAAATATAGCCCTTTTCCTAAAGATCCCTTATAGTCCACAGGCTTAGCTTGTGGTGGCTCCGTGTTCTCAGCTCAACTCTGACATGACACAGTAATCTGTGAGATGTTTATGGTAGGGGCGCCACAGGAAAGAGAGAACAGTCTTTGAGTAGGAGGGCAGGAAGGAAAGACCTGACAAGATAGGAAAGAGGGGAGAGAAGTAATCTCAAAGTAGCACTCAAACACACGTTCACACTAGGTGTATTTTAATGCACTGTATAAAAAATATACTTGGTTCAATCCTGGGTTTCAGAACCCAAAAAATAAATACTGAGAAGGATCTAGACATAGATACTAAAAAGGGTGTTCCCCTCAGTTCCACCTGTATAATATATTCCACGCTGGTCTAATTCATCATGACACCACCCTCAGTGTGTATTTGTATAACAGTGGAAACAGGCCAGCAGGGCTCGGCTGTTGTTTGAGTCATCATGAGGGTACCAGATATCTCCTGCTACATCTGTGAGCACTTTGATCCATTATTTCCCACACATCCTCTGTACTGTGCCAGTGACCTCTGACTGAGAACAATACACTAGACACCCGTGTGTGTTCTCTGAGGACCAGAGCTAGTCCCATTCACAACCAGAGGCTAGAGTTGCTATTTCATTCACATGCTGCACTTTCCACAGGCTGGGTTAGTGTGCCAAAGCCTGCAGACTGGCCACAGGGAGAGTTAGGTCAAATGACACACTTCCCCACTGGAATGAAGGCATGGCTTGAACGACAGTCTGCAGCAAACTAAACTGATGGAGATCTGATTGCGCTTAAGGGCTAAATTAGGAAACTGTGTGTGTGTGTCTACTTAGTGCCCTGTCATCCCAAATACAAGGAGCAGGCAGCCCCAGTGCCAGGGATTAGAGACTGACAGCACAACCACCTACTTCTAGCCTGTGTTTGAGAAAGAAACAAAGAAAGGCAGAAAGAAAGGTAGAAAGGCAGACAGAGTGAGTGAGAGTACAGTAGTCAGAGTGCATTGATCATTTCCCTTCCTGTTTCCATTGGGTGCAGACCGTCTAAACAGCTGGAAAACTCTAAGAATCAGCAGACATCCTGTAGCTTGAATGGTACACTGTCACACTGGGATGTAGGCTTGGCCTACTGTACCATATTGTATAATGTATTAACCCTCCTACTGTGTTCCGGTTGAATTGGACCGATTTACAAGTTCTCTCTGAAAAATGTAGTTAATTTAATCTGATTGTCAAAAGGTTCCATGACTTTGTCCACACAGAGCATCTGAACACACAAAATACAATTTGATGATTTTCATTACATTTTGGGTGTTTTATCTAACTTTTGTACACCTGTGGCGTTCCCGGTTTTAGTGTATAAAATTTTGTTCAGATGGACACACTTCCTCTCCCAGACCCCCACATGCATGTGTGTTTTAGCACACACACACACACACCTCACTCCCCTTCTTGGATTCCATGGCAACCCCCACAGGAACCTTTCCCCCACGGGAACCACACCTGTTGGCATTCTCACAAATAATCACAACATTGTTTCAATAATATATAGAACTTTTCTTGCAGCTCTGGTATATTAAGCTTTTTGAGGCCTTGCACACATTTCATTCTGTGGCAGCACAATGACCAAACGATATACTGTATGTGTGGCTCTTGATCATATCTTTGATGACACTGGTGAGGAGAGAGTCCTTGTTAAACTGACAAAGTAGTCTGTGATAAATAGCACAATATGTTTCATCTTAGTAATTGTTATAGTAAAAATAACCCAGACATTATGCTTTTTTAAACTCAAAAACGAGTTGTATGAGCTCAGGTCAATGAGGCCTACAGGCCATAAATAGCAAATAGAAGGAACACAATGAATTAACATGAAGCGAACACAATAGGAGGGTTAAAGGGATGAAGGAGGGATGAAGGAGCGACGGACTAGGTTCAAGAGGTTCATTGACACCTGATTAACACAAGTCTAGGAGTAGGTAAGATAACAGAAATGTGTGTGTGTATCAAAGAGGAGTTCAGCTGCTGAGAATGTGCCTTGACAGCAAATGTGGAGACGTCGACCAGTACAGCCAACTACTCCAAACAGTATACTCCCAAAGGAAAAGAGCTGACTAACCACTCCTCCCACAGGCACAAACATGTGTGCAGACACACACACACACTGCTCTCACCTGGGTAGTGACTGTGAAATAGACAAAAGGTTTAAGATGAAACAATAGAAATATGACAGGTAGAAAGAAAGCTGCATAGAGAATGAAAAAAACTTTATATAGGATTTTTAGGCCAAAAGAACTACATTGTGAAAGAGCGAGAGAGAGACAGAGAGCGAGGACAAAAATAGGGCAGTGTGTGAGAACCAAACTGGCTTTCTGCTCAGTAATCCCAAGGCATGTTCCTACCTGTTTCTTCTTCTGTACACACACTCACTTCCCTCTCTTTCCTTCTAAATCTGCAGCTTTAGACATCTTTAGAAGCTACACAGGGACAGAATCCTGAATCTCTCAGCCTCATGGCAAATGATGTAGACTAGCTTGAGATGAGCTAAAAAACAGCACATTTCTCTCACACCCATGACAAAATGTAGTATTGCAGGAAAGTATCTTTAAAACCGCAACATTTCTCTCACACCCATGAACAAATTAGTATTGCAGGAAAGGATCTTTAAAACCGCAACATTTCTCACACCCATGACAAAATGTAGTATTGCAGGAAAGTATCTTTAAAACCGCAACATTCCTCTCACACCCATGACAAAATGTAGTATTGCAGGAAAGTATTCTTAAAACCGCAACATTCCTCTCACACCCATGACAAAATGTAGTTATTGCAGGAAAGTATCTTTAAAACCGCAACATTCCTCTCACACCCATGACAAAATGTAGTATTGCAGGAAAGTATCTTTAAAACCGCAACATTTTCTCTTAGCCTCATGACAAAATGTGTAGAATAGCATGAAAAAAAAAATCTGTTTTCCAAAAATATTAAATGAGTGTACGAAACATAAGAAACACCTTCCATAATATTGAGTTGTGCACCCCCTTGTTGACATTAGAACAGCCTCAATTCATTGGGGCATGGACTCTACATGGTGTCAAAAGCATTCCACAGGAATGCTGGCCCATGTTGACTCCAATGCTTCCCACAGTTGTATCAAGTTGGTTGGATGTCCTTTGGGTGTTGGATCATTCTTGTTTTGTACACTCAGTATATATAATAGTCAACCGAGAGTCATCGGTTCTTTCGACCAATCGATTGGTTGAAATTTTAAAACGTGTATTTTTCAATATGTAGACACACCCCATGTTAGACTAAAATCAACTATATGTAGGCTACTTTGTCTGATGCTTTAAGCACTGCAATAAAAAATGAAATGAAGACACAAATTACAAAAGAGGGAACCAGAGATCAATATAGCTTAACCAGAAGTAAAAACCTGTTCCCAACCCTCCTCCTCCCGCTGCTGGCCATTTTGCTCCTGAAGTTGCCGGTAATAGGCTACACCAGCGTTCTGCAACCTTTTCCATTTGGAATGCCAAGTTATTATACCATTTCTACTGATCTGCGTGCCAGTTATGATTTTCATATGCACATTTTCATGGAACAGTTTAATTTATAATAAAGTTTTCATATCTCAAAATCAATGTAATGTGGTTAATCAAAATTCTATCTAAATGAAAATGATACAAACCTAATAGTAACTTATATTCCCATTGCCAATACTTAACTACATAAACCAACAAATAAAAACATTGCAGCCCGCAGGTTGAAAATATCCCGATAAAAATAAATATCCTATAAATCACATTGGCTCTGTATGGCCTGTCTGCAAGGAACTTGAAACATTCTATCAACTATTAACTTGAGTCAGGCCTGAAGCTGGTGCTAGCAAACTTGCAACATTGTATACAATATTCTGGGCCCTCAGAGTTTACCATGCCAATGAGCTCCAGACAGACAGCTGTAGGGTATGTGCACAAGGGATAAGAAGTAATCAGGTTGGCTTACTTTATGACATTTGCATCAGATCAGAGCATGAACTACTGTCTTTCTCAATGGATGTAAAAACAGACTTTGTTCACTTGCTTTTTGAGGCAAAGAAAAAATTACTTTGAGAAGCTCCACAATGATGGTGAGTTAAGAAATAGTATCAGATTCCCAAATGGGCACATTTATAAGCCTACATTTGCGCACAGGACAGGTAGCCTAGGCCTAGTTCTATGCATAACTCAAATTTGTCAGGAGCGCTCCAAACAAAAGACAATGAATAAATTGACTACTCGTAAACGGAATCAAATAAATAACGTGCCCACTCCTGCAATGACAATGGTAAGACTATATTATTATTACTACATTGAATGCATTAACAGAAATGACCTTATCCAAACAAACATTGTAGATTAGAGATGGTAAATGTACTATTGGTGAACCATCCCCGCGGTTTACACAGTGGATTAGACCACTCAGACAGGCGTGAATCAGACAGGCGTCTCGTGTGCCATAACATTTATTTTGATATATTTGCCACAGCTCGACAAAAAAAAATATTGGTTGACCAACAGCCTATCGACCAGTCAACTAAATGGGGTCAGTCCTAATAATAACAACCATCAAATCCATGATATAATAACCATCATATCGAAGTAAACTTGGAGTCATGCGATGACATGTTGTGTGGTCCTCCCACTACGACTTGGGAAACCATGCAGTTTATTAGGCTACAATAAGTTACGATGAACTTCACAGGGTGGTGAAAGTGCACTGTGATGAGCTTGATGCGCCTTAAATTGAGGGTCTTATTCTGGTGACATGATGATCGATGCTTGGCTGCCATTTGACAAATAAAAATGATCTTGCTCTTATCCAAAATAATAATTTGGTCAAACAGAAAAGTACATTATCCTCATGATTCCTGTAATGAAAGTGTCTGCCTGCCCCTGTACCCATTTCGTTGGGGCCTGTTGCTGTGTCAAGCGAACCACTCTTTTTCCCAGGGGGGGGAATGCTCTGGGAGAAAAAAAGGGTTTTCTGATTGTATAACATTTAAAAATCATATTGTGGGGAAAACACAGCCATTCTGTTGCCACAGTTGAATAAATGAGGTTATCAGCTTTCTATAGCTATACTTTCTATTTCGCAGCTCTCAATTTTGAGCTCAATAGCAACTATTTTTACAACCAAAATATTTTATATGGCTTTGAGATATGGAGCCGCATGAAATACGCACTGGCAATTGCGATTACCTAGGTAGGGCATTAAGTGATATGCAGTTTGCCAACGATTCATTATTTTTGAACTAACTCTTTGTACTGACTCGAGAGTCATGATTCGTTTTTTTCTGAGTGACTAGTCATTTGTTTGACCTGCTAGTGCTGGCCAGGATTAATACACGCTCCTCCGGCTCAGCGGCTCAGAGACATGCTTTGACCACCAATTATCTGTCATATGCGCACAGGAAAATAGTTAATGAGCAAAGAGAAGAAAAACTCATCTACCAATAGGTGCCCTTCTTTGCAAGGCATTGGAAAACCTCCCTTGTCTTTGTGGTTGAATCTGAATTAGGCTTGCCATAACAAAGGGGTTGAATACTTACTGACTAAAGATATTTCAGCTTTTCAGTTTCAGTTTCCAATATAAACTAGCCTTTCGTATTAGTGCACATTAAGACTTAGGCAAATTCATTCAATTGGAGAATTATTTTTTATTCTGGAGCCCTATTTTAAAATGTAAAATAAAACAGCCTAATAAAACACCCACTCACATACAAGCTGCTGCTACTCCGTTTCTTATATCCTGTTGCCTAGTCACCTTACCCCTACACAGGGGCGCAACTTTCACTGAGGGGGGACATTCTGAATTTGCATCCCCCCCTCAGTTTTATAATTGGAATGTGATACAAACGAGACAATGGTGTGCTTTAGGACCATGTGGCCGCCTCCGAGCGGTCGGGTAGGCTGTTTGGAGTGTTTATCCGACCAGATAAAAAATTATAATAATTGTAAAAAAAAGAATGCCCCCCCAGTTCTAAAACCGAAGTTGCACACGTGCCCCTACACATATACCTCCATCACTCCAGTATCCCTGCACATTGTTAATATTGCATTGCAACTGACCCTGTATAGTATGCTTACTTACTTAGTTCTGATTCAGAGGGGTTGGGTTAAATGCAAAAGACACATTTCAGATGAATGCATTCAGTTGTACAACTGACTAGGTATCCCACTTTCCATTCATATTTTTGTGTTTTTTTCTAGTATTACATAGTTATTGATTATCGCAATATTGGGTTTCGAGATTTCAAGAAAGGCATTTCACTGTACTTATGCATGTGACATTAACTTGAATCACAACATGAAACAATGTATTACTTGAATACGATCACATTTTTTAATAAAGCACTGAATTACTTTATAAGATAAAAAATATATATATTATGTGACGGCGTTGTGTGACCAAATCATGGGCTGGTGCAACTGAAAAACTTAGTGGCACCAGGGGAAAATGTTAGTCTGGAGCCCTGTGAGGGTGAGTCTGGGGGGAAAGCGGCATACAGTGTTTCCAGCCACAACCACACACACATATCCTGGATTCTGAGGTTGGAACCCCAGACAGAGTGGCTAGCCATGGAAAATACAGGTCTGGAGTAGCCTGATCAGACCACAGTTCACCCAAGCAAACTTGTATAATCAATTCTACATGACTGAATTGAGAAATGGTTCAGTGAAACACACCTCAGCAAACATGACCCCCATTGGCCCCATGTGGGTTCACACACCAGTCCGACATGAGCTAGTCATTCCAATAAATGTTCTGTTGTGTGATGACCAATTTTTCTTTATCTTGTACACTGCCATTGACGAAGTCTTTAAAGATACTTCAATGCCTAAGTGCATGTGACATATGAGAAACGTAAAGGGACATTTCACTGCTGCCCTATTTCACTATATATGCCCATTAATATGTTATTAACATGTCATAAAAATCAAGAATTTATTCACTACACGGAAATCGAGGGTTTCTGCATTTCACCAGTAGAAAACGCGCCTTCTACATTTGCTGGTTGTAAATCAACCACCATATCCAGAATTCATCATTTCAGGATGTAGTACCGTCCTGGTGGAGGTGGATCCAGTTGATGTGAATACTCCCATGGAGAAATAAAAATGTCTGTGTTTGTGGCCAACACTTTCAGACAACGGATTTTGAAACGGATCGGAAGTCTCAACTCATGGTGTTGCCAGGTCGAACGTTGAAAAGTGATGCTATCCCATCGATTTTCCCCCTCACGTCAAAGAAGAAGGCATCCGATCAGCCAACATCAGCGCAGCAGAAAAGAAGAAGTCGAGCTGACGTTACCTAGCCAACTAGCTAGCGAACTACATTTATCTAAACCAACATTTCCCCAGCTTTCATAATACGCTGGCTATTCAAAAAATATATATATTTTTTGGTTTTTCTTCATTCCACACTAGGAAGAGCTGGCCGCATGGCCAAACTTCTTCCATTTTAGAATGATGGAGGCCACTGTGTTCTTGGGGACCTTTAATGCTGCAGACATTTTTTGGTACACTTCCCCAGATCTACCCTTGCCTCGACACAATCCTGTCTCGGAGCTCTACGGACAATTCCATCGACCTCAGTCTGAGGTCCTGAGCGCTCTGGAGCAGGTTTTCATCATGGAGCTCTCTGTACTTTGCTCTGTTCATCTTTCCCCCGATCCTGACTAGTCCTTCAGTCCCTGCTGCTGAGGAGTGGCTTCCGTCTGGCCACTCTACCTACCATAAAGGCCTGATTGATGGAGTGCTGCAGAGATGGTTGTCCTTCTGGAAGGTTCTTCCATCTCCATAGAGGAACTCTGGAGCTCTGTCAGAGCGTGTTCTTTGTCATCTCCCTGACCAAGACCCTTCTCCCTCAACTGCTCAGTTTGGCCGGGTGGCCAGCTTTTAGTAAGAGTCTTGGTGGTTCCAAACGTCTTCCATTTAAGAATGATGGAGCCCAATGTATTCTTGGGGACCTTCAATGCTGCAGGCATTTTTTGCTACCCTTCCCCAGACCTATGCTTCGACACAATCCTGTCTCTGTGCTCTACAGACAATTCATTTGACCTCATGGCTTGGTTTTTACTCTGACATGAACTGTCAACATGTGACCTTAGACAGACAGGTGTGTGCCTTGAACAAATCATGTCCAATCAATTGAATTTACCACAGGTGGATTCCAATCAAGTTGTAGAAACATCTGAAGGATGAGCAACGGAAGCAGGATGCACCTGAGCTTAATTTCGATTCTCATAGCAAAGAGTCTGAATATTTATATAAAGAAGGTATTTGTTTTCTCTTTTTTACTACATTTGAAGACATTTCTAAAAACCTGTTTTCGCTTTGTCATGATGGGGTATTGTGTGTAGAAGGATGGATATTTTTTTTAATCAATTTTAGAATACTGCTGTAATGTAACAAAATGTGGGAAAAGTGTACAGACAAGTGACTAGATGATTCCTGCTGCATCGGACTTCAACATCTGGATCGTCTCATTGTGGTATTCATTACATGAATTTGCATAAACTAGCTATAATCTTACTGCGAAAACAGATACTTTCAACTAAAATTTGTTGGCAAGTAAACATGTTTCAATAAAACAGTAGATTATTCTGTCAAATAAGTAAACATGGTTTGTTTAAGACAAGTTTATTTGCTCTGGAGACCGAGGTGAGTTTACACAGCAGTAAGCAGGAACAGTTATGGCAACATATGACATATATACAATAGAAGAAAAATATACTACTAACGCCTATAATAAATACTACAGTTTTACAAAGGGAATACTTGCATATGGTGGGTTTAGGTGGTGCAGTGAGGTGTTCGGAGTCACTTTGATACAAGGGGAGATTGTTGTTATGGGACCTTTCACATCTCTTTTTGAGAGTCATCAACTTCTTTGTATCCAAGCGGAATTGTCTGTGAAAGAAAGACAAACTCTATTAGACATTGTGGGCAATCGCTGTGTACTGTCTATATTCCTATTGTAGCAACATGATTTAGAATGAAGCAATAAGGCCCGAAGAGGTGTGGTATATGGCCAACATACCACAGCTAAGGGATTTTCTTATGCACGAGTGCCTGGACACAGCCCTTAGACATGGTATATTTGTCATGAACCACAAACCCCCGAGGTGCCTTATTGCTATTATAAACTGGTTACCAATGTAATTACAGCAGCAAAAATACATGTTTTGTCATACCCGCCTTCAGAGCTCGAACCACCAAGTTTATAATATGAGACACTTTGAAATCTCACAGACACACATTAGCTAGCTAGCTACAACACACAGGTATAGTTACTCCAAGACTAATATGAGTCATAAAACCAGAGTCATTCCTTTACTCTTCGTCATCAAAATATTTCCCTAGTTTTGCTCCTAATGAGGTCCACTGAAGCTAGCTAGGCTAGTTAGCTAGCTATAACTTCAACTACAGTACATTTTAGGTATAGGAAACAAAGCTAGCTACAAAAACTTGGCTTGTAGTGGTACTAGCAAGCCCCGTTATGGCCGAATCAATCACAAAATTGTACTGAACAACACTGCCTCATGTTAAAAGAGCTTATATTGCTAGGTAGCTATCGACTGCAAAAAAACTTACTTGTTTGTCATTTGCACTCCTTATCCAGCCGCTGCTGCTGCTTGCTGGTCTCGCAATAATTTTTCTCGCTGTCTCAACTCCTCTTCAGTGCATTCTGGCTCAAATAAATAGGGCTGTACCTTCCTATGTAAAACATATATTCTTTGTCCAGCTCTTCTTGGAAAGAGGAATAATCAGAAGCAGCTATTGTAATTATTTAGTGCATGGTAAAATAGCTCCCATGAACCTGTAGAAACGAACACCGGCCCCGTTTTGAAAAACCACAATTGGACAGGGTCAAACTACTGCCCAAACATTATGATCAAGCTGACTGTCCTTGGGAAAGCAGTTATTATCTTAGCTACAGATTGGTAGACCAGATAATGTGATTTAACCAAGTATTTTTGTATCCATTACTGGGAGTTAAAGGTTAGGTACTGTTTGGTGTAGCACAGAACATTTACGACCAAGCTTAACTTGGCGACAATATTTTTGTTCTCGATTCGGCCAAACATGTATCTTCTAAAATGTATGTGTCCAGTTGCAGATGGTGCATTTGAATTTAGAGAATGCTCCATTATTAAAATAAATCCATTTGAAATATTGCTAAGTTAAGGTTGGTGGGAAATGATCTGTCCTATACACCAAGCAGTCCCTAACCTGTAGCCCTTGATCGTGACTCTCAGTTCCATTACATTACACAAATGAGTCATTAGACAAAGGCGTCTTCTGTATGGGGGAGTTTGTGGTGGGATTTTGGCAGCATAAGGACCTTATCTTTCATATCAGCAAGAAATAATTATATATATATTTTTAAAGGTTAAATTGATACACACCTTTATAAAGGTTCGCACAACGCAATATTTCCTTGTTACATCGCTTGTTTACAGTGGTGTAAAGTACTTAATAAAAATACTTGAAAGTACTTCTTAAGTAGTTTTTTGGGGTATTTGACAACTTTTACTTCACTACATTCCTAAAGAAAATAATGTACATTTTACTCCATACATTTTCCCTGACACCCAAAAGTACTTGTTCTTTTGATAATCATTAAAATCTCTGGTCCTCCCTACTGCTTCTGATCTGGCGGACTCAATAAACACCTTTCATTTGTAAATCATGTCTCAGTATTGAAGTGGCTATCCATAAAAATAAAAATATATTTAAATAGTACCGTCTGGTTTGCTTAATATAAGTAATTTTTAACTATTTAATACTTAAATATATTTTAGCAATTACATGTACTTTTTAAAATATATTTGTAACCAAAAACTTTTAGACTTTAACTCAAGTAGTATTTTACTGGGCAACTTTCACTTTTACTTCAGTCATTTTCTTTTAAAGTATTTTTTTTACTTTACTTTTTCTCCCCAGTTTTGTGTTAACCAATTGGTAGTTACAGTCTTGTCTCATTGCGGCAACTCCCGTACGGACTAGGGAGAGTCGAAGGTCGAGAGCCATGACTCCTCCGAAACACGACCCTGCCAAGCCGCACTGCTTCTTGACCTACTGTTCGCTTAACCCGGAAGCCAGCCACACCAATGTGCCAGAGGAAACACTGAAGTCAGCTTGCAGCCACCCCGCACGCCACAAGGAGTCGCTAGAGCGTGATGGGACAAGGACGTCCCGGCCAGCCAAACCCTCTCCTAACCCGGACGACGCTGGGCCAATTGTGCGCTGCCTCATGGGTCTCCCGGTCACGGCCGGCTGTGACACAGTCTGGGATCGAACCCGGGGCTGTAGTGACTTCAAGCACTGCGATGCAGTACCTTAGACCACTGTGCCACTTGGGAGGCCCTGTATCTTTACTTTTACTCAAGTATGACAATTGGGTACCTTTTCCACCACTGCTTGTTTACGGAAAACATACGGAAGACAGAGTGCTAATTAGCTATCTGCTTCGCCGTACACCTGTGTGTGGAAATGGAAGACAGACGCCACAAACGTGTTGTCACTGAAAAAACTGTTGGCTGCAACTGTGTAAAAAAACGGTTAAAACAGAGTACAGTGTGTATTATGCATTTGTGAAATTATTTTGTGATATGAAAGTAGATGGATTTATGGTTCTAGAACCATACCACAATGGAGAATCAATTCACGTTTAGATGGAGTATTTGGCTGTTTTGTCTTCCAGTGACAATTCACCTTTTAAACAGAACGTGTAATGTTCTTGGATAAAGGAGTAACATTGGGCTCTTTTTAAGAGACCTAACCTGTAACTCCCAGTAATGGATACCAAAAATATTTGGTTAAATCACATTATTTTGTGTAACAATCTGTAGCTATTATCATCTTTGAGAAATAAGGTCTTTCAGACTGGGCTTGATTCAAGTAGGGAGAGTTTGTCCGTTTAGAATGTAATTCAGCTGAATTTTATGCGAGGCAACTTGACATTATGTAGAATTCTAATTTATTGCAACAATGTACATTTTAAAACTTTCGAGGGATCCTGACTGTCGAGTAAGTTTCCTGTGCGGGAATAGAAAACAGTGGGTAAGGAGCCCATATCCTTTTAAATTAATTGTCTTGTTCCTTCTTCACATTTTACGCAAATACATTAAGCAGCAATTCAAGATGTAAATTGGAGGGAAAGTCAAGGAGGAGCTTACCGGTAATCATCTCTCGCTTGCCTTCGTCCAGGTGAGTGGAAATTACATCCCCCATCGTTACAGCCCCGCTGGTTAACCAACAAACCCCAAGAGAAGGGGCAAAAAGGCGCGTTGGCCAATGTCAAGGACAGTATCTCAACCTAGGAGAGGAAAAAATACACGAGCCTACCGCGTATGACTTCGCCTTTCCCCGAAACGACGCCACATACAATGTTTGAAACGCACGTTGGTCAGGAAATCTGGGTCGACAAAAAGTTGTGGAAGAGCGTGTCCTGTTGTACCTTTTCTGGATCGTGAGAAAACTCAAATGAAAAGTTAGAAAGTGGGCTAAGTTAGTTCATTCTGACAAGACACACCCTCTCAAAATCATCACTCCATCGTGTTCAGCCTGGGTGTGGCTTTTAAAGGAATCTTCCGGGTATACAATTACCAGACTGTGGAGTGCGTAAAGTACTCTTTTGTGATTTACAGAAATTATATCTGGCCCAAATTTCAACTTCATTATTGACGTGCGGAAATGTTGCTTTTAGCCTTTGCAAAATAATGTGGGCTAATAATAGTTTTTCAACACTAATATAGCGTAGGCTACAATACAGCCATCTATCATGTCATGTGTGATGATGTTATTATGTAAAGTTTTTGTCAAATGTTTGAATACTGTTTTTGTAAGAAAGTCGCACAGAAAGTCATTGGATGTCATAAGGTGAATGCACCAATTTGTAAGTCGCTCTGGATAAGAGCGTCTGCTAAATTACTTAAATGTAAATGTAAAAGTCATCTTTGACAGGAAACAAAATGCCATGTTTAGGGAGAGGATGATGAGCTAGGGATGGGGATGAGACTGCTCAAACGAGGAGGTATACTGCCCCCGTGTGGACCATCAACATTGGCAAAAGTGAAAGGACCACCACGGACCATTTTCATCCAGTTTTGGCTGAAGATTCTTGATACTAATACTAATTTTAATTTTAATTTTTTAAAAACGTTACAGACTATTATAACGCGTCGGTGATTCGTATAGGCTACGTAACATAATTGCACTACAAATGTACTCGAAAAATCAAAAGTTGGGCCTATCAACAAATAGGGCCTATCAACAAAACACATAGATGCAATTTGGCAATTAAAATGACCTACACCTATTAAGAAAAAACGACAGAGATGAACTACATAAGGAATTAATTAGTAGCTTAAAGATTAGGATCCATTAGGAAAAGTATCAGTGGCGATTTTAGTATGTCAATCTTGGTGGGGGAAACTCAAAGAAAAAATGTGACATGCATGCCAACAAAGACACAACACTAAAGAATACATAAATTCAGGCCTGGGCAATTATTTTCTATTGAGGGCCACATTAGAAAATATTTTTTCCATCGCGGGCCAGAATCATATTACAGGATTATACATAATGTGTATGACTATGTTGACAGATATATCTACTGTAAATCACGTCCAGATATGCTACTTATTTTACTTTTTTAACATGCACAGAAATAAACCACATCAATGTTCTCCTTTTGGTTGGTATTTTCATTATTAAACATGCAATGAACTACACGGAGTTAAAAGTACACTGTGCATTCAGCACCACGGACAGAACTCTTGATAACGTGTATGCACAAAAACACAAGAAAGAGAGAGCTCAACATTACATTTTAAACTACTCAATCAGTGTGAGGAGTGAGTTCTCTGATGGGCATTGACTAGAGCAGTGAAGTCAGGTATAGTTTCTGACGTTGCTATGCACAAGATTGCTGAGAGATGAGAGTCAGTAAGAGATGATCTGTGCCTTGACTTGTTATATTTCATCACTGAAAATGTCTGTTCACATACATAGGTTGACCCAAACAGTACATACACCTTCTGAGCATGACTCCTAATTTTTGGAGAGTTTTGTTCATCGAGAGATGCATAGAACCTCGTCAGTGACATTGTTTTGAATAGTTCTCCAATCACTGCATCAGACTGAAGATCGATAAGTTCAAGTTGCAGGTCAGTGGTTATCCACATTGAAGGTGAACGGAGAGGAAACCAACAGCATGTCATTTTCCAACACTTTGAAATCCTCAAAACGACGAGAAAACTCACCGTTCAAAGCACGCAGCCGCGATGTATACTGCTCCCGCTGGTCATCTGATAAGGAACAGACTAGTAGTGTCGGGTGGTGGGAGAGATTGTTGGCTTCTACTTGGCGGGTCAGAAGGAGCAATATTCTCTTGAAGGCTTTGACAAGGCTGTACATCTGATGTGCAAAAAGGCCCTTCCCCTGTAGTTTGGAATTCAGTTCATTCATGAAGGCCATGATGTCCACGGTGAATGACAAATCATCCAACCATTCTTTATCTTGCAGTTGAAGGAAGTCCACATGTTCCTTTCATTTGCAAAAACTCAGCAATCTCACGTTTGTGTGGTAGGGGAGATCTCCATGACCCGACTATGTCTCTTCCAACAGTGAGACAAACTGCCTGTGGTTTAAAGATTTTGCTCTTATGAAGTTTACCACTTTAGTGACTGTATCCACAACATGGCTCATTTTCAGAACACATCTTTACAGAGCACCTCCTGATGAATAATGCAATGCAGGAAAATACTTTTCTGATCTGGGTTCAGCTCAGCTACTTGATCTTGTATCATTTTCAAAAGGCCAACGTTTTTTTCCTGTCAAGTTTGGGTACCCATCAGTGGTCACACTGGATAACTTTTCAAAACTCAGTCCCAGTTTTGCCTCACACACTTATTAACCTCCTCCAATAAATCTTTCCCTGTGGTTGTGCTCTTCATTGACTGCACTGAAGCAAGCTCCTCTGTAATTTCAAAGTCTGGGGTTATGCCTCGTAAGAATATCAACAACTGTGCCGTGTCACATGCATCACTGCTCTCATCCAGGGCCAAGGAGAAATAGGTAAAATCCTTTACCTTGTCTTTCAACTGTTGATCCGTATTCTCTGCGATGTCCTCGACACGATGTGTCACTGTTCGTCTTGACATGGATACATCTTTAAACAGCTGTTTCTTGTCGGGGCAAAGTATTGCTGCAGAGTCAATGAAACATTATTTAATGAATTGGCCCTCAGCGAATGGCTTGCTATGTTTAGTAATTCCGTCATTTGCTGAATGCAGTTTCGTGAAAAGTCCTTGCTGCTGTTGCAACTGAGAAAGCAACTCTTTTGATGCACTTGCCCTCTGCTCAGAAGACATATTCCTATATTTCTCTGCATGCTTCGTCTGGTAGTGTCGGGACAAGTTGTAGTCTTTCAAGACAACGATGCTCTCTTTGCAGACTAAGCCCACAGCTTTCCCTGATACCTCAATAGATACTGTACATATTTTGATGTCCACTCTTGCTGGAATCAATCAAGTTTATTTTATATAGCCCTTCGTACATCAGCTAATATCTCGAAGTGCTGTACAGAAACCCAGCCTAAAACCCCAAACAGCAAGCAATGCAAGTGTAACACCCTACATTCATTGTCTACTTTCATTTTCTTTGAAATATTTGAAAAAGTAATTTTTGCGCAATTTCTAGCTAACTATTTTTCGTAACTGTGACATGTGTCAGCCTGTCAGTCACTGTCTGTCCTCGTGCAGTTGTTATTTATACGTGCCTTCAAAATAAATGTCCCACAAACGGTGGAAGTTAAATCATTACACAAAGGCTGGCATTCATTGGGCTTTTAATTTGAATAACAAATACGTTTTTCAAAACTTTACTATTGTAAATTCTTTATGTGATCTGAGCATGATTCCGCGGACCGTACTGAATCAGGTCGCGGGCCGCATCCGGTCCCCAGGCCGGCCTTTGCCCAGGCCTGCATTAATTGGGCTATAACTGTGACAAACCGTGCCCACAAACTGTTAGGGCCTACATAACGCTCTCCCAACAGCAGAGCTTTCTTTTCAGCACCATGGAGTGAATCCTTACCGCTGCTACACCTGGCTGTCAGCGGAGCATTGACTGGCAGCGAAACAGTACATTTAGCCTAATTTACTGCCTTTTAAAAAAAACTCGCTGATATGGCTGACTTGCTTAAACAAATGTTTGTTCAGCACTTTTGAAACGTATAGCGACAGAATTCAGAACATGGGCGTTCTTACAGTATTCTCCTTGTACACCAAGTCAGAACCGTAGGATAAATATAGAGGGCATATAAGCAGACAATGAAAGCTCTTACAATATTCAATGATTACATTTCTATAAAACAGGCTATAGGCTACATGTGCACCACCAAGTCAGAACAGTAGGCTAAGTTATTAGGTGAAAAGGGACCAAATTATTAGGGTGAGGCATATGGGCTACTAACAGCTTACTACACAACATACACTTAGCATTAATTTCTTCGCTCAGTATACATATCTCCCTGGCATATTACATCATTATGCAGCAGCATACAATACATTTTTGGACTCACCTTGTTGTGCTGTGCTCACTTGAACAGGAAGGTGGCACGGTGGTCACTGTGGACCGTTCAAAATGTATTTTCCCAGTCGGAGCTAGTTTTTTTCAGAGTTTTCAGTTGTCTTAAACTCATTGAAGTCTGAGATTTCCCGGTTCTGAGTTTCCAGTTGTTTTGAATGCCGCCGAAGTCATGCTGCATTGATAGCATGGCCAATTTATTCAACCTTTTCTGGCCCATGACATGTGAATGTTTATCCTTTTAAGCTTGGAAAATAGACACTTAAACCCAGACTTGGACTACACACCCACTCCTCTGAATAGCAGGCTAGTGATTGCTTTGCAACGCTTGCAGTTAGCCACTGATTCCTTCCAAACCAGTCATTGTTGAATTTGCGATTCCCAACTTGTTGTGTAATGTTTATGGCCAATGAGCACCGATACGTTTTATCTATAATTTATCTCCATATGACAAGGTTTGAAAAGTATTTGCCAGTAGATTGTCGACGTGATTCATGATGATGACTGCTTGTCTAGCTTGCTAGCTAAGATTTTTAAAGTATGATGTTGACATGATCAGTCCAATCAAAGCTACGGTAGAATAACGTGGTTTGATGTAATTTTATCTGTGGCCAATGACCTTGAGCCTTCTAGGATGGGCACTTCTAATGAAACTCTATGGCAGCACCCAAGTGGCTTGCATTTTCGAGCTCTCCCCATAGATTTTGAGGTGACATTGTGTCCCCATGAGTGACAGAACACTGAGCCAATCACTGCGCAACTAGAGAACATTACCAACCCCTACACTGTATTTTCTGCTGGCTGCCCCACCACCATAAAAAGCACTGAGCTAGACTGAAACACCTGCATTTTGTTGCTGCTTTACTCAAGAAATTAAAAAAGAGACCATGTTTGTATGCGACTGTATAAACTCAATCATTATTTCATTTTTTACATTGTTTGCAAACTGATATGTTTGCAAACTTATTAATGTAAAAATAACATGCTAACAAATGTGGCTCTGCCCCACCTGCCCTGAATAACGGGTCTCCACTAAAACATATAATAATGACATTTTTATAAATGTAATTGGCTAATGTAGCCACTGATATGGGGGTGGAGAGATAAGCAGTGACGTCTCCATTCGAAGCTCTGCAGCGATGTGAGGTGTGCACATTCGGTCGAGCAGAGAAACGAGAGGAATACTGCGAGGGAGAAAGAAGGAGTCAAAGGGAGAGATTGAGAATACGGTCAAACACACAAGAGCATCATGGCACCCATAGGACTCAAGGCGGTGGTTGGTGAAAGTAAGAATACCTTATTATGTTTCGCCTATTGACCATTTTATATAGATTGAACATCCATTGATACACATCGATGGGACGCACTGTGCGTTTTTCTCGGACAGAGTGGTGATGTGCATGGGCCAGGGAGCTATAGCATTAGCCAGGGACCTATAGATGTGCAATTTCTCTGCTACAGCGATGCTGATGCGCATTACAATGTCGACTAAATAGGCTATAATCTGAACGCGCTGCGGCCAATTATCAACTGTGAAAAATCGAACTCTGCATAAGAAGGTGCTTTGGTCGAGAAAGACACAGATACGCCCATACTACGAATCTGAAATTAAAATACAAACTGTGCGGCAGTAGGGTGACATTACACAACGTCTAAAACCATATGCTATTCCAGGCCAGTGATTTTTTTTATTTAGGCACAATGTTAACTGCACAGTAGAACGTTGTAGACCGATAACAATTACATAATTTGATGTCATTGATGATTAGATGGATCTTAAATGAATATTCTCCACCCAGGAGCGCTGCGTCTAGAGCGTTTATGGGATTCCCGTGTTTCAGAAATGCCTCACCCCTATGATGGATCACCAGTGCAATACGCTGCGTAGAACATCATCCTTCAGCATGAACGGTTCAAACAAGAAAATTAAGGTTAAACATCATGATATTCTTGGTCTGCAGTATTAGAGTGATGGCGGAGGGTGAGCTGTCCTCTACATGGAGGACAGGAATGAAATAGACAGTAAAAACAGAAAAAATCCGCATTCCGTATGTTAACACACCTTTCCGAATACGGATATTACGGTGTTTTCATTCGCGTATAATAGGAGGCAATGCGCCTTGACTCATAGGCCTACTTGCCCACGATCTAAAAGCATAATTTGCGCAGTATAAGTAGCAGTTGAAGCCTAATGAAACCGCATCAGTGTATGGTTTCAAAATAAGCATCGATGGTTGTTTTCAGACAGTGCTGTCACTAGGCCTATTGCCCAATCACATGGAGGTTGTAGGCCATGGATGTTGTAGGCCATGGATGTTGTAGGCCATGGAGGTTGAAGTCCATGGATGTTGTTAGGCCATGGAGGTGAAGACCATGGATGTTGTAGGCCATGGATGTTGTAGGCATGGAGGTTGAAGACCATGGAGGTTGAAGACCATGGATGTTGTAGGGCATGGATGTTGTAGGCCATGGATGTTGTAGGCCATGGATGTTGTAGCATGGAGGTTGAAGACCATGGATGTTGTAGGCCATGGATGTTGTAGGCCATGGAGTTGTAGGCATGGAGGTTGAAGTCCATTGGGATTGTTGTAGGCCATGGATGTTGTAGGCCATGTATGTTGAGACTATGGAGGTTGAAGACCATGGATGTTGTAGGCCATGATGTTGTAGGCATGGATGTTGTAGGCCATGGGAGGTTGAAGTCCATGGATGTTGTAGGCCATGTGATGTTGTAGGCCATGGATGTTGTAGGCCATGGATGTTGTAGACTATGGAGGTTGAAGACCATGGATGTTGTAGGCCATGGATGTTGTAGGCAATGGATGTTGTAGGCCATGGAGGTTGAAGTCCATGGATGTTGTAGACCATGGATGTTGTAGACCATGGAGGTTGAAGTCCATGGATGTTGTAGGGGCTTTTGAGACATCTCTCTAACTGTTCAAACGAAATATTCTGTACACTCATAGGAAAAAAGGTTCTGGATAAAACCAAACATGGTTATATTGCTTGCTTCATATAGCATATTGCACCACTAAAGGTTCTATATAGAACCCTTGTGTAGGAACCCCAGGTGTTATTCTTGACTGAACCAAAATTGATTCATATTGAACCATTGGGTTCCATATGGAACTTTTACGGGTGCCATATACAAAACAAGTTTAGAACGCTTTTTGGTTCAATCCAGAACCTTTTTTTTAAGAGTGTAGCATCACAAATCAGCTGGCAAAATGTGTGGACTAGTGGTGCGCAGGTCAGCCGTTTGTTCACCCGCCCGCAATTGTTAACCCATCCGCAACTGTCCGAGTATATGTTGTAAAGTGAAAATCTGAGGCCGAACACGACCCTAATCCGCTAATATATAAAATGCGCAGCAGGCTAGTCAGAGAAGGCGTAACGCTTTTTTGCCTGATTTAGATATGTTTCTGCTTATCATTTCCTACATTTTGGTAGGCTATTTGTTAGTCAACTTGTCTATAATTAGATACATGCAGCTTTTCTTTAGTCATTGAACTAAATAAACCTCTGCTCACCAGAATAATGTCATAAATCGATAGAATGGATGCTTCAATCAAGTTTTCACTGTCACCTCTGCTTCTTTTACGGAGCAAGTATGTTTAGGTTCAGGGGAGAAAATACAGTACCTAAAAACCTGGAAAGATTTTCTGTGCAAAATTTCTAAATGACATCAGTTTGACCGGTCGTAAAGAAATAGAACGATTTGAAAATGACACTACATGTTTCTGCTTGGATGCATATTTTATTGGTTGAAATAGCTTTTATGCTTTTATGATACTGCTATAGATAGCACCAGACGCTAGCCCATCTAACGCATTCGCATTCTCTCAAGATGCTGAAATAAATAAATAATATTTATCCACGGCTGTTCCCAAGTCAAAACTGTGCCTACGTTTGGTGTATCATTATACTGCAAGAAAATATTAATTCTGCAGGAGTTAATATTAAGGCTATGTGAGAGATTATAGACCTACAGTCAGTGTCCAAATTTCAGTTTCCATTTAACCCATCTGAACAGTAGGCTACAGTTCCCTTGACCTGTCATTGGCCTATTTGAAGTCCTTGTCTTGTGACTGTCGTATTTGTATAACGCCTCACAATCATCACGCAAAACATAACAGGTGTTGTGTCGAATATCTCCCCCCTGACAGAACCCCCCCCCCCCCTTCTAATTTCCTTAATTTTGTGGCTAGTGTCAAATACTTAAAAAAAAAATAGTAGTCGAATAAGACATGGGAGAGATGACGAATTTTGACAAAGAGATTTATTTATACACTAATACAAAAACCAATAGCGGATTTAGGTACGGGCGACATGGGTAGCCGCCCACCGCGGGCGGCATCTTGCCGGGGGAGGCACGGGGCGCCCCCGGGTGCGGGTGGGAGCGGGCGCTGAAGGGGCGGTTCGCTCAGGGCGCCATACAAGCTAGAACCGCCACATACACTTGAAACAAATAGCCAAAGCGAAAACTGCAGACAAAAACAAGTGTGCGCATCTTAAACACAAACCACATTTATTACGGGGTGAGGCATTGTCCTGGGTCTAAAGGCTCACCAAATGTATGTTGTTTTAAGATTAAACATGTTCTTATCGGATAATGGCGCCATCAACAGCAACGGATTTATATCCAGAGGTAATTGTGGATGTGTAGGCATAGCCTACAAGCCTACTATCAGTAATGGTAGTGCAATTAGATATGCAAAGAATATTCAATAAACGAACCCAATAGATTGATAATAGATTGATTCTCAAGAGATAGCCTATTGATCAGGTTAGCCTACCCAAATACCAACCTGGACAGAGAGGCAGACGTAACATAGTAAACGGAAATCCGGGCCTTTTCAAATGAGTATGATATGTTACGTTTGGTATGTTATGTATCAATTTGTGGATGTCCATCATCCATTTCATATGATATGTTACGAATTACAATTCGTATGATATGTTACGAATTGCAATTTGTACATTATGTTACGAATTTGCAGTACCTATGATATGTTACAAATTCCAATTTGTTGTGGCTAACACGAGCTAGGTGGCTAGGTGGCAAAAGCTAATGTTAGCTAGGTGGCTAACGTTAGCTAGGCTAGGAGTTAGGGTTAGGGGTTCATGTTAAGCTTAGGTTAAGGTTAGGAGTTAGGTTAAAGGGTTAAGGTTAGGGCAAGGGTTAGCTAAAATGCTAAGCTAACCCTTGCCCTAACCTTAACCATTTTACCTAACTCCTAACCTTAAACTTAACATTAACCTCTAACCCTAACTCCTAGCCTAGCTAACGTTAGCCACCTAGCTAACATTAGCTTTTGCCACCTAGCTCATGTTAGCCACAACAAATTGGAATTTGTAACATATCATAGGTAGATAAAAAGTAGTAGATACTGTAGATTCGTGGGAAATTGTCAGAAATCTTTTTTTTTTTTTTTATCATTTTAACAGGACCATGGGCTACCAGCCATGTCTCCTTTTTCATTGTTTTATTTTTATATAAAAACATCGTTTTTTTGTGTGTCAAATTTGATCAGCCCACACAACTAAAAAATGGTCCAGCCCATCTGACATTTCCCAGAATTGCCAGATGGTCAATCTGCCCCTGCCTAATCCCTGCCTACATGTGCATATCTACCTCAAATAGTCCAGTATCCCTGCACATTGTACATTAGGTACTGGCACTGACACAGTATATAGCTTCTTCTCTTATTTCATACTTATTGTTATTTTGTGTGTTTTTTTCTCATGAATTATACTTTTTTTATATTGAATAATGCACTGTTGTTGGGTAGGGCCTGTGAGTTAAGCATTTCACTGTACTGAATTTATACATTAATAACTATGTGTGAAATAAAAGCCGAACACAGGTTTTCAATGTCAATTGAATTCCTCATTTGCAGAATTAAGCCTAAAGTAAACATTGTGTGATGACCCACCTCTCCATGTCGATAAAGGCAGGGAGGGATGCATCGAGCACCTGCGCGCTATTTAACTGGGTTGATGGTGAGGAGATTGGTTTACAACGGGAACGTACGCAGTAAGACGCGATACACCACGGGCCCTCTGCAGCACGCGCAGTAGCAGCCTCTGTTGAAGGGGGATGGGCTGCGTATAGCGTTTATCTCTCTCCCTCTGCTTTCACGACTGTGAGCATCAATTCCATAAAGCAGCAGACTACAATATAGGGCTAGCGATAGGAATGAAAGGCCAGTCCATAGATGTGTAAATACAATTTTGACATTAATTTATAGGCTGCCTACACCCCTAAACGAAATGAGAGGGATCAATTCTAGTTGCATTACCTGCCCTTAAAATGAATTTATTAAAAAAATAATTGAGAATGCTTACTATGGTAGCCTATATTTTTATCATTCAACAAAATAATTATTTTTTTCAGCAGCATTTTGCAACATAAAACCATCTTTTTGCTCTCTTTTTTATCGCCACTATAGTGAATCAGTGGTATTGCAGGGGCTAGGGTGCTGTCTGTGCCCAGTCTCATCTGTGCTTCATACAGTATGAAAATGTATGCACTCACTACTCTAAGTCACTCTGTATAAGAGCATCTGCTAAATTACTAAAATGTAAAATGTAATACAGTGGACTTTTATGTTTTACTTTTATATGGATCAGACAAGAAGGATGCCACACATCTTGGTCTCAATTCTGTCATGTCTTGATCATATCACAGGGTGTGATATGAGGCTTGTGTAGGTAGCTTGACAGTACAGGGGCTGTGAGAAGAGACTAGCCTGACAGTGCAGAGGAGGAAACCAGGAGTAGTGTGATCATGACTGTAAATCCAGTGTGACACATGCCAGCTAAAGACACAGTAGCCCAACTGACCCAAGCGACTGCATCCTACCCAATGACTCATAGTATTTCCCCCACTTCATTGTTCCTGCTGCTTGAGTGGGTGGTTTTAATAGTCTGCAGTGGACATCACTCAGTTTGTTAATAAAATGGTTCAAGAGCACCCCACATCCCCATGTGGGCTGTGACTGCTGCTAAGATCTTCCAAATCTACAACAGAACGTGAGAAGCCTGGGTTTTCCGAGGCTTGCTAAGATGTGATTCCAAAGTTAGTCAGAAGGACAGAGATGGTCACATGCAGGGAGAGGGATGGAAGGAAGGAGGGTCACCACCATGTAGGACTTCAGGGTTGACCAGGCTCTGCAGTATAGGGAGAGAGGGAGTTACTGTACATCTCATTACCCCAGCCCAAGCACTCATCAGCTGCACAGCCCAGGCCAACACCAGGATGGACACACGCGCACGCACGCACGCACGCACGCACGCACGCACGCACGCACGCACGCACGCACGCACGCACGCACGCACGCACGCACGCACGCACGCACGCACGCACGCACACACACACACACACACACACACACACACACACACACACACACACACACACACACACACACACACACACACACACACACACACACACACACACACACACACACACACACTGACCTTGGCAGGGATACTTAGCCAGCCTCACACACACACTTGCTGGGTTCATTGTGTGACGCAGTGCCCTCAGCCTGCCACTGTAAACACACAGACAGACCCAACATTTAATATATTTTCTAATGACTTTCTAGACACAGACTAGATTAGAATAGTCTTGATTATGAACATTAATAATTACATCACATTTTCCTTGATTAAGAAGCACTGCTGCTGTGTCAGCACTGGCAGGGACTATTCCTCCTTCCTCCCACTCAACTCTCCAGCAGACCTCACTCACACACAGCAAAGACATACTTGTATTTAGATTTGAGATTCCTCTGCAGCGAAAAGCACCATACAAATTAAATATATTATCATACTTAACAGAGAAACATAAAAATGTACCAGAGACCGTCAAGAGGCTTGCTGTAGCAGGGCCAAGTAGCATCGGCCAATACTGCCATTCCTGCGGAAGAAAGAGAGGAACAACATCACAGAATGCAGATTAGGCTGCCACTGGGAGAGATGGATAATGACAGAAGGAAGAGGAGGAGAGCGAGTGATGGAGGAGAAGTGATGTAGAAAGTAGTATTATTGCATTATGGGAAGGGATTTAATCTAGATGGTGATGTGCAGAGTCATTAAACCCTCATACCTCAGACCTCATGAGATTGCAGAGCTCCTTCACCTATCACATCCCCCCTCCCCTCCTCACTCAGACACCAGACACTTACGGATGCACACATTCTGCTCAGACTTCCGACAGAGAGAGAGAAACCTTGTTTTAACTGATCTTGCCAGGACATAGCAGCCTGCGGCAATGCAATGCATCACTTGCTTCTCCATTGACATTTTTTACTGCCTGCCATTTTCAGCACTAGACTAGGCATTTTGTAAATTGCTTTAACGTTGCACTTGACTGCAGTCAGTAGATACAGCTTTCAAATAAGGAGGAAAATGAACTCAAACATAGAGGGAAATGTATCTGCAGGGGGATTTATCATGTATTTTTTTGTGCTAAAACCTCGCCCGGGCTAGATCGAATAGGGTTGCATGCTGCACAACCCTGCTCTAGTCTATCATTACACTGTGTTGTAGGAAAATTAAGAAATAGATGGAATTTTACTCCCAGACACCAGGAGAGATTATTCTGGCAGACAAATACTTTACCTCAACATACTAAGAATACAATATTTATGTGAGGGATTGTTCATGGTCTTCATCTTGTCTGTGTTTGTTAGAATCAGAAGTCTATTATTTTTCCTCTCACAATACCCTGTTCCTTTCACACTGGGTGTGGCTACAGCAAAGAGTCACACTCACATCCATCCATTTCCTGCTCTAAGAGAGTGGTCATGACCGGCAGCCAGCCTCTGACAACACAACCTTTGACCCAGTCTGAGATGGGGATGAGAGTAGTCGCTGCTTGCTTGTTATTCCTGTTCAGTTCTCCTGAGATGTCTCTCAGCTGATCTGGAATCTGTTTTGTGGTGACGCTGTGAGAGACAAGAGGTTGCGTAACGGCAGGCTGGCCTCACAGAGCTGACTGAGGTACTGTCGACTCATGGCTGCCTGTGATTGGCTAAGTCTGTGGAAGGGCACTCTGAGACACTCTGCTCCTTCTGTTACTGAGGATCATACCAGGGAGAGCAGTAGTCAATATCTACATCTGAGAATCCATTCTCCTCTGTTTTTTATTTGTGTCGTATCCACACTATTACATACATGTTAGAACTGTGTTTAGTATTCTTAATGAAGTATGAACAGGGCATAATTAAACCAAATATGACTATTTTACCAAATGTGTCTATTCTCTTCTTGTCTTTTCAAGAGCCATCCGAAATGTCAGAGAGGACCAAATCAGTCAAGATCCTAATCTTTTTAACTGAGATAATTAAGAGTGAATGTACCTCCTGCTGTGTGCCCTCCAGGACTAGAGTATGGTTCTGATGATGAGAGGGAGATGGGAGGGGCTGTGTCCTGCTAAAATGGCCGCCCTTCTCTTCAAGAGCAGGGTTGTTACATTCCCTGGGGACTAATGCTGATATCCAGAGAAAATGGGTCACTCAATCGTAGGCGCCAACCCCCAAGGGAGAATAGGAAGGTAAAGGGGGAAAGTCTCAGTGTTGAGTAGCGAAAGCTGTGTGTTTGTTGGGGTCAATGTTGAGGATTCTACAGGAGTGGATGACATAATGCACAACCATGACAAAACCAATACACATCAATGACACAACATACAGCCAGCCAGCCTCTCAGTGAGACTAATTGTTCCTGTGTGGATGAAATGCTTATCCTGTGCTAGGCACACCTATGACCTACAATAAAGGCTGAGAAAAATCAGGCAATGCCTCAGTCTGTCTATGAATGATTATACTGCTTCAACTTACTATACTGCTTAGAAGCAGTATAGCAGTTAATGTTTCATACGAAAACATATGGAAGTGGAAAGGATAGTGATCTGATATTCTGCTAGTTTTGTTACACTGTGTTGGTTATCTGTATGAAGAGTGTGTTGATTGACTCCTGCTGGAGCCTACCATTATGGTATGGGTTGATGCTAATGCTAGCCTAGCAGTGTGGTATGGGTTGATGTTAATGTTATTGTTGATGCTAATGCTAGGCTGCTAAAGCGACAGCTGTTGAGTATGCTGTGAACACAGAGTACTGCCTTCCTGTGTGAGGTGAATGGCTGGGGAACATCTGTATATGTCTAACCCATTCCAATTCTCTCTGCTCTACTTTGGAAGACAAAAGTCTGTATCAAGATTCAGGTGAGGGTTATGTATCCCACTAATTTGAACAACTCTGAGATGTCAAATTGATTTCGTATTTACAGTGACACACGGATCAGGCTGAGGACAGCTATGCCTGATTCACCTAGGAAGAGCTCTGGTTCCAACCCATCTCACAATGGACAATTTCTTACACTGGTCTGGTCACAGACACAGACTGACACAAACACAGATAATTTTTTAAATAATTTTTTTTATTTAACCTTTATTTAATTAGTAGAGAGGCTCACCGTCTCATTCAGCCACACTGAAAGTCAGTTAAGAACAAATTCTTATTTACAATGACAGCCTAGGAACAGTGGGTTAACTGCCTTGTTCAGTGGCAGAAAGCTTGCATACTGTATTACTCTACTATTTATGTTTGGTAGCATATGACCAGACCTATCTGAAGGAGACTCCTGCGTGTGGCTGAATGAGACGGTGAGCCTCTCTACTCTGCTAGTTGACACAGCTGCTCCACTGTGTTTGTTCAGGTTCCTTCCCTCCTCTCAGTCTGCCTGCTATGGGACTGCATTGTTATGCCACACAGGGGTCAAGGAAGAGCCAGAACAATCCCAGAACAGCCTCCACTTCCTCCTATGTGCTTTGTTCATCTTGATGTTTGTCTTTTGGCTATCCCTCAGTCTCTTTGTCATTTACATACACATACCTCAGCTCAGGAGAAGGGAGTCAGAGACAGTATACATGTATGTACCCCATGCCCTTGAAAAAACAGCCATTTTGGTTCTAACTTAATTTTATGTCTATGTGCAGTCATGTGGACTGGCAGTTTGTGTTTCTTTATGAGGGAGAGAGAGGGGGAAGATAGGAGGGCAAAGAGAACCACACAGGACAGAGGAAAAGGGAAATTGAGAGAAGGATATCCCTTGTGCTCCTACAGTTCTGTCATCCTGTTTGCTGACAGTTTCTTGTGACATAGCCTAGAAAGAGCTGGAAATAGACAAGAGCTGAATCAAGGATTCACTCTGGATTCACTCTCTGCCATTCCCCACAAAGATTGCAAGATTAGACTCTTTCCCTACCGAGGTCACATCATGATGACATCAGTGCATCTACGGTTGGAGTGCTGTATTATGTACAGATCTAACCCCCTGGCTTTGAGTGGTCTGTGCTTAAAGGGAAAGTCCACCCAAATGACCTTGTCCTTTGACTGTGTACAGGGTATAAGGAAACCAATATGTCATGTAGTAAATTGGGTGAGCTATCCCTTTAGTCATCATGTGAATGTTGTCCTTACAAATTACTATCGGCAGCAATTACCCAACAAATCCCCCTCATTCTCTGAATGGCCCTGTAGTCTCCACGTAGCACATTCACACACACAGCCTGTTTAATCTGTTATAATCCATCTGTGTCTCTGTGTATGCCCAGATGTTGGGCACTACTGCGCCAAAGGGCTTAGCGGTTTTTATATGGTGATACTGCAAAATGTTAAAGAGAGTCATCCTAAATGGATTTATCCCAATACTGCAGCCAGATGGCCAACAACAGCGATCAGGCTAATAATGGCTCCGCCACACACACACATGTTCCTGCCTTGGCCTGATCCACAGATGACCAATGGGATGAGTTTCTTCATACTGCAGCAGAGAAGAACTAGAGCCAATGGGAGTCATTCAAAAATAATTGATTTGTAGTTTTTTTAAGTTCAGAGAAGGAATTTTGCATCTAGCAAAAATGTGTCTTCAATATTGGATAATACATTTGATTCTTTATTTAGCTGTAATGGAGTCAAAATAGATTCAGTCCATTCTGGAATGGAATTGCATGAGAAGGCAATAGACGAGCTGTATTTCATCATGCATTTTGACTCATTGGGGGAGGCAGCCCTCCATTTTGCTAGCTACAGTGTAAGATAGAGTAGACATTATGCTTTCAGAGACCTTCCCTCCAGTGATAGCATTTAATACAAAGGCAGTGATCTGAGTAGCATTGTGGATTTGCTAGTTTCTTGTGGCTTTTAGCTCCATGTCAAATTACTTCTTTATCTGATACTGTGGGTACCTTTGTATACCACTAAAAGCACTTGGCACATAACATAAATATGAAAGAAAATGGTGTCCAATACAGTGCCTTCAGAAAGTATTCATACCCCTTGACTTATTCCAACATTTTTTTTGTGTTACAGCCTGAATTCAAAATTGATATTTAAAAAAAAATACATTCTCACCCATCTACACAGAATAACCCATAATGACAAAGTGAAAACATGTTTTTAGAAACGTGTGCAAGTTTATTGGAAATGGAATACAGAAATATCTCATTTACATAAGTATTCAGACCCCTTTGGTATGGCACTCTAAACTGAGTTTAGGTGCATCCAATTTCCTTTGATCATCCTTGACGTCACTACAACTTGATTGGAGTCCAGTTGTGGCCAATTCAAATGTTTGGATGTAATTTAGAAAGAAACACACCTGTGTATATAAGGTCCAGTTGACAGTGCATGTCAGAGCAGAAACAATACCATGAAATCCAAAGAACTATCCTTAGATCTCTGAGATAAAATTGTTATGAGGCATATATCTGGGGAAGGGTATAAAACTATTTCTAGAGTGTTGAAAGTTTCCAAGAGCACAGTGGTCTCCATCACTGGGAAATTTAAGCTAGAATTGGCCATCCGACCAAACTGGGCAACCGGGCAAGAAGGACCTTGGTCAAGGAGGTGACCAAGAACCCAGTGACCACTCAGACAGAACTACAGAGTTCCTTGGCTGAGATGGGAGAACCTGCCAGAAGGACAACTGTCTCTACAGCACTTCACCAATCTGGGCTTTATGGGAGAGTGGCCAGACGGAAGCCACTCCTAAAGGAAAAGGCACATGTTAGCCCCTAGATTTTGCGAAAAGGCACGTGAAAAAGTCAGAGCATAAGGCAAAAGATGCTGTGGTCTGATGAGACAAAGATGTAACTCCTTGGCCTGAACACAAAGCGCTATGTCTGAAGAAAAACCGGACACAGCTCATAACCTGCCTAACACCATCCTTACCGTGAAGCTTGGTGGTGGCAGCATCATGCTATGGGGATGCTTTTCAGCGGCAGGGACTGGGAGCGTGGTAAGGATAGAGGGAACAACGAATTGAGCCAAATACAGGCAAATCCTTGATGATAACCTGCTTCAGAGTGCAATCGACCTTAGACTGGGGCAAAGATTTACATTCCAAAAGGACAATGACCCCAAGCATACAGCCAAAGCATAAAGCCAAAGCAATGCTGGAATGACTTCAGAATAGGAATGTCAAAGTCCTTGAGTGGCCCAGCCAAAGCCTAGACTTGAATCCCATTGAACATCTGTGGAAAGACTTAAAGATTGCTGTTCACCGCCGCTCCCCATCTAACTTAACAGAGCTTGAGAAAATCTGCAAGGAAGAATGGAAGAGAATCCCAAATCCAGATGTGCAAAGCTGATACAGACATACCCAAGACAACTCAAAGCTGTAATCACTGCCAAAGGTGCTCCTACAAAGTATTGACTCAGGGTTGTGAATACTTATGTAAATGAGACATTTCTGTATTTAAATTTCAATAAATTTGCTAAAATTTCTAAAAACTTGTTTTCACTTTGTCATTAAGGGGTATTGTGTGTAGGTGGGTGAGAAAAAAATGATCAATTTTGAATTCAGGCTGTAACGCAACAAATGTGGAATAAGTCAAGGGGTATGAATACTTTCTGAAGGCGCTATACATACCTATAGGTATGGACCTAGCAGAACAGACAATGTAGGTGCTTATGTTTGTTCTATTTCACACATGTACAACTGTGTATTATACATGAGCTTTTTGCAAATCCCATTCCCCCTGAGACACCCTTGCAGAGTGTGGTCACAGATCAGCCATTACTGACAGCAACCCTGGAACATTTAGGGTTAAGTACCTTCCTCAAGGGCAAATCCACAGATTTGTTAACTAGTCGGCTCGGGGATTTGAACCAGAGACCTTGGGTTCTGGTCCAATGTTCTTAACTGCTAGACTATCTGCCGAATTGTACCCACAGTCATACCCAGAGTCACAGACACATGAACTCTAACAAATAGAGCGTATACCCTCAGTATGAGCCATATGTTCACAATGATGTGAGTATTTCATTACGGTCGGCAATGCATGCATGAATAAACACACACACTCACACACACTCACACACAACCCATTCACTTAATATAGAACAGAACCCTTGCCAGCATGCTGATGTTTTCTTAAAGGGGTCCGATGACCAGCAATTATACATGACAGCTATGAGACAGGCTGTCAAGAGCATATAGTAGCAATGCGGTCCAATAGAACCATATATAAAGTTCAGTGTGCTCTGTGGCTGATCTGGGAGTGGAGCTCACTGCAGGGATGTACTATTCACCTGGCCCTACTGACATTCTCAACATTTTCTCACTCGTTACTTATCTCACAAGCGTGTGTGTGTATCTGTTTGTGAGCATGGGGCTCTCTGGGCACAGCCTGACTTAGGTGTGTTTGGCACAGCAGGATGCTGATAGATTCCTGACAGGGTTAGGGCTTGGGAGCAAGCAAAGGGCTGGGTGGTGTGTGTGTTGTGTTGTGTGTGTGTGTTGTGTGTGTGTTGTGTTGTGTGTGTGTGTGTGGTGTGCTGCGTGTGCGTGTGCGGTGCGTATATGCGTGGCGTGTGTGTGTGTGTGTGTGCATACGTGTGTGAGTCCTCCATAGAGGAATGACTCTTCTCACGGCCTTGTTCCCAGATGCGAGTGTGAGAGTGTTTTTTTTGTCTCCTGTGCTCCACTGTCACTCATCACTATGGAAACAGTCTGCTTCCTGTCAAGGAAATTAAATCAGACAGAGAAAATGACTGTATATTATGAACCTGTACTGTACACTCAAATCTATATGCTAGGGGTTTTGACATTGAAAATAACAAAAATAAAATTGTATCAACTGAAATTGGTCAGATGCACACACAGTGAAGAAGCATGTGAAGAAAATAATGTTCTGACCTGTGCTTCTCCTCTCTTCTCGTTCACAGAGATTATGAATGATGTCATCAAGAAGGTGAAGAAGAAGGGGGAATGGAAGGTGAGAGTTTATTTTTGCAGTCCACCTTGTGTTCCTTTCATTTTTCTTTTTTACACTTTGACACTTAGCAACAAATGGGTGTGATCATTCTGCTGTGGTCCCTGCAGTGTACTCTCAAACTGCTGTGATTAGAACGTCCAGTTTCGATTGACGCAAAAGTCAGCGTTTGAGCTGGTCACACAGTTTTTTCTTTGAAACATTTTGCACAAACACAGGTCCTGAATGTGACCAGTTTATTTTTGGATCCAATGTCCAGATATTCACAAAAGTACAGTGGGTCCTCATTTAAAAGTTGCATCATACAGCTTGCGGGAGGGATGCTGCGCAATGTTATGGCATGTTGGAGTGCATGACGTATTTTATTTTCCTGTCCGACAATGTTGCCATTGATGCTAGTTTGACCATCAGAGGGCATCTTTATGAAGCTTGTTGGTGCTTGCTTACTTTTACAAATAATCCTACAGAGGTCCATGGAGGCCAGACGTTTTGATTGCTAAACCCTATCCGAAAGTGCATATTCCAAGGTTTTTAATTAACCTAGTTTTTCCAAGCAACACAAAATGTTTTACAGATGGTCTCTCTTTCAGAGTGAACCGGTGCTGAAATAGTTGACCACAATCCGGCTATTGCTTCAAATCCTATTATAACAATTGGATGACTCTGGGTGTTTCAGTATKCAACAATTTCATGCCATCAATTGCATTAGCCTACTTTATTCCAMTATTTGTGTCATTCAGTGATATTTATTCCCAWAGTAATTCGTTATGGATCCATCCAGATGTGGTTAGAAAACAGTGCATGTGGTGGGCTATGCAAAGAGATGGGTGAAGTGAAATGCTGCACAAACACTCATTAATAAATGTAAAGTCCCTAAACTCGGCAAGAGTCTATTGTTCTGCTAAACCATTTCCACCTGGCCCACAGCCTTGTTGAGTACTTACAGTACGGTGCACTTTCACTCTATTCTCTGCATGACTCTCTGCCACCAGATGCTTCTTTCTATTGTTGTTATCTATTCGGTAAATTACACAGGTAAATGTAATAAATAAAACACAGCTCTGGTCTGGAAAACATGTTAAACCTTTTTTGGAGTTTTATTTATCTGTGTTTAGTAGCTGAGGCTTTATGGCTTCGCCATCAACTTGTTTATTTAGCAGACATCACTTGCGTATATTCAGTAAACCATATATTTGAAGAATATAACAGAATATAACATAACATTTTAGTTTATCTTAGAATAAAAACCTTACAGTGTAACAACAGTTGTAGTAAGTAACAGCTACAGAGGAAGAGCAATTCTTACACTATTGTTCTAAATTTAATCACCCTCTTCTTCTTCATCCTCCTCATCATTCAGCTCATTAAAATTCAATTGTAATACATTTTGTCACTCCCGTTCAACAACTCCAAATCGCTTTTGCATGTGCTCCAAAGGGATAACTTGAAATAACATGATATAGGTTCATTAAATAATCCAAAGGAAAATGTGATTATTTATTAGCCTAGTGTATATAAGTATTTGAGGCATATCATGTGAATTAGGCCTCATGTAAAATCATTGTCAAAGTGCAAGAGATACTGTTGCATGACAAACAGGGGCTGTTAGATTACAAAATAATTGTTCTGCCCATTTGGAACAGTGTAAACACTAAATACATTATAAGTAATAACAGAGAGTCTGTTCTAATGAAACATTTTTTTAAAGCCTTTAATATACAGCATAGAAAAGTTTAAAAACAGACAGATTTGTGAAATGGCTTTATCTGACATATTGCATTGCGTGAGGCTTGGTGATCACAGAATCAGTAGGATATTAAACAAACACTCAAATAGGCAACAGAAGCAGGAACAGATGCATAGGGCTGAGTGACTCACTCATTTCTGGCTTTTGTTCATATTATCATGTAGGTTTAAAGACACATTCTTTCTGATTGTCTTTAGCGTATGCAGTCTCTCTCCTCTTGCTACATCTCATTTCATTTGAATAATTATGTGATTATAAGAAATGTATATATTTGCAGGGGTTGATGCATTTTGTTTTAGGGCAAATCAGGTCTGTGATATTGAAAGGAAAGGAGTTCAAAATGTAACACTTTAGAGGACTTAAGCATCAAATACATTGCAAGTTTGCCCTTTTGGGCCATTAGGCTATACTTTACAATAGGACTCAACTCTGACTGACCGCATTATCTATCAGTAGTCTAAACTGTGCACAAATTGGGGGATTTTTCACACCTAGCTGACCTATTAGACTATCCTTTGGTAAATGAATTGTGGTGTGAATATTTCAGTCCGAGAGTCTCTCTCCTCTCCACTAGAGTCCTACATCGGGCAAAGAAAAATCAGCTGGCAGGTGGTCCCTGAGTTGAGAGAGAACTTGGGTAAACACAAGGGCACAATAATAACCTACTGTCTGTAGTCATAAAAACAATTAGGCAAAATAAATATGTTATTTTGTTGGGTAACGAATCGGCTCTCGGAACTCGTTAAGAGGCGGCTTCTATCTTCAATATAATCATTAATTCAGAAGGTTCGACCCATAGGATTTAGGCCTGCAGTAGATTAAATTAGATTATCAGGTTCATTTTTCATTAGGTTATAATGATCCATGCCTTCTGGGAATGTTATAAAGTCCAAAGTTGGTGGTGGCTGTAACGTTCGTCTGAAGAAGAGGACCAAAGCGCAGCGTGGTACATGTTCATGATCATTTATTCAAACTGAACACTGAAACAAAATAACAAAGTGAGAACAAAACGAAACAGTTCTGTCTGGTGCAGACACAAAACAGAAAACAACTACCCACAAAACACAGGTGGGAAAAGGCTGCCTAAGTATGATTCCCAATCAGAGACAACGATAGACAGCTGCCTCTGATTGGGAACCACACTCGGCCAAAAACAAAGAAATATAACACATAGAATGCCCACCCTAATCACACCCTGGCCTAACCAAAATAGAGACTTAAACCCTCTCTATGGCCAGGGCGTGACAGTGGCGTTACAAAGTTGGCTGTCAGAAGTATTACAATGGATTTTTTTTTTATCCTTCTGTCTGCATATTTCAAGACATGACATGTAACGGTGCAATGAGATACCCTATGGGTTGGACAATACTTTTGTAGTCAATCAACTTGAAAAAAAGTTTACTTAAAAACTGAAAATCAACCAATGTCAGCCTTTAAATTCTTTATTATCCAAGTGTTGAAAGTGTGTGGGCGACGGACAGAAACAAAATGGTGCATATTGAGGCCTTGTACCCTGTGTAGCTCAGTTGGTAGAATATGGTGCTTGCAATGCCAGGGTTGTGGGTTTGAATCCCATGGGGGACCTGTATGAAGATGTCTGCCAGAATGGGGTGTTACACACTGATCTGTAGCCACAGCCTTCTTTTCACAAATATGCGGGTCACATTTTACTGTTTCATAAACCATGTCACAGGCTGTATTAAACTACTCGGGCTGCAGACTTGTTTGGTAACCAACAACCTGGTAACTTGATGAGTATGGTTTAAGATGGCACTGGAAGAAAGGAAAGGGGCTCCTGGATAGCTACTTCAGGACATGTCTTTCAAAAGTAGTCACATTGGCCTAATGTAGGCTATCTAAATGAATTTAGATCAATCTCTTTTTCTGGTGCTCCTGAATACTGTTTGGTCAGGTGCTTCTAACTTTTAAAAGTTGGGTGCACCAGTGCTACCAATGTTAAAAGTCAACATGGTTAGAGACTTTGTTTTCTGAAACCTCTGACTAACTCTTTCGTGTATCTCACTCTCCCTGGTTTCTCATTGGTTTCTCTTCCTGTCTCAGGCGCTGATTGTGGACCAGCTGAGCATGAGGATGCTGTCCTCCTGCTGCAAGATGACAGACATCATGTCAGACGGCATCACCAGTAAGCCGTTGTTATCACCATTGTTATACTGCACTGCAGCAAAGATACTGTATATAATGACGAAATGGTCTTGTCTCCTCCTTAATGAGAGTTGTTGTTCCAAAGGCCGGAAGACAGGCAGTCTGCTTATCGGTCTACTTATTGTGGACAGATTATGATGAGATTGAACCCTCTTGCTTCGCCTCTTCATCTCTGACTGTAGCTACCATTTGGTAAACATGTTATATTGCCATCAGCAAACATGATATAACCACATCTCTCCCTTCTGTTTCTGTGTTTTCTCTCTCTCTAGTTGTGGAGGACATAAACAAGCGGCGAGAGCCTCTTCCCACCCTGGAGGCCATTTACCTGATTACCCCCACGGACAACGGCACCATCACACACACACACACACACACACACACACACACACACACACACATCTCACTATCTTGTATCCTTCATTTTCCAGTCTGTGCAGACCCTGATTGGAGATTTCAAAGACCCCCATTCAGCCAAATACAAAGCAGCCCACGTCTTCTTCACTGACTGTGAGTAGATACCTGAGGAGCCTCTCCACTACACAGATCATTACAGTTTTTTACAATCACTTTGGCACTAATTTCGGAACCTTGATGTCATTTTTCAAAACTCTAGACACAAAACTCACAGTCAATGGTCAAAATGTGTCACTCCCTGATCGTAGAGAGCTTTTTATGTCTCTATTTTGGTGTGGTCAGGGTGTGATTTGGGTGGGCATTCTATGTTCATTTTCTATGTTTTGTATTTCTTTGTTGTTTGGCCGGTGTGGTTCTCAATCAGAGGCAGCTGTCTATCGTTGTCTCTGATTGAGAACCATACTTAGGTAGTTTTTTCCCACATGGTTTTTGTTGGGTAGTTATTTTCTGTTTTGTGTTTTCTGCACCTGACAGGACTGTTTTGGTTTCGTTCATTCTCTTTGTTGTTTTGTTATTTAGTGTTCAGTTTTAAATAAAAAGCATGAACACTTACCAGAGATGTTGCAATCACCATGTGTGGCATCAACAATCATACCACGGTCAAAGTTGCTAAGATTACGCATCTTGCCCATTCTAATGTTTGGTCGAACAACATCTAAAGCTCTCTACTCTATATACTCTATATATTGAGTTGCAGGCAGCCACATGATTCGCTGTTCGAATGTAACCTTCCTTGATGAGCTAATTCAGGTCTGTAGAGCTGATGGCATGACCTATGTCATTGTGTGGGATAATGTCAGGTTCCACCATGCTCAAATGGTGCAAGCATGGTTTCAGGCCCATCCACAATTTACCACCCTGTACTTACCCCCATACTCTCCTTTCCTTAACCCGATTGAGGAATGTTTCTTTACATGGGGGTGGAAGATAGGCGCCCTCACGAACAAGCCACCCTTTTCCAGGCCATGGATGACGCATGCAATGACATAACGGCAGACCAGTGTCAGGCCTGGATTCGCCATGCCCGAAGATTCTTCCCAAGATGTTTGGCTAATGAAAACATCCATTGTGATGTGGATGAGAACCTGTGGCCAAATCCACACGACAGGGTTGATGGAAATATAGAAGTACAGTAATCAATATTTTGTTTTGCTTTTTACAGTAAGCCAGGTGAGGAACACTGCAGTTGACCTTTAACTGTTTTAAATTTTTTTGTAGCTAATTATTTTTGCTTTGATTCAAAGAAACCTATGTTGTGATTTTATTGTATTTCATCAATAAATGTCATATTTTGTTCAATGATTCCACTGTGTCTGTAGTATTCTCTCTACTAGTCCTTTTAGTGATGTATTTAGGTGTAGTAGCATAATGAAACATGTATCACATATTTTGTACTACAATATGTAATGATTGTACGAACAACTACACAGTGAAACTATCGGTATCTTGTGTGTGGGTGATCTAAATGAATGTTCCTATGGCATTTCATGATAAATGAGTTATTTGAACCAATGATTCTGCAAGTGCAAGGTTTCTTTAACGATATGAGTGCACAATGCAATGTTTTGAACATTGGACAGCCTGTGTTACAAGTGATGACCATTTTGAGTTTTGTGTCTAGAGTTTTGAAAAATGACCACAAGGTTCTGAAATTAGTGCCCAAGTGATTGTTAAAAACTGTAAATGCAGCCACAGCCATTAATTGAATGCAACCACAGCCATTCATTGAATGCAACCACAGCCATCATTGAATACTCTCACAGCCATTCATTCTTAGTGGAGAGGGCTGTGATGTTGGTAAAAGGGTTTCATGGAAGGAATAATGTGTAACCAAAGAGAATACTTTTTTTCACTGTTCAATTTATTACAAAACTGGAGTTGATCTAGACATCCAAAATAGAAAATCGCTCTGAATTTCACCAACATAATCCTATGAAACAGGAGTTTTCAATATACAGGCCCATGTTTTAATACAATGTAGTATATGCCATTAGCAGATGCTTTTATCCAAAGCCCCTTACAGTTGTGTGTGCATACATTTTCATATGGGTGGCCCCAGCAGCAATCAAACTCACGATCCTGATGTTGCAAGTGCCATGCTCTACCAAATGAGCCACACAGAAGCAGCACTAAAACTCACATCAACCTCTCCCTGTTTCAGCCTGCCCGGACCCACTGTTCAACGAGTTAGTAAAGAGCCGTGCTTCCAAATCCATCAAGACCCTGACTGAGATCAACATCGCCTTCCTGCCCTACGAATCACAGGTACTAAACAGAGGGAGGGAGAGAAACAGAGGGAGGGAAAGAAACAGAGGGAGGGAAAGAAACAGAGGGAGAGAGAGAAACAGAGGGAGGGAAAGAAACAGATGGAGGGAAAGAAACAGAGGGAGGGAAAGAAACAGAGGGAGGGAAAGAAACAGAGGGAGGGAAAGAAACAGAGGGAGGGAGAGAAACAGAGGGAGGAAGTGTTTTCTCTCGCCTCGTCCTGTAGGCCCTCTGTGATTTCTCCCTCTCCGCTGGTTTTCTTTCCCTCTCCGTCGTGAGTTATCGTCATCGCCTCGCCGTGCTGTTTCTGTCCCTCCCCTACTGTTGTCCTCTCGCCCGTCGACCTCTGTATTCTCGTCTCTCCCTCTGTATTCTCATCGAGTCTCGTCCCGTCGTGCTTTCTGTTCGCCTTCCCTCTAGGTTTCCCTTCCCAGGTCCCGTCGTGTTGCTTCTTTAGTGCCCTCCTCCGATGTGTTCTCATCCTCGCCCCCTTCTGATTTTCTCTCTCTATCGCGGGCGCGCTCTGTTTCTTTCCTGCACCTGCTGTTTCTTTCCCTCAGCGGTGGCATGTTTGTCTCTCGGCCTGCAGTCCTCCTGTTTCCTCAGTTCGATCGCAGCCCGTCTGTGTGTATTTCTCCCTCGCCCTCTGTTATCTCTCGTACCTTCGCCGGGTCTGTTGCTTTCTGCTCGAGCGCCTCGCTTACTTTTCTCGAAGCGTTCTCGGCTGCTGTTTTCTTCTGCCTCTCCCTGCCCTCTGTTTCTCCTTCGAGTCTATCATGCTCGATCTCGAGTCGCCTCTGATTCAGCATGTGCTCCCGATCCCTTCCCTCTTTTCTCCCTCACCTTCTGGTTTCTCTCCCTCCCTCGTTGTTTCTCTCTCTCCTCTGTTTCCTCTCCCCTCTGTTTCTTCCCTCCCTATCTCCTCCTCTGTTTCTTTCCCTCCCTCTGTTTCTCCTTTCTTTCCCTCCCTCTGTTTCTTCTCCTTCCCTCTGTTTCTTTCCCTCCCTCTGTTTCTCCCTCTGTTTCTCCCTCCTCTGTTTCTTTCCTTCCTTTTTCCTCCCTCTTTTTCTTTTCTCCCTCCCTCTGTTTCTTTCCCTCCCTCTGTTTCTTTCCCTCCCTCATGTTTCTTTCCCTCCCTCTGTGTTCTCTCCCTCCCTCTGTTTTCTTTCTTTCCCCTCTGTTTCTCCCTGCTCCGCCCTCTGTTTCTTCTTCCCTCCCCTCTGTTTTTTCATCCCTC
>NC_036842.1:23918250-23921970 GCF_002910315.2 Salvelinus sp. IW2-2015
GTTACTTCCTTCCTTCCCTCCCTCTATTAAGATGTTCATCCTCGCTTCTCCCTCTGTTTCTTATCCTCCCTCTGTTTCTTATTCCCCTCCCTCTGTTTTCTCTCCCTTTCTGTCTCTCTCTGTTCTCTCTCCCTTGTTCTCTTTCCTCTCACCTCGTTTACTCTCCCTCTCCGTTCCCTCTGTATTTCCTCTCTGTATCTCTCCTCTACTGTTCTCTCTCGCTCCTTCTGTTTCTCCACTCTCCCTCTGTTTCTCATCCTTCCCTCTGATTCTTTCCTCCCCTTTGTCTTTCTCCCCTATTCCTTGTGTTTCTCTCCCTCCCTCGTGTTTCTTCTCTCTCTCCCTCTGCTTCTCTCTCTCCCTCTGTTCTCGTTCCCTTCCTCTGTTCCCCTCCCTTGTTTCTTTCCCTCCCTCTGTTCTTTTCCTTCCCACCTCTGTTTCTTCCCGCCCTCTGCTCTCTCCCCCTATGTTTCTTTCCCTCCCTTTGTTTCTTCCCTTTGCTTTCCCTCCCTCTGTGTGTCTTTCCCCTCCCTCTGGTTACTTATAATCTCCCTCTGGTGTTTCTCCCTCGTTTCTTCCCTCCCTCTTTTCTTTCCCTCCCTCTGTTTTCACATATCCATCTGCCCTCATTTCGCTCTCTGCCCTCTGTGTTCTCTTCCCTCGGTGTTCTCTTCCCTACCTCTGTTCTTTCCCTCCCCCTCCTGTTGTCTTTCCCTCTCGCCTCTCGCTTTCGCTCTCTATTCTAGTTTCTCATCTCTCTGTTTCTCTCTCTCTCGCTCATCTGTTTCTCGTCACTCTGCCCCCTGTTTCTTTCCAGTTTCTTTCCCTGCCCATCTCGTTTCTTTCCCTCCTCTGTTCTCTCCCTCCTCTGTTTCTCTCTCTCCTCTGTTTCTTTCCCTCCCTTCTGGTTCTTTTCCCTCCCTCTGTTTCTCTCCCTCCCTCTGTTTCTCTCTCTCCCTCTGTTTCTTTTCCTCCCTCTGTTTCTTCCCCCCTCTGTTTCTCTCCCTCCCTCTGTTTCTCGCCTCCCCTCTGTTTCTCCCTCTCCCTCTGTTTCTCTCTCTCCCTCTGTCTCCTCTCTCCCTTTGTTTTCTCTGCTCTCTCCTGTTTCTTTCCCTCCCTCTGTTTCTTTCCCTCCCTCTGTTTCTCTTCTCTCCCTCTTTCTCTCTCCCCTGTTCTTTCCCTCCCTACTGTTTCTTCCGCCTCCCTCTGTTTCTGTCCCTCCCTCTGTTGTCTCTCTCTCCCTCTGTTCTCTCTCTCTCCTCTGTTTCTTTCCCTCCCTCTGTTCTTCCCTCCCTCGTTTGCTTTCCCTTCCTCTGTTTCGTTCTCCTCCCTCTGTTTCTTCCCTCCTCTGTTTCTCTCCTCCCTATGTTTCTTTCACTCCCTCTGTTCTCTCCCTCCCTCTGTTTCTTTCCCTCCCTCTTTACTTTCCCTCCCTCTGTTTCTTTCCCTCCCCTCTGTTTCTTTTCCTCCCTCTGTTTCTCTCCCTCCCTCTGTTTCTTTCTCTCCCTCTGTTTCTTTCCCTCCTCTGTTTCTTTCCCTCGCTTTCTGTCCCTCCCTCTGTTTCTTTCCCTCCCTCTGTTTCTTTCCCTCCCTCTGTTTCTTTCCTCCCTCGTGTCTCTCCCTCCTCATGTTTCTCTCCCCCCTCTGTTTCTTCCCTCCCTCTGTTTCTTTCCCTCCCTCTGTTTTTTCCCTCCCTCTGTTTCTCTCCCTCCATCTGTTTCTCTCCCTCCCGCTTCTTCCTCCCCTCTGTTACTTTCCCTCCCTATGTTTCTTCCCTCCTCTGTTTCTTTCACTCCCTCTGTTTCTTTCCCTCCCTCTGTTTCTCTCCTCCCTCTGTTTCTTTCCTCCCTCTGTTTTCTTCCCTCCCTCTGTTTCTTTCCCTCCCTCTGTTTCTTTCTCCCTCTTCTCTTCTCCCCTCTGTTTCTTTCCCTCCCTCTGTTTCTCTCCCTCCCTCTGTTTCTTTCCCTCCCTCTGTTTCTTTCCCTCCCTCTTGTTTCTTTCCCTCCCTCTGTTTCGTTTCCCTCCCTCTGTTTCTCTCCCTCCCTCTGTTTCTTTCCCTCCCTCTGTTCTTTCCCTCCCTCTGTTCTTTCCCTCCCTCTGTTCTTCGGGAGGGAAAGAAACAGAGGGAGAGAGAGAAACAGGGAGGGAGAGAAACAGAGGGAGGGAGAGAAACAGAGGGAGAGAGACAGAGAGATATATGCCATAAATAGATGTATAGATAGCAGGGAAAGGACATAGGGATACGAAGAAAAAGGGAGCGAGTCAGAATGAAAACAAAAAAGTGAGGGAGAAAGAGAGAAGATTGAAAGACATATCCAGCCACCTAGGTACCTATATCCCCAGGGCCATGGCAGCTTTAACACCACAGTAGGCTGACGGAGTCTGCGCGCCAAATGGTACACACTATTCCCTTTATAGCGCACTACTTTTGACCAGTGCACACTATATCGGGAATAGGGTGCTATTTGGGACGTAGACTGACTGTGTGAGTCACCAGTGAGCTAAGGGTTGTTTACTGATAGACTGTTTACTGATAGACTACTCCAGAACTACTCACAGCTCTCTGGCTGCCTCATCCTGTCATCCTGTCTCAGATCATTATTTCAGAGCCATAGGTTTTTGCTCCTGGCGAAATGCTGCCTCATAAGCCTGTCTAAGGACCCCGCCTCATTGGCTCCCTCAGCCTCCCCGCACCATACGACAGCCAATAGGAGTGGGGCAAGGAGAGGGACCCATATGCACAGCAGAAGGGTGGTCATGTGACCTTGGGCAGATGGGGCCGCAGGGGGGGTGGTTGTGTTCTATAGGAAGGGGAGAGGAGAGGAGAAGGATAGGTAAAGGAGGGGAAAGAGAAAAGTGGAGTGGAGGAGGGGAGAGAAGAGGAATGGTAGAGTAATGGCGAAGGAGAGGAGAGAGAAAGGACAGAAGAGAGGAGATACAGTGAGAGAGACAGACAGTGAATGTGATGAAGGGTGGGGGAGGAGAGGAGAAGAGAGGACAGAAGAGAGGAGATACAGTGAGAGAGACAGACAGTGAATGTGATGAAGGGTGGGGGAGGAGAGGAGAAGAGAGGACTGCAGCAGAGACAAAGGCAGGAAGGAAAGGCCACAGTCTAGGCACTGTCACTGAATATCAGCTCATACACACACATACAGAAGCTAGGAGGCCTGATTTTGCCCTCAGAAAGACCCAGAGCAGGCCAGTAGTACAAAACAGGAAACCTAGATAGAAAATACTCTGTTGTTGCTATCAAATGATTACACCATCACAATCCTTAGAACATAATATACGGTGTAATTGTGGATCTACATGGTATAGAACTTAGCCTTGTAGAAAAATGATAACACCCACACACACATAAATTTGACCTCTGCACATTTATTGAGGTCGACGTTTCGGTATGATACTGTACACCTTTCAAGACAATGTTAGATGCATTTATTTTTCTACAATGTAGATTTTTGGGGCAGTAACTCCCAGTACCACAACTGTGGTAAGCTTGGTAGTGTGCATGATAACTATCTTCTATAAAACGGAGTTTATCAACAATGCAGTTGGCTAGAGAATGATGCTCTTTTCCCTGTCAATGTCTGCTCTGCTTACATAAAGCACTATACAAATAACATTTTATTAATCAAATTTGATTGTGTGTGTGTGTGTGTGTGTGTGTGTGTGTGTGTGTGTGTGTGTGTGTGTGTGTGTGTGTGTGTGTGTGTGTGT
>NC_036842.1:23924895-23926486 GCF_002910315.2 Salvelinus sp. IW2-2015
TGTCTGTCTGTCTGTCTGTCTGTCTGTCTGTCTGTCTGTCTGTCTGTCTGTCTGTCTGTCTGTCTGTCTGTCTGTCTGTCTGTCTGTCTGTCTGTCTGTATCTCTCTCTATCAGTGAGTACAAAGACAATGCCACCCTGGCCCAGCTGTTGCAGGACAAACTGGATGCCTACAAGGCTGATGACCCCACCATGGGAGAGGTGAGGCAGGGATGGAACGAGGGAAGGAGGGGAGAGTGCTTATTAGATAACAAAATGAGAGGCAGAAGGAAATGTTTTAGCAGTGAAAAAATGAGAACATAGAAGAAGATACTAAACTGAAATGTATTGTTATCGTGTGCTACTTTAACAAGCACCATGCTACAAAAGATCCCACCTTGCACTCACTGTGGCACTTTGTAATTGTCTTTCAATGAAAAGCGTGTTATAAATTAAATGTATTACTATTATTATTATTATTTATACTACATGCATCTTTCATGTAGGAGCTATCAGGACACAGAGTGAATCTGCACCTCTCTCCTCTACCCCTCCTCCATCTCTCCATCCCTCCATCTCTCCATCCTACTTTCTCTGCAGGGTCCTGATAAGGCTCGTTCTCAGCTGATCATCCTGGACAGGGCTTTTGACCCCGTCTCCCCCGTCCTGCATGAGCTCACCTTCCAGGCCATGGGCTACGACCTGCTGCCCATCGAAAACGACGTCTACAGGTACGCGCGTGCGTGTGTTTGTGTGTGTATGTGTGCATGTGTGTATGTATGTGCGTTTTCCACTGTGTGTGTGTCTCTGTATTCACATCCCTGTCTTCAGCTGTCTCCAAGGAAACAGACAGGCTGAGGCCTAGCTAGCTGCTAAGGTTTAGGTGTAACTACTGTAAATAGAAGAACACAAACAGTTCAGGGAGGGCTGCTGTAGCGCCCACAAAACGTTTACTACAAGGTAATCATCTGTGGTGTTTTAGATCACTAGAGACTTTGATCAGAGTACCTTTCCCATCCACACACATTCAGGACTCGAGCATCTGTGTCAGGTTCGAAGAATAGATTTGGTTTGGTTTTGTGTTGAAATACTTGGCTGTGCTTGAAATCCTATGTGCTAGAGTTTCTTTAGTGTAGAAAAAGTAACACATAATGTTGCTAAAGTTGATTACAGTAAATATACGTGAAGTGCTTTTTTATGTATGGATCCAATTTATCTTTGTCTCTCCCCCTGTCTATCTGTCTGACTGTCTGACTGTCTATCTGTCTGACTGTCTATCTGTCTATCTGTCTGACTGTCTATCTGTCTGTACGTCTTCGTTACCAATCTTCACTTATACTGTGTAATCTTTGTTTCTGTCTTCTTTTGCTTGTAGCCTTTTGGAAGTCAATTTTGTTTGTTTTTGTCAGTTGTTTTTTGATGAGCAGGCCCTGCGACAGACTAGTGTCCCTGTCCAGGCGGTTGTAGCTTACATCAAGCTGCCTCCACGCTACAGAAAACAGAGAGATAGACTAGCTTCCTGTCCAGAGGAATGTACTAGCACATCAAGCTGCCTCACGCTTACAGAACAAGGACGGACTAGACTAGCTGTCCTGTCCCAGGGGGTGTTTGTAT
>NC_036842.1:23932402-23934821 GCF_002910315.2 Salvelinus sp. IW2-2015
GACTGTCTTATCTGCTACTGTCTGGACGTCTATCTGTCTATCTGTCTGGCTGTCTGACGTCCATCCTGTCAATCTGTCTGAATGTCAATCTGCTGTCTGTCTGTCCTGTCTGTCTGTCTGCTGTCTGTCTGTCTGTCTGCGTCGTCCTGTGTCTATCTATCTGTCTGACTGTCCATTCATGTCTGTCTGTCTATTTGTCTACTGTCCCTTCATGTCTGTGTCTGTCTCGTGTGTCTGGTCCTGTCTGTCTATCTGTCTGACCATTCATGTCCGTCTGGTCTGTCTCTGTGGTTCTATCTGTCTGTCTGTCTGTCTGTCTGTGTGTGTGTATCAGATATTGATCCCTCCCTGATGGGAGCACTCTTCAGAAGGAGGGCTGCTGCATGGTGAAGGATGAGACCCCTTGTGGGTGGGGCTCAGACCACAAACAATCGCTGAGGTGTCCCACGTATTCATTCCACACCCCATTCTCTCTCTCCCTCCCTCTCCTTCTCTCTCTCTCCCTCTCCCACTCTTCTCTCTGTTCTCTTCTCTCCTCCCTCTTTCTCTCTGTTCTCTCTCTCCCTAATCCCTCTCTTTTCTCTCTGCTCCCTCTCTTTCTCTCTGTCTCTCCTCAACCCTCTTTCTCCTCCTCTCTCTCCCCTCACCCCTCTTCTCTCTCTTTCTTCTCTCCCTCTCCCGCTCTTTCTCTCTGTCTCTTGTACTTGTACATCAAGCTGCCTCACGCTACAGAAACAGGAGATAGACTAGCGTCCTGTCCAGGGAGTGTACTTGTACATCAAGCTGCCTCACGCAACAGAAACAGGAGATAGGCTCCTGCTCCTATGAGCCATTCTGACTCTACTTCCTTACTTCCTTATATAGGGCACTATATATTGAATAGGGTGCTATGGGATGTATCGCTAATCTCCTCTCTGTCTCTGGCACGTAGGACCTGGCCATGGGTACAGACGCTGAGGGGGAGAAGATCAAGGACCCCATGAGGGCCATCGTTCCCATCCTGCTGGATGCCAATGTCACCACGCACGACAAGATCCGCATCATCCTGCTTTACATCTTCCTCAAGAACGGTGAGATTGAGAGACGCTTGACCTTTAACCCTAACATTTACCCTAACCCTAGCTTCATATCCACATCCCAGTTCAACCCTCAACCACAACCCTAACTGTAACCCTAGCTTCATGTCCACATCAAAGTTCAACCCTAGCCTCAAACACAACCTTAACCCTAACAGCTGATCTAGGATCAGATTTTCCTGTTTATTCCTGAAGCTTATTTTAAACCCTACATACAAACGTAATGCAAGCTGCGCAAATTGGCAGTAGTTGCGTATCAATATACAAATGTGTGCAGCGACGCAATTTGTAATTCATCCAACGATGCTGGATTGCCATTTTGCGTGGTATACAACGGGTATAAATGATGGTTTAATGGTAACCTATAAGAGCTTAACAACCTGTGGTGTGTTGTTGGGTAGGCATCACGGAGGAGAACCTGAACAAGCTCATCCAGCATGCTCAGATCCCACCTGAGGACAGTGAGATCATCACCAACATGGCCCACCTGGGCGTGCCCATCATCACAGATGTGAGTCAGCACTTCCACCTTCTGTCTATCCAGCCTCCTCTTCCGTCCATCCTGGAGCTGCAAACAAGGGCATAGATGCACCAGCACCTTTTCAACACCTACTACATACCATCTCTCTCTCCTGCCCATACTCTCTCTCTCTCTCTCTCTCTCTCTCTCTCTCTCTCTCTCTCTCTCTCTCTCTCTCTCTCTCTCTCTCTGTCTCTCTCTCTCTCTCTCTCACACACACACTCTCTCTCACTCTCTCTGTCCTCTCTCTTTCATATGGATTCCAAATAAACACTTAAACAATCGGATGAATAATTTCTCTCTATCCCTTTGTTCTTTTCACCCCGTGTTCTTCCTCCCTCCTCTAGTCCACCCTTCGCAGGGGAAAGAAGCTGGACAGGAAGGAACGTGTGAGTGCGCAGACCTATCAGCTGTCCCGCTGGACACCACTGGTCAAGGACATCATGGAGGTCAGTTACTGGACATTCACATAGTCTGTGTGTGTCCTGTGTGTGTGTGTTGTGGTTGTGTGTGTGTGTGTGTGTGTGTGTTGTGTGTGTGTGTGCGTTGCGGTCGCGTGTCGTGCGGTGCGTGCCGTGCGTGCGTGCGTGCGTACGCGTGCGTGTGAGCTGTGTGGGGCGTTCTCAGGCCATCCCAGACTTGTCTTTAGTGAATATGTATTTGCTAAACCGTTCTCTTGCTCTGCCTATTTCTCGCTTTCATCCCTGTAGGAATTTGTTTATTGAAAATAAGCTGGACACCAAGCACTACCCCTACATCTCCTACCCGCTCCTCTGCCTCCCTGTGGTGGTGTGGTGGTTTGTCAGCAGCATCTCTCTCTTTT
>NC_036842.1:23934846-23936962 GCF_002910315.2 Salvelinus sp. IW2-2015
CGGCGTGCGTCGCTGTTGTGACGCCTGTGTGGGGCGTTTCAGGCCCATCCCAGACTTGTCTTTAGTGAATATGTATTTGCTAACCGCTTCGTCTGCTCTGCCTCTATTCCTTGTCATCCCTGTAGGAATTTGTTTTAGAAGAATAAGCTGGACACCAAGCACTACCCCTACATCTCTACCCGTCCTCTGCCTCTTCAGCGACCTGAGGTCCAGGTACCCAACACACACACACAACAACCACACACACACCCACACACACAAACACACACCACACACAAACACCCACACACGACGCAACACACACACACTAACACCAACAACACACAGACAACAACACCACCAAACACACACACACACACTGGAATGTATTGCAGTATAGTTACTGGAATGTATTGCAGTATAGTCATTGGAATGTATTGCAGTATAGTTACTGGAATGTATTGCAGTATAGTCATTGGAATGTATTGCAGTATAGTCACTGGAATGTATTGCAGTATAGTCAGTGGAATGTATTGCAGTATAGTCACTGGAATGTATTGCAGTATAGTAGCACTATTGAGATTACAAAGAATGGAGGGTCGTAGATTAATAGCAATTTGAGCTCCGAGGGGGAGGGGAGATCAATACTCTGATTGGCTGTAGAAGAGAGAAAGGGCGGGACTAAGAGCAGTGAAACCAAACAAATATTCTGTTACGGAGAAGAGGGCATTTAATGAAACATACAGTACTGCAACAGAGGGCTCTGTTCAAACGTAATGCACAAAATAAGGAATAAGGTGCTATTTGGGACACAGCCAAGGTATCTGACCCTCACACTACTACCACAGGGAGAGAGGATTGGTGGTGTTGTGGGCACTGGGGAATGATGAGAGGGTGCTGACACATTGACACATTGACCCCTGCATCCTGCATATCCCTCTCCCCTCTAGACCTTCATTGTGTGCGCATTGATCAGATCTGTGCTGCTGAGAATGTGAGCCACCTCCACCACCATCCACCAGTCACTCCCCCCTCCAATGTTATTGACTTATTGGGAAAGAAGCTCTGGGAATCCAAAGGCAGGCTCAGTTACATGTGCGCATTTCACACCTCGCACATCCATGCCACAGCCAAACACGCTCACACACACTGGTCGCAATCCAGACTGACTACATTACAGACGTTAGACTGCGCAGTGAGGCATCAGATTGCTATATCATATGATGTGGTTTGCTGATACATTATAACACTTGCACTTGACTCCCCCCTAGCTATCTTAAGATGAATGCACTAACTGTAAGTCATGAGGATAAGAGTGTCTGCTAAATGACTCAATTGTAAATGTAATCCAGGCGTTGTGAGATCTGGCATGTGTCTGCAATGTATTCAGCCTGGAACGTGGCGGTGTGTGTTATTGACTCAGTTGGAGACAGACCCTGGAACAAAGACAGGTGGATAAGATTAGCTAGTTCTCTCCACACAGAGAAGGACCCTACCTCTGCCCTCTTACCTCTCTTCCTAGTTAGATAGACTCATTCCTAACTCAGGACAGCAGTGTTGAAATAGTTCAATAGAGTAAGACTGTGATATTCCACCCTTGTGATTGTGCTTCTCCCTCCCTGGCAGTGCCCGTTATGGCCACTGGCACAAGAATAAGACCCCAGGCGAGTACCGCACCGGGCCGCGCGTCATGGTCTTCATCATCGGAGGCGCGTCCTTCAGCGAGATGCGCTCTGCCTACGAGGTCACGCAGGCCAAGAAGTGCGAGCTTCATGGTGAGTTCTGACACCGGGGGCGCCACTGGGCGCAGGCCGAGTGGGGATACGAGGATCTCCTCCGTACCCCCGCGCGCCACCGCGCGCGTCTACATTAAGTGTACATATAAACACAACGAGATCACTTATAAATTAATATGCAAAAAGAAATACAGATTCAAATCAATGCACATAAGCCCCCTCCCTCTGGCTAACTTTGGTAGGTCTAGAAAAATACATAAGATAGTAAGACCAACAATATAAAAAAAACCGACCACACTCAATCCTCTGCTCCCACCCTAAGTGTCCCTTGCGTGTAAGGTTTAGTCGTAGAGGGCAGTATGCACATTGGGCTGTCGTTATAGTTCTAGCACAATTATTTT
>NC_036842.1:23937097-24021344 GCF_002910315.2 Salvelinus sp. IW2-2015
CCTATTAATCGTTCTCTCTTTTGAGCGTCTACCGCCCTCGACCGTACTTCATGAAACATGTTTGACTTCATCCACACACCAACACAGTTTACCTCAATTCGCTTTCTGACTCCCATCACCCCACACCATGAATCCCAGTCAAGTTAAGGTTAATTAAGCGTAAGCTTATGTCATGACCCTAGTTTGTCTATTGAAGCAATCAACAGTATTCTTTTAGTGCTAGACTTAGTGCCTATATCTAGCTACTTAGATGGAGGAAAACGTTATGTTTCTTGATGAACACTTATCTGGAATACCACCTGTGATATGTTTAAACCCCTTTTGGTGACATGTGTTTCCCTGTTCATTGAATGTTGTCTGTCGAGTCAGCCAGTCCTTGTCCTAAGGGAGGGGGTGTCTCCTATGTTGTTTTTGCTGTGCTATGCTTTTGCTTTTGGATTCAGTCTTGTTCTGTCTAAAAACACTGTTGTCTTTGATTGCAGCTACACCCTGTCTTTTTTCTGTGCATCTGGGTTCGTGTGTGTGTGTGTGTGTGTGTGTGTGGTGGTTGTGTGTGTGTGTGTGTTGTGTGTGTGTGTGTGGTGTGTGTGGTGTGTGTGTGTGTGTGTGTGTGTGTGTGTGTGTGTGTGTGTGGTTTGTGTGTGTGTGTACAGTATGGTGGGTGGTGCTGTGCAGTGGCGTGTTTAACCCCTTCTTTGGAGATGGCAAGGAAGGGGCAGAAGAGAGAAAGTTGGCATGGGTGGCATGGCATGTGATGAGAATATGGAGCGTTGAGCGTGAAGCGCCCTCTGTTCCTCCACAGGTTCCACCCACACCATCACCCCCATCAAATTCTTAACGGACCTGCAGCACCCTGACTTCCGAGAGTCCACTAGGGTGTCCTTTGAGGAGCCAGACGCAGGCTCAGACGAGTGAGACAGACAGAGAGAGGGAGGGAGGGAGAGAGAAATCACACTCTGACAAAGTAAAGGCAGCCGCGCAAAGAAGCCCTTTCTGAACCCCCACAGCACAAGGGCTTTTTCCCCCTCCGTACTCCTCTTACTACACTCAGTACTGTTTCAACTCCGCCCCCTACCTTCAGGGATGGCTGTCTGGTCCCTGGCTCACTGCATTTCCCAGTTACCTCAAGCTCCACCTCCTGCAGGCCAACACCCAATCACAGCGTGATACAGTGTGATACAGTGTGATTGGTGACCCCCAAAGCCAATAGCGATTGGCCATGCCATGCTGCTGACAGATAGAATGGGCATGTGTTGCAGTATCTGTCTGTTGGGCCTTCAGGTAGTGAAGCCTGTGTGAGCTGGCCTTGCTACAGGTGTCCTGACCTCATCCCTGCTGCCCCTCTCCACCTCCACATCATCTCAGCTGGGTGGATTAAATCACCCTCTCTCCCTTCAGGGCCCTCAGCCTGTTCCATACCCTACTTCCCAGAATTAATCATTTTTTGGCGCAGATTTAATCTACCCCCGAGATCCATCTTTTTCTACTTTATTATTACGATCTAATTATTTTTTATAATTAACACCTTCAAGACAATCAACTTGATTTAGTGGTTTCTTACAGGATAGGTCCTTGAGTTGATGTTGGATTTCAAGAAAGGATTCTCGTTTTTTTCGTTCTCTCTTTTTTTTTCAATCTTCCAACTTTCTCCCCCTCTCCTCCACTTCACGCTCTCTCAGTCCACCAGACATCACATGCATGCTTACATGGCCCACGAGTCATCTGCAGAGAACACTAATGTATGTCCCTACTGCTATCTCCACTCCCTCGGACACTGTGCTTCTCTGCAGACACTGACACTGGGAATGTAGCGATGTTCACTCGATATGCTTTAGCACCTAGAAAAGATGCGACACATCATAAAAAGCCTTCACAATTGCCCCCCTCACTTTCTTTCGCATATAGCTCCATATTTCCCCCCTAGCAACACCATATGTTGCCCATACAGCATAGTCAACCAATAATAGACCAATATGGGTATTGGGACATAAAGACAGGAATATAAAAGCACATATCATAGGTCTACTTTTTGAACACCAATATTATCAATTACCAAATCACTGCCTAATTTGGGGATTTTGTTTAATTAAGTAAGTAAGATTTCCCCCACACTGTCAAAGATATTTTCCTGCACACTTTGTTAAAGGGATAGTGTGAGATTCTGACAATGAAGTCATTTTCTTTCTACTTCCCCAGAGTCAAATGAACTAGTGGATATAATTCTTATGTCTTTGTGTCCAGTATGAAGGAAGTTAGAGGTAGTTTCGCAAGCCAATGCTAACTAGTGTTAGCACAACGACTAGAAGTCAACAGGTACGCTAGCGGTATCCACAAGTTCATCTGACTCTGGGTAAGTAGAAAAACGGCTTAATTGCCAGAGTCTCGCACTGTCCCTTTAAAGCTGTCTCCTGAGTGAGTTTCCCTCAACACATTAGCAAAGGACATCCATTTCGTTCTTGCTTATCTGCTAAAGCTATATCCTTTTCAAACAACTTTTGGTTTTATGGTTTTGGTGTTTTCTTAGTAAGTATCGATCACCGTGCAGTATGGACTCTTTACCACATACTGCCACATTCAACACTTCCAGAACAAAATGACCATTGTTTATTTACAAAAACCTGTTTGTTTCTGTTATCTGGGATTTGGATATGTAGTGAGTGTTGGGGAGCAACATGGATCAAAGTGTTGTGTTTCTGGCCAGAGGCCTGCAAAGCTGTGTGTTTCAGATGCTGACAGACAGGAGAGAACCAGGCAAGGCCAGTCCAAAGTTGATCTGTGACTAGTGCTCACCCCAACCCCACCTCAACTCACCCCACCCCACCCCACCCCATGCTCCCTTACACCCATGATGCCTGCATCCCCATGGTGACCCAACTTAAGATGGACTTGCCTCTTCCTCTCCTGTCTCTGCCTATGCCTATTGATGCTGGGATAAACCACTCCTGATTGGCTGTCATGCCACAGCTAGAAAGGCCTAACTGCCAGGACCAATTAGATTTACTGAACTTTAATTGAATTCTACCTAGCAACAGGTAAACCTATGCGTCTTCCTTGTTGAGCCAATATGACAGAAACATGCAGCTTTGCTTTAGAAACAAACCGATGAAGAATAACAATACTACTGATTAAACTGTTGAGTAGGTATGGGGAGTAAATCAAAACTTTGGTCCAGCGGATTGCTTTATGAAGGCCTTGGTTTGTCCAAGATGGAGGGTAAGCCATTGACACACTCAACATCTTAGTGACAAAGTGATAAACTAGATGGACAAATGTTTGGTTGACTCCAATCCTATACCTCCTGAGTTATACTGTGTCCGAAATGTGTCTTCAGCTATGAAAAAGTCAGCTCATTCATATTTTGGTGGTGCTGTTGTGTTTAGCTTTCAATTTCACGTTTTCATTCACAAGCATAGGCAAAATTACTTCCCTGATGTCATCCAATCAGAGAATGGTTGGACTGAATTCTGCTTTTCTTTTTTTTGCAGTGTTTTGACCAGGTTTTCATATTGCTGATGTTTGCATGCACTGTGATAAAAGCTTCTTAGGTCACATGCACAAGCTCACAGCTGGTTCGCTGCACTCTGCTATAGGTGTGGTCACAGGGTTCTACCACCAGTGCTTTGCAGCTCACAGAATCCTGCCTGCTCTGTGATGTCCGTGCATGTGCGTTTTTGGCAGGCAGTCCAATACCCCACCAATCTTCTTTCAATCTCTAAAACGTGTGAATAGCCCACACATCGTATGATAACCAATAATGATAACCAATACATTCTCCAAATGCTATTGACTATTGACTATGATTTCAAGTTTTTTGGTTGTATGTATATGTTTATCTTATTTCCCCGAAAAAAATTCTCAAGAATACAGTGGTTTCATCTAAGCATTCAGAGCAAGAGCTGAAAACACATTTTCCTAGCAGGCTTATGTTTGGGCAGCTCTAATATAATGCTCTGTCTGTGTGCTTCCTCTGCTGCGTATCTGTCCACCTCCCTAGGATCAACCCACGTCTTCACCCCCACCGCCCTCCTGGAACAGCTCAAGACCATGAACAAACCAGACGAGGAACCAGCAAGCTAAAATCACCCAGCCCCATCTATCTATCTCCTTTCCTCTACCCTACACATCCCCCAATCACCCTCCCAAAAATCCTTCATGAATTGTGAAAGCATCTCATCTTGCACGAGAAGAATAAAAATATAAAACAATGATAGCATTGGTGAGAAAAATATATGTTGAAACAGAAATAAAATCATGTTGCAAGTATTCTCATGTTTTACAATGGATGCAAATAACGGAACTTATTTAAAAAAGGTTTAAATATCAACTAAGGTCATTTGAAACTGAAAGTACCAAATGTAATATTGTATGCTATGAAACCTGCTAGAATGTGTAAAACGTAGAGGTTTTCTCTGTTCCCTCAGTTTATCTTATTGGTGTGATTTTTATTGGTAGTGGGTGGAGGAGGGATGCCTTACTGGAGTTGGTTGGCACTAGGAAAGTCAATGCAGTAAGATCATATCACTCAACATGCAATATAACTCATCCCTGTCCTATTAGGGGGGAGAATCCGAGCTGGTCAAGACATTTGTATCAGTAGCATACAGGGATGGAACCTAAGGATTTTGGGCACTGACCAGCCAGGCTAGTAGACCGCAATTTTTACTAGTCCAAAATCTGTGCCATGCGATATTTGAAAATACAACATTTCGCTAGCCGTTGGACTAGTTGGGCACATTTTCTACTAGCCCGGTCTGAAAAGTACTAGCCATAGGCTAGCAGGCTAGCTTAATTTCCATCCCTGGTAGCATGCCTGAACATTGTGTGGACTGTTACTGTATATCCTTTAGTATGGCAATATTGAGACCAAGCAACCCAGGATATCCTTTAATCACAGTGCTATCTGTGAGTTAGACAGTAACAAACAGCCAAACTGACCCTAGGTCTGAGGATAGAGAAAAACGGGACTCTGTAAATAGCTACAGAATGGTAGAAGCATCCTTCCTCCAGCCATAAGACCAGAAGTATTTACTCACCACATTCTTTTCCTTTTCTCTGGAGAGATTTCACGGTTGAGTGTCAAAAGGCCATTGCTTGCAGATGTTTAAAGAATAATCATAAAGGGCCGATTTGTATTTCAGTATTGTATCCTGTCACATTGTAAGTCTTATCATTGGTTAGTATCAAAATGTTTATCCGGGTCATGCACTGAGTAGTGTGTTGTGTATATGCCATATGTTGATGTTTTAGTGTCTCACTCTTGACTGGTGATGTTTCTGACTGTGAAGTAGTAAAAGATTTCCTTTAAAAAATGCCAATGTGAAGTCACGTGTTTGTGATGTTTTAGCTGTAGCTGTAGTGGTCAACTGGGAAAAGAACTAATATCTATATTTTGTTTGTCTGTCCGTTAGTTTTATCTTCTGGTACATTTTAACTCTTCCAATGGTGAATGGCTTTGCAAAGAAAATGTAACCCCAATATTTCTAACATTTTATTTCTAATTTTTTCCTCTCTATTTCCTGGCAAAACAGGTTGTATATTGATAGCACTATGCGTTTTCTGTTATGCCAACAATTCATTTCATTTTTTCTATTATCAGTTGCTGTTGTAAAGGGTTCACTGTCTATTCAATTAATTTATATCCAAGTTATTTGTCAGAGGGAAGAAATATTAATAAATGAAACATAAGTCTGTCCTAAACCGGTTTAACTTATTGGGATTCTATATTTGCAAGTGTTGAAGCACAAACAAAAGTATACTTCATGTGTACCAATGTACTAAGGCTGTCTAATAAATTGGCTTCCATTACAAGGACAAGACTCATCACATTCTTAGCTACATTGTAAGCTACTCTGTTGCAATTATGCTATTCTTCATTGTGGTGTATCTGTGCTGTATCTGTGAGTTGACACTCATTTCAGGTTCACGGTTCCCATTTTTCATTAAGATCCTGCAGAATATCTCTGGCTCCGTACATAGGTTGTATAACTAATGTACAACACATTTCAAATCAAAGTTTATTTGTCACGTGCGCTGAATACAACAGGTGTAGACCTTACAGTGAAATGCTTACTTACAGGCTCTAACCAATAGTGCAAAAAAGGTATTAGGTGAACAATAGGTAGGTAAAGAAATAAAACAACAGTAAAAAGACAGGCTTGATACAGTAGCGAGGCTATATACAAACACCGGTTAGTCAGGCTGATTGAGGTAGTATGTACATGTAGATATGGTTAAAGTGACTATGCATATATGATGAACAGAGAGTAGCAGTAGCGTAAAAGAGGGGTTGGCGGGTGGTGGGTGGGACACAATGCAGATAGCCCGGTTAGACTCTGTGCGGGAGCACTGGTTGGTCAGCCCAATTGAGGTAGTATGTACATGAAAGTATAGTTAAAGTGACTATGCATATATGATAAACAGAGAGTAGCAGCAGCGTAAAAAGAGGGGTTGGGGGTGGTGGCACACAACACTAATAGTCCGGGTAGCTATTTGATTATCTGTTCAGGAGTCTTATGGCTTGGGGGTAAAAACTGTTGAGAAGCCTTTTGTCCTAGACTTGGCACTCCGGTACCGCTTGCCATGCGGTAGTAGAGAGAACAGTCTATGACTGGGGTGGCTTTGGTCTTTGACAATTTTTAGGGCCTTCCTCTGACACTGCCTGGTGTAGAGGTCCTGAATGGCAGGAAGCTTGGCCCTGGTGATGTGCTGGGCCGTACGCACTACCCTCTGAAGTGCCTTGCGGTCGGAGGCCGAGCAGTTGCCATACCAGGCAGTGATGCAACCAGTCAGGATGCTCTCGATGTTGCAGCTGTAGAACCTTTTGAGGATCTCAGGACCCATGCCAAATCTTTTTAGTTTCCTGAGGGGGAATAGGCTTTGTCGTGCCCTCTTCACGACTGTCTTGGTGTGTTTGAACCATTCTAGTTTGTTGTTGATGTGGACACCAAGGAATTTGAAGCTCTCAACCTGCTCCACTACAGCCCCGTCGATGAGAATGGGGGCGTGCTCGGTCCTTCTTTTCCTGTAGTCCACAATAATCTCCTTAGTCTTGGTTACGTTGAGGGATAGGTTGTTATTCTGGCACCACCCGGCCAGGTCTCTGACTTCCTCCCTATAGGCTGTCTCATCCTTGTCGGTGATCAGGCCTACCTACCACTGTTGTGTCGTCTGCAAACTTAATGATGGTGTTGGAGTCGTGCCTGGCCATGCATTCGTGGGTGAACAGGGAGTACAGGAGGGGACTGAGCACACACCTCTGGGGAGCTCCAGTGTTGAGGATCAGCGTGGCAGATGTGTTGCTACCTACCCTTACCACCTGGTGGCGGCCTGTCAGGAAGTCCAGGATCCAGTTGCAAAGGGTGGTGTTTAGTCCCAGGATCCTTAGCTTAGTGATGAGGGTACTATGGTGTTGAACGCTGAGCTGTAGACAATGAATAGAATTCTCACGTAAGTGTTCCTTTTGTTCAGGTGGGAAAGGGCAGTGTGGAGTGCAATAGAGATAGCATCATCTGTGGATCTGTTTGGGCGGTATGCAAATTGGAGTGGGTCTAGGGTTTCTGGGATAATGGTTGTTGATGTGAGCCATTACCAACCTTTCAAAGCACTTCATGGCTAGAGACATGAGTGCTACGGGTCTGTCGTCATTTAGAGAGGTTGCCTTTGTGTTCTTGGGCACAGGAACTATGGTGGTCTGCTTGAAACATGTTGATATTACAGACTTAATCAGGGACATGTTGAAAATGTCAGTGAAGACACCTGCCAGTTGGTCAGCACATGCCAGGAGCACACGTCCTGGTAATCCGTCTGGCCCCGCAGCCTTGTGCATGTTGACCTGTTTAAAGGTCTTACTCACGTCGGCTACAGAGAGCGTGATCACACAGTCGCCTGGAACAGCTGATGCTCTCATGCATGCCTCGGTGTTGCTTGCCTCGAAGCGAGCATAGAAGTGATTTAGCTCGTCTGGTAGGCTCGTGTCACTGGGCAGCTCGCGGCTGTGCTTCCCTTTGTAGTCTGTAGTAGTTTGCAAGCCCTGCCATATAAGACGAGCATCGGAGCCGGTTTAGTATGATTCAATATTAGCTCTGTATTGACGCTTCGCCTGTTTGATGGTTTGTCGCAGGGCATAGCAGGATTTCTTGTAAGCTTCCGGGTTAGAGTCCCGCACCTTGAAAGCGGCAGCTCTACCCTTTAGCTCAGTGCGAATGTTGCCTGTAATACATGGCTTCTGGTTGGGGTATGTACGTACAGTCACTGTGGGGACGACGTCCTCGATGCACTTATTGATAAAGTCAGTGACTGATGTGGTGTATTGCTCAATGCCATCGGAAGAATCCCGGAACATGTTCCAGTCTGTGATAGCAAAACAGTCCTGTAGTTTAGCATCTGCTTCATCTGACCACTTTTTTTATAGACCGAGTCACTGGTGCTTCCTGCTTTACTTTTTGCTTGTAAGCAGGAATCAGGAGGATAGTTGTGGTCGGATTTACCAAATGGAGATCGAGGGAGAGCTTTGTACGCGTCTCTGTGTGTGGAGTACAGGTGATCTAGAATTTCTTTCCCTCTGGTTGCACATTTAACATGTTGATGGAAATTTGGTAGAACTGGTTTAAGTTTCCCTGCATTAAAGTCTCCGGCCACTAGGATTGCTGCCTCTGGGTGAGTGGTTTCCTGTTTGCTTATTTCCTTTTACAGCTGACTGAGTGCGGTCTTMGTGCCAGCATCTGTCTGTGGTGGTAAATAAACAGCCACGAAAAGTATAGCTGAAAACTCTCTTGGCAAGTAGTGTTGCCTGCAATTTATCACAATATACTCTACTTCAGGTGAGCAAAATCTAGAGACTTCCTTAGATTTCGTGCACCAGCTGTTGTTTACAAATATGCACAGACCGCCCCCCCCCCCTCGTCTTGTGCTGTTCTATCTTGCCGGTGCAGCGTGTATCCCGCTAGCTGAATATTCATGTCGTCATTCAGCCACGATTCCGTGAAACATAGGATATTACAGTTTTTGATGTCCCGTTGGTAGGATCTTCGTGATCGTACCTCGTCTAGTTTATTGTCCAATGATAGCACGTTGGCGAGTAGTATTGACGGTAACGGCAGCTTTCCCACTCGCCTTTTTTGGGTCCTGACCAGGCATCCGGCTCTTTGTCCTCTGTACCTGCGTCGCTTCCTCTTGCAAATAATGTGGATTTCGGCCCTGCCGGGTGTTTGGAGAATGTCTTGTGCGTCTTGTTTGTTGAAGAAAAAATCTTTGTCTAATCCGAGGTGAGTGATCGCTGTCCTGATATCCAGAAGCTATTTTTTGCCGTAAGATACGGTGGCAGAAACATTATGTGCAAAATAAGTTACAAATAACGTGAACAACCCCCCACATAATAGCGGGTTGGGCGCCCGTAAACCTGCTGCCATTTCTTCCGGCGCCACGTTGGTTGTGATACAAATTATATTTTTGTGATACAACAGAGTTGTGTGGTGTCTCCACAACACGTGTAATTATTTTTGTACAGAGAAACTCTGCATTGTATCAAAAGGGTTGTGTCAAATGCATTATACATCAGTTGTACAACTTCAGTGTGTATGGGTCTCTGACAGTGTGACACCCAGGTGACTCATCCATACCTGCAGTTCATGGCCAAGAGTAACAAGCTGGTTATAACCAACACAGGCCTTACTTAATAACAACTATTAGTACAACTTTGCAAACCATTAGAGACAGGTGCATACTGTAATGTACTCAGTATTACCAGAGAAATATAGAAAACGGTTTCAAGAATGTGACACTATAAAGTGTTCTGTTTTAACATCAACATTTATTTGGCTTCAAATCGGAAATACAAATGTTTTACTACAAAATATTTGAACAAAAATCATTTGATAATCAACCACAGTACAAAAGTACAAAAGATACCAGAATATAGATTTTTCCAAATCTGCATTTCTGAAATCCTATAAATGTGTATTTCTGAAATCTTATTTTAGTGTTAAATTTTCGTATAAAATAAGTTTACACTACAGTAACACTGACACCAATTAGTAACCTTATTAACTAAGTATTACACACAATACACAAATGAAACAAGCGTTTCTTATTGGACAAATTCAGGAAGTCCCTCCCCGTTTCAGTCGGTTTTCTTCTGCTTGGTGCCTAATAAATACAACCCTGGTGTATTTCTGGTCTGATCCATCTGTGCATGCGTAACTGTGACAGCGCCTTCTGGTGGTGCAGTCCAGTGGCGATGGAGCGGGCCATGCGTTTGGAGGCCTCCCTCATCTCCCTGGCCGCCTCAATGGCATGGTTCAGAGAGTGCAGGTCAGCAGACGGAACGGCCAGATCCACCTCTGACCTGCTCACGACTCCTGACCCCAGAGGCCACACCCCCACTCAGAGACACATAGATGGGCTGGGGTTGGGATGGAGCTGCCTTTATCACTGGGCTGGAGTAGTACCTGCAGGGAACAGGACAGATTCAGAACTACACTTACTTACTACATAGGTGGAGAAAGTGGGATGTTAAACAATGATGAAATCACGACAGATAATTATGTGTGATTCAAATATTCACACTAATAAAACTATTAGAGGATTAATGCAAAACGTAAGCACCTATTTCCTCAAGCCCACCACACAATAAATACTCATACAAAACCATAGTTACACATCAATTAAACACACAACTCCAATTCCTCCTCCACAGTAACTAAACACAACAGCCTCTGAATACCCCATACACTCATAAACAGATCAATATTGTTGACAAGTTTATAATAGGCAAACTCAACCCTCAGTCTCACTGCCAACATTCCCTCCAGCATTCCCACCACATCCACAGACCCTTGTCCCCGAATACTGTTCTTTCGGGTCTTCCATATCGCTAATTTTGCTGCCCTGACACAGAGTTATGCAACACAACTACACCCTTTTGACTGAACCTGTACTTTGGCCCAAATATAAACAGCTGGGAAGATAAAACTTCTCCCAAAGCTTAGAACCAACTAGTGATCAGGTCAATCATCCCGACCAACCTGGGACACTGTAAAAACAGATGTGCCAGAGTTTCAGACTCAGTACAGAATGGACACCCCTCCCCAACAGTAGGATCCAGGTGTACCAGATGCATGTTGGTGGCTATGGCTCCATGTATTATCCTCCATTGGAGGTCAGCTGTCCTCTTATCAATAGGCAGTTTGTATAATGATCGCCAACAGCCTTTTGGGGAGGCACCTGGAMCAAGCACACYCGCCSACCTCGTCGATTTTACCCCTTCCAGGGAAGAGGCATGGGACACCTTTACACATATTCTGTACATGSCCTTCTTTCCCACCTCCTTGAACTCCCCCAGCTCCGGAGTATGGAAGGAAAGCAGCATCCCCACGTCCTCCTCGAATGCCCCCACCGCAGCACTAACAATCAGTGCAGGGAACATATAATCCAGACCCTCCTTCCACCGATCAGAATTGGAAGTGTCAGTCACATACTGCAGATGAAGCACTGGCAAGGASTCACAGACCTCAGCGAYGACCTTCCTCAGTAGGCGAGATKATCGGATCCCTGCTCTTTCTCCYAGCTCCTCCAACGATCTGCTCCTGCTCCGYATCAGATGACCCAGCTTGGTACACCCCACGCCTAACAGGCATGAACGTAGGCTGGCTGAACCCAGAGCACGGGACTGGATGGCAGTGTTGTAAAAAAAGAGGCTCTTCAAAAAGCCAAATCCCTGGTGGCGTGGTTACGGGACTTGACAAGGACTCTCCAAGCCTGCATAACAGACTCATAAAATGGAGCCAGGCCAGGCAAATCACTCCCCTCTAGCTTTAAGAGGAAAAGGTGCTTGTTTAAGCTCAAACAGCCCGCTCTCCTCATCAATGTGTAGGCTGTGTTGACCCAGCTAGAACCGTCACTGTACAACAGTCTCTGGGCTGCTTGAAGCCGGAAAGCCATGATCCTAGAGGAAATGTCCACCAGGCCTTGTCTACCCTCGTGCAGTGGCAGGTACAGGGGTGCAGCTTTAATCCAGTGTAGTACAGACCAGAAAAAGTTGACAAGGGTCCTCTGAAGCTCTTGTATCAGACCCTTTGGTGGCTGCAAAATCATTAGTCTGTGCCACAGGGTAGAGGCAGCAAGATTATTAGCTACCAGTACCTTTCCCCTATAAGACAGCTGGGGCAGCACCCATTTCCATCTTGACAGTCTGGCTCACACTTTCTCCACTACACCCTCCCAGTTATTTTTCTGAAAGACATCAGAGCCTAGAAACCCCCCCAAAGTCTTCATCCCATCTCTGCCCCACTGAAGCCCCCTTGGTAACCGTGGAGCGGACCCCGTCTGAAGCTGACCTGCCCACAGCGCTTCACTCTTTCCCCAATTGACTCTAGCTGAGGAGGCCCCCTCATACACCTTTAAAGCGTTTGAGAGAACCTTAACATCTTCACCCCCTGTAATAAAAACTGTCACRTCATCTGCATACGCAGACAGTGCTATCRTGGGACCYTTCATTACACMTGGCASAGAGAAACCAGTAAGCTTCGCTCTTAAAAAACAAAGCATTGGTTCAATCGCCAGACTATATAACTGCCCTGAAATTGGGCATCCCTGCCTGATGTCCCTTTGGACAGGGTTGGGGCACCTCAAACCACCCCCACCTTCACCATACACGAGGCCCCAGCATACAGTAAATTCATCCAAGACAAAAAAACATCCCCAAACCCAAAGGCTTTCATTGTTTTAAACAAGTACTGGTGGTCCACATGATCAAAAGCCTTCTCCTGATCCAAAGAAAGTAAACCCACATTTACATCAGACAGTTTACTAATGTCTAAAACATCTCTTATCAGAAACAAGTGATCAACAATAGAGCGGTCAGGTACACAGTAAGACTGGTCCTTGTGGACCAACAATCCCAGATACTCTTTCAACTTGTTTGAGAGACATTTAGAAACAATTTTGTATTCTGCGCCCAGCAAAGCAACAGGTCTCCAATTTTTTATGAGAGCCAAATCCCCCGTTTTTGGCAACAGTGAAAGCACCGCACGTTGACAGGATACAGGAAGAGAACCCTCATGAAAAGAGTCACACACCACTTCATAAAAATCCTCCCCAATAGACCTCCAAAAGTGCTTATAAAACTCAGATGGTAAACCATCAATGCCAGGTGCTCGGCCTGTTGAGAGCTGCATAACTGCTGTGGACAGCTCTTGCAGTGTAATGTCAGAGTCCAATGCGACTCTCTGCTCAGGTCCCAATTGAGGAAGACCGTGTAACAATTGTTCAGTACACAGAGAGTCGCAATCCTCCGCCTTATAGAGGGCAGAGTAGAAATCCACGGCATGTTGGTGCTTCTCACCGTCATCCGTGGTCACCTTCCCATCAGGGCGACGAAGGCAGACCATCTGTTTACGTTGCAATGTCGACTGTCCTAGTTTTTTTTTTAAAGCGCTAGGAGCATCCATATCCTTGAGGGAAGCGAAACGAGACCTAATCAAGGCACCCTTCACTCTTTCATGCAGAAAAGACCTCAGTGTTTGGCTCTTGTCCTGTATGTTCATGACTAGTCCAGGGTCGTTCTGAGTGAGCAACTTCAATTCAATAGATTTGATGTCCTGTTCAAGGGCCTTGATAGTCTATTTAACTTCAATTTGAGACAGAGCAGTATACTGTAGACAAAATAATCGTATTTGGGCCTTCCCAACCTCCCACCATTTTCTCAAGGACTCAAAATTCCCTTTTGTAACCCTCAATTTTTCCCAAAACAACAAAAACCTTTCACAAAACATGATATCATGTAACAATTTAACATTAACATACCAGTAAGGTGATGACCTTCGTGGACAGGACAAGTGAATATCAACAGTAACAATATGATGATCAGAGAAACCCACAGGAGTGATGTCACACCTTCCAACCCTACTACAGTATTGCTCAGATACATACAACCTGTCTAACCTTGCTGCACTGACACAACCTTCATTAACTTTTAGCCATGTGTACTGCCTAACTTTTGCATTCCTTACTCTCCACACATCAGAAAGCTCAAACTCAGTTAATAGACCAGACAGGCAAGTGGCTAACCGCAGGTGAGGTTCTTCAGCGGTGCGGTCAACAGTAAAATCTACTGTACAATTCCAGTCCCCCCCTAAAACCATACACCCCTCTTGGTCACACTGTCTTCAGGTTTCCTTTATTTGATCAAAAACAACAATACGCTCTGTACCCTCATTAAGAGCATAAACATTCAAAAAAAATAAAAATAAAACCATAACATCCACCTTGACCAATAAAACCTGACCCTTAACAATCTCTGTTGTAGATACCACTATCACCCCTAAGCCTGAGGAAAATAAAATCACCACCCCAGCACTGAAATTAGTACCATGACTGAGTATATGCTGCCCCTCCCACCACATACCCCAGTCAACCTCATTAGCCTCATCACCACGTGTATCCTGTAGAAAAACTACATTAAGCCTTTTCTGTTTTATTACTTCTAATACCCAAGCCCTCTTACTCCTGTCCCTTCCCCCATTTATATTGAGAGAACCTACCCTTAGTACCTCCATGTAGAAAAGAGAAAGGAAAAGCAGAAGAAACCACAGAGAAACCAAAGAGAAAAAAGACACCCTATGAAGCATGATCATCATTTACATTTTCTCTTATTAACCTGACCACGTTTCCCACCACCTTTTGCTGCTGCAACAGCAGTAACAAATTTCCTCAAGCGAAACCGCTTCTTCTCACTCAACTGGTCTAACCCCACCGTCTTCTGTAACATCACAGCTGACCTCACAAAYTTATCAACATCWAAATAWTCTGCCAATTTGACAGATTTCYCAAAAGTCTGATCCAGAAACCMATTTACCTCCTCTAGATCRTAAATTGAGTCCTCACCAGCTGCTATCATATCAAAAGAGATATCCATATCCTTCTCCTGMTCCTCCTCAGCTGAGGCCACAGACMACTGACTCCCCTCTACCACATCCCTTTCAACACTCCCCACTTGCACCCCATCACTCATACCAGGCATCTCCTCCACTACCTGGGAGACTAGCCCCACCTGAACCCCATTACTCGTAGTGGGCATCTCCTCGCCTACCTGGGAGCCTAGCTCGACATGAACCCCCTCCTGTACCCACAGCACTCGTAGTGGGATCTCCTCCACTACTGGGAGCTAGCTCCACATGAACCCCTCCTGTACCCCATTACTCGTAGTGGGCATCTCCTCCATACCTGGGAGGCCTAGCTCGACATGAACCCCTCCTGTACCACAGCACTCGTAGTGGGCATCTCCCCACTACCTGGGAGCCTAGCTCCACATGAACCCCTCCTGTACCCACAATTTACTGATAACTGACAGCACCCTCCTCACCAAGTTGTAGGAACTGGCTCTTTTCGATCCATCCTTACCTTCTACAACAATATTTTTCTGCTGCATAACATTTCCCTCTAATACAAGTTGCAACTCCGTGCCCTCAACACAGACAACTTGTTCCTCAGCAACAGGTGCTTGTGGCTGCTCAACCACTGTCGGCCCACCTCTCCCTACATCAGTGGGCCCAGGCGTTACGAGGACCACCTGCGGCTCTGCCTTCTCCCTTTTCGGGCAAGCATGTCGCTTATGACCAACATCCCCACACTCAAAACACCGTTGACTACCCGTACTAGCATAAGCCATATACAGTCTATTGTCATACTTGATTTTAAACGATAACTCTAATGTCTGCTCCGGTGAGTCCAAAAACATAAACACCTGTCGCTGAAACGACATAACCTGTTTCAACGCCGGGTGTTTGCAACCCAACGGGACAACCTTAATTGAACTTGCAAACTTCCCAAAGCGCAATAACTCTCGCTCCAATAGCTCATTTGGAATAAACGGCGGTACATTTGAAATCGTTACCCTTGTTGACGGAGTAAAACGTGGCGTAACTTGAATAAACATTCCTTTAAGAAGTACGCCATGCTCAACCATACGATCTACAAGGCGCTCTTCTTTAAGAAAAACCACCACCGCTTTATTCATCCGTGACGCATAAGCAACATTCTCATATCCTACCTTCTCTCCTACGGCGACCAGAAACTCCTCCACCATGACAGTAGCTTCAGTAACACACCTAAAGCCGTGCCGAAGTGACAGGGATGGCATCCCCATTCGGGCTGCCATCCCCGCCAAACTCAGGGTAATTTCGATACGAAAAACAAAATACTTAATTCTACCACAACAACAATAAAAATAATAACCTTAATCATGCACAGAAGAAAACGAAAAATGCCACCCAGAAAGAGAAAACCGAAAGAAAGTTCTGAATACCTAACTCTACACAACACACGCACTCCTTCGCTCATACAATTCCCAGCATGCAACAAACACTCCCAGCATGCAGAGAGAGAGAGAGAGAGATAGAGAGATGCGATTAGTTTTATCACTTACGATTAGTCAACTGACCAGAGCTCAGGGCCCGAGGGGGATCGCCATGGTGATAGGGTGCAGTGGTGGAGTGGCTTGGCTGGTAGCAGTGCTGGGGATTGGGTGTTCAGGTGGAACGGTCACTCTGTCCCTTGTCCTCCCCTGACACAGTGTGGACTGAGTAAAGATGGAGGAGAGAGGGTTTTAAAAGAGGGCAGGGGAGAGGTGGAGGATCAAATAAACTGACACTGATAAAGAAACAGCCAAACAGCTAGCTGCCTCCCTGCTTGATCTCAGGAGGGTACATGCTTCTGACACAGAATAGACTGTGTAGTTACTAGACAGACAGATATTAGTGCTTCATTACACAATGTTTTCATGTGTTCTTCAGTAGGGTTAGAACCGGTTCAGGGAACAGAATCGAAAACCAGAAAATAGAAAATTGTTTGAGGGATCTAAAGTGATCTATACTGTTCTAGAACAGAACCTTTCTTTTAAAAGTATGGGAATTGGTTAATAATAGCTTTATTTTACATTTCAGGCATTTGTTTCCAGTCCCACAACAATCCGAACAAAGCGCTAAAAAAATCTGTCACTAAAAAACTTATTCTAGCTGGAAATCTTTGCCACTGTGTGTGTGTGTGTGTAGGCTACCTACCCCTCCACACTGAAGCATAGATTACTGTAGCCTCCTGACAACATTACATAGATTACTGTAGCCTCCTGACAACGTTACATAGATTACTGTAGCCTCCTGACAACCTTACATAGATTACTGTAGCCTCCTGACAACGTTACATAGATTACTGTAGCCTCCTGACAACATTACATAGGTTACTGTAGGCTCCTGACAACATTACATAGATTACTGTAGCCTCCTGACAACGTTACATAGATTCTGTAGCCTAACTGACAACCTTACATAGATTACTGTAGCCCTACTGAATCATCGTACATAGATTACTGTAGCCTCCTGACAACTGTACATAGAGTTACTGTATAGCCTACTGACAAGATTACATAGGATTACTGTAGCCTCCGACACATACTGTTACGTAAACCTAACGACAATTACATAGTAGCTGCCTCCTGACAACGATTACATAGATACTGTAGCCTCCTGAACATACTAGGTTACTAGCCTATGAAACTTACATACATCCTATGCATTACATAGTCTACCTCCTGACAATGTTACATCAGTTACTGGTAGCCCTGAACAATGTTACATAGATTACTGTAGCCTCATGACAACATTACATAGATTACTTAGCCTCCTGACCACGTTACATAGATTAACTTGTAGCCTCTAACAAACATTACATAGGTTATCGTAGCCTACTGACAACTTACATAGATTACTGTATCCTCCCTGACAACATTTACATAGATTACTGTAGCCTCTGACAACGTTACATAGATTACTGCTAGTCTCTGCACATCATAGATTACTGTAGCTACTGACAACCGTTACATAGATTACTGTAGCCTCTGACACAATTACATAGGATTACTGCGTAGCCTCTAACTGACAACATTACATAGATTTACCTTGTAGCCTCCTGACAAATGTTACATAGATACTGTAGCCTCCTGACATTCATAGGTTACTGTAGCCTCTGACAACATTACATAGAATTACTGTAGCCCTCCTGACAACATTACATAGGTTACTGTAGCCTACTGACAACATTACATAGATTACTGTAGCTCCTGACAACTTACATAAGATTACTGTAGCCTCCTGACAACATTACATAGTTACTGTAGCCTCTAACATAGACAACGATTTACATAGACTTGACCTCGTATTCGCCTACTGTACTATACTGGTTACATAGATTACTGTAGCCTCCTGACAATGTTACCATAGTTACTGTAGCCTCCCTGACAACGTTACATAGATTACTGTAGCCTACTGACAACGTTACATAGATTACGGTAGCCTCTGACACATTACATAGATTACTGTAGCCTCCTGACAACATTACATAGGTTACTGTAGCCTACTGACAACATTACATAGATTACTGTAGCCTACTGAACAACATTACATAGATTACTGTAGCCTCCTGACAAATGTTACATAGATTACTGTAGCTCTACCTGACAAACTGTTACATAGATTACTGTAGCCTCTGAACATTACATAGTTACTGTAGCCTACTGACAACATTACATAGATAACTGTAGCCTCCTGACAATTTTACATAGATTACTGTAGCCTCCTGACAAAATTACATAGGTTACTGTAGCCCTACTGACAACTGTTACATAGTACTGTAGCCTCCTGCAACGTAATATACGTAGCTACTGACATTATAGATTACTGTGCCTACTGACAACATTACATAGATTACTGTAGCCTCCTGACAACGTTACATATGTTTACTGTAGCCTCCTGAACAACGTTCACTAGATTACTGTACGCCTCTGACAACATTACATAGACTCTTGTAGCCTCCTGTAACGTTACATAAGGTTACTGTACCATAGCCGTTACATAGATTACTGTAGCCTACTGACAACGTTACATAGATTACTGTAGCCTCCTGACAACGTTACATAGGTTACTGTAGCCTCCTGACAACGTTACATAGATTACTCGTAGCCTACTGACAACGTTACATAGATTACTGTAGCCTCCCTGACAACTGTTACTGTAGCCTCCTGACAACGTTACATAGATTACTGTCGCCTCTTGACAACTGTTACATAGATTACTGTAGCCTCCTGACAACGATACATAGGTTACTGTAGCCTCCTGACAAGTTACATAGGTTACTGTAGCCTCCTGACAACGTTACATAGAATTACTTGTAGCCTCCTGACAACGTTACATAGATTACTGTGAGCCTCCTGACAACGTTACATAGGTTACTGTAGCCTCCTGACAACGTACATGAGGTTATCTGTAGCCTCCTGACAACGTTACATAGATTACTGTAGCCTCCTGACAACGTCTACATAGTTACTGTGCCTCTGACAATGTTACATAGGTTACTGTAGCCTCCTGACAACGTTACATAGATTACTGTAGGCCTCCCTGACACGTTAACATAGATTACTGTAGCCTCCTGACAACGTTACATAGATTACTGTAGCCTCCTGACAACCTTACATAGATTACTGTAGCCTCCTGACAACATTACATAGGTTACTGTAGCCTCCTGACAACGTTACATAGTTACTGTAGCCTCCTGACAACCTTACATAGATTACTGTAGCCTCCTGACAACATTAATAGTTACTGTAAGCCTCCTGACAACTATACATAGATTACTGTGGCCTCCTGACAACATTAACATAGATTACTGTAGCCTCCTGACAACGTTACATAGATTACTGTAGCCTCCTGACAACATTTACATAGATTACTGTAAGCCTCCTGACAACCTACATAAGGTTACTGTACGCCTCCTGACAAACATTAGCATAGGTTACTGTAGGCCTCGCCTGAAAAGAGAAGATAAGTGCAGTCTGACGTGAGGGAAGGTGTTTGGGAATGTTGGTTTCTTGTCCTTGCTTCAAGTCTCTGTTCCTCCGAAAATCGTTTGTCTTACCTCCTGGAAACCTAACGTTACATAGATTAACTTGTAGCCCTCCTGACACACATTACATAGGATTACTGTAGCCTCCTGACAACTTACATAGATTACTGTAGCCTCCTGACAACATTACATAGATTACTGTAGCCTCCTGACAACCTTATCATAGATTACTGTAGCCTCCTGACAACATTACATAGTTACTGTAGCCTCTGACAACCTTACATAGATTACTGTAGCCTCCTGACAACATTAACATAGGTTACTGTAGCCTCCTGACAACTTACATAGATTACTGTAGCCTCCTGACAACCTTACATAGATTACTGTGGCCTCCTGACAACATTACATAGATTACTGTAGCCTCCTGACAACCTTACATAGATTACTGTAGCTCTGACAACGTTAACATAGGTTACTGTAGCCTCCTGACAACGTTACATAGGTTACTGTAGCCTCCTGACAACGTTACATAGATTACTGTAGCCTCCTGACAACGTTACATAGATTACTGTAGCCTCCTGACAAACGTTACATAGTTACTGTAGCCTCCTGACAACGTTACATAGATTACTGTAGCTCCTGACAACGTTACATAGGTTACTGTAGCCTCCTGACAACGTTACATAGTTACTGTAGCCTCCTGACAACGTTACATAGATTACTGTAGCTCTGACAACTTACATAGTTACTGTAGCCTCCTGACACGCTTACATAGTTACTGTAGCCTCCTGACAACTTACATAGATTACTGTAGCCTCCTGACAACATTACATAGGTTACTGTAGCCTCCTGACAACGTTACATAGGTTACTGTAGCCTCCTGACAACAATTACATAGATTACTGTAGCCTCTGACAATGTTACATAGGTTACTGTAGCCTCCTGACAACGTTACATAGTTACTGTAGCCTCCTGACAACGTTACATAGATTACTGTAGCCTCCTGACAACGTTACATAGGTTACTGTAGCCTCCTGACAACGTTCAATAGATTACTGTAGCCTCTGACAACGTTACATAGATTACTGTAGCCTCCTGACAACGTTACATAGATTACTGTAGCCTCCTGACAACGTTACATAGGTTACTGTAGCCTCCTGACAACGTTACATAGATTACTGTAGCCTCCTGACAACGTTACATAGATTACTGTAGCCCTCCTGACAACGTTACATAGATTACTGTAGCCTCCTGACAACGTTACATAGGTTACTGTAGCCTCCTGACAACGTTACATAGATTACTGTAGCCTCCTGACAACGTTACATAGATTACTGTAGCCTCCTGACAACATTACATAGGTTTACTGTGCCTCCTGACAACGTTACATAGTTACTGTAGCCTCCTGACAACGTATACATAGATTACTGTAGCCTCCTGACAAACATGTTACTGTAGCCTCCTGACAACGTTACATAGATTACTGTAGCCTCCTGACAACATTACATAGGTTACTGTAGCCTCCTGACAACTTACATAGATTACTGTAGCCTCCTGACACGTACATAGATTACTGTAGCCTCCTGACAACTTACATATAGGTTACTGTAGCCTCCTGACAACGTTACATAGTTTACTGTAGCCTCCTGACACGTTACATATTACGATTACTGTAGCCTCCTGACAAGTTACATAGTTACTGTAGCCTCCTGACAACATTACATAGGTTACTGTAGCCTCCTGACAACGTTACATAGATTACTGTAGCCTCCTGACAACATTACATAGATTACTGTACTCCTGACAACGTTACATAGATTACTGTAGCCTCCTGACAACTTTACATAGATTACTGTAGCCTCCTGACAAGTTACATAGGTTACTGTAGCCTCCTGACAACATTACATAGGTTACTGTAGCCTCCTGACAATTACATAGTTACTGTAGCCTACTGACAACTTACATAGTTACTGTAGCCTCCTGACAACATTACATAGGTTACTGTAGCCTCCTGAACAATGTTACATAGTTTACTGTAGCCTCCTGACAATTTACATAGATTACTGTAGCCTCCTGACAACGTTACATAGGTTACTGTAGCCTCCTGACAACGTTACATAGATTACTGTAGCCTCCCTGAACAATGTTACATAGGTTACTGTAGCCTCCTGACAACGTACATAGGTTACTGTAGCCTCCTGACAACGTACATAGATTACTGTAGCCCCTGACAACTACATAGGTTACTGTAGCCTCCTGACAACGTTACATAGGTTACTGTAGCCTCCTGACAACGTTACATAGATTACTGTAGCCTCCTGACAACGTACAATAGTTTACTGTAGCCTCCTGACAACGTTACATAGTTACTGTAGCCTCCTGACAACGTTACATAGTTACTGTAGCCTCCTGACAACGTTACATAGTTACTGTAGCCCCTGAACAAGTTACATAGTTACTGTAGCCTCCTGACAACTTACATAGGTTACTGTAGCCTCCTGACAACTTACATAGGTTACTGTAGCCTCCTGACAACTTACATGGTTACTGTAGCCTCCTGACAACTTACATAGTTACTGTAGCCTACTGACATGTACATAGATTACTGTAGCCTCCTGACAACGTTACATAGGTTACTGTAGCCTCCTGACAACATTCATAGTTACTGTAGCCTCCTGACAATGTACATAGTTACTGTAGCCTCCTGACAACGTTACATAGGTTACTGTAGCCTCCTGACAACATTACATAGTACTGTAGCCTCCTGACACTTACATAGGTTACTGTAGCCTCCTGACAACGTTACATAGTTACTGTAGCCTACTGACAACATTACATAGATTACTGTAGCCTCCTGACAACGTTACATAGGTTACTGTAGCCTCCTGACAACGTTACATGGGTTACTGTAGCCTCCTGACAACGTTACATAGTTACTGTAGTCTACTGACAACATTACATAGGTTACTGTAGCCTCCTGACAAACGTTAACATAGGTTACTGTAGCCTCCTGACAACGTTACATAGTTACTGTAGCCTACTGACAACTTACATAGTTACTGTAGCCTCTGACAACTTACATAGGTTACTGTAGCTCCTGACAACGTTACATAGTAACTGTAGCCTCCTGACAACGTTACATGAGTTACTGTAGCCTCCTGACAACATTACATAGGTTACTGTAGCCTCCTGACAACGTTACATAGTTACTGTAGCCTCCTGACAAGTTACATAGGTTACTGTAGCCTCCTGACACCGTTACATAGGTTACTGTACCTCCTGACAACGTTACATAGGTTACTGTAGCCTCCTGACAACTTACATAGTTACTGTAGCCTCCTGAACACGTTACATAGGTTACTGTAGCCTCCTGACAACATTACATAGTTACTGTAGCCTCCTGACAACGTTACATAGGTTACTGTAGCCTCCTGACAACGTTACATAGGTTACTGTAGCCTCCTGACAACTTACATAGTTACTGTAGCCTCCTGACAACATTACATAGGTTACTGTAGCCTACTGACAACGTTACATAGTTACTGTAGCCTCCTGACAACATTACATAGTTACTGTAGCCTCCTGACAATGTTACATAGTTACTGTAGCTCCTGACAACATTACATAGGTTACTGTAGCTCCTGACACATTACATAGGTTACTGTAGCCTACTGACAACGTTACATAGTTACTGTAGCCTCCTGACAAATTACATAGTTACTGTAGCCTCTGACAATGTTACATAGTTACTGTAGCTCTCCTGACAATGTTACATAGTTACTGTAGCCTCCTGACAACATTACATAGGTTACTGTAGCCTACTGACAAGTTTACATAGTTTACTGTAGCCTCCTGACAAGTTACATAGTTACTGTAGCCTCCTGACAATTACATAGATTTACTGTAGCCTCCTGACAAGTTACATAGTTACTGTAGCCTACTGACAACATTACATAGATTACTGTAGTCTACTGACAACAGTTACATAGGTTACTGTAGCCTCCTGACAACGTTACATAGGTTACTGTAGCCTCCTGACAACGTTACATAGTTACTGTAGCCTACTGACAACATTACATAGTTACTGTAGCCTCCTGACAAGTTACATAGGTTACTGTAGCCTCTGACAACGTTACATAGGTTACTGTAGCCTCCTGACAACGTTACTAGGTTACTGTAGCTCCTGACAACGTTACTAGGTTACTGTAGCCTACTGACAACATTACATAGTTACTGTGCCTCCTGACAACATTACATGGTTACTGTAGCTCCTGACAACGTTACATAGGTTACTGTAGCCTCCCTGACAACGTTACATAGGTTACTGTAGCCTCCTGACAAGTTACTAGGTTACTGTAGCCTCCTGACAACGTTACTAGGTTACTGTAGCCTCCGACAACGTTACATAGGTTACTGTAGCCTCTGACAACGTTACATAGGTTACTGTAGCCTACTGACAACGTTACATAGGTTACTGAGCTCCTGACAACGTTACATAGGTTACTGTAGCCTCTGACAACTTACATAGTACTGTAGCCTCCTGACAACGTTACATAGTTACTGTAGCCTACTGACAACATTACATAGTTACTGTAGCCTCCTGACAACTTACATAGATTACTGTAGCCTCCTGACAACGTTACATAGGTTACTGTAGCCTCCTGACAACGTTACATAGATTACTGTAGCCTCCTGACAACGTTACATAGATTACTGTAGCCTACTGACAACATTACATAGTTACTGTAGCCTCCTGACAACATTACTAGGTTACTGTAGCCTCCTGACAACGTTACATAGGTTACTGTACGCCTCTGACAACGTTACATAGGTTACTGTAGCCTCCTGACAACGTTACTAGGTTACTGTAGCCTCCTGACAACGTTACATAGTTACTGTAGCCTACTGACAACATTACATAGTTACTGTGCTCCTGACAACATTACATAGGTTACTGTAGCCTCCTGACAACGTTACATAGGTTACTGTAGCCTCCTGACAACGTTACTAGGTTACTGTAGCCTACTGACAACATTACATAGATTACGTTGCCTCCTGACAACATTACATAGGTTACTGTAGCCTCCTGACAACGTTACATAGATTACTGTAGCCTCCTGACAATGTTACATAGGTTACCTGTAGCCTCCTGACAACGTTACATAGGTTACTGTACCCTACTGACAAATTCATAGGTTACTGTAGCCTCCTGACAACGTTACATAGATTACTGTAGCCTCCTGACAACATTACATAGGTTACTGTAGCCTCCTGACAACGTTCATAGTTACTGTAGCCTCCTGACAACGTTACATAGATTATGTAGCCTCCTGACAACATTCATAGGTTACTGTAGGCTCCTGCAACGTTACATAGATTACTGTAGCCTCCTGACAACGTTACATAGATTACTGTAGCCTCCTGACAACGTTACATAGTTACTGTAGCCTCCTGACAACCTTACATAGGTTTACTGTAGTCTACTGACAACATTACATAGGTTACTGTAGCCTCCTGACAACGTTACATAGATTACTGTAGCCTCCTGACAACGATACATAGGATTACTGTAGCCTCCTGACAACGTTACATAGATTACTGTAGCCTCCTGACAACTTACATAGGTTACTGTAGCCTCCTGACAACGTTACATAGATTACTGTAGCCTCCTGACAACTTACATAGATTACTGTAGCCTCCTGACAACTGTTACATAGATTACTGTAGCCTCCTGACACTTACATAGATTACTGTAGCCTCCTGACAATGTTACATAGATTACTGTAGCCTCCTGACAACGTTACATAGGTTACGTAGCCTCCTGACAACATGCCATAGATTACTGTAGCCTCCTGACAACTACATAGATTACTGTGCACTGACAACATTACATAGGTTACTGTAGCCTACTGACAACGTTACATAGATTACTGTAGCCTACCTGACAACATTACATAGATTACTGTAGCCTCCTGACAACGTTACATAGATTACTGTAGCCTCCTGACAACGTTTACATAGATTAACTGTAGCCTCCTGACAACGTTACATAGATTACTGAGCCTCCTGACAACCTACATAGATTAACTGTAGCCTACTGACAACGTTACAATAGTTACTGTAGCCTACTGACAACGTTACATAGATTACTGTAAGCCTACTGACAACGCTTACATAGATTACTGTAGCCTCTGACAACGTTACATAGTTACTGTAGCCTCCTGACAACGTTACATAGATTACTGTAGCCTACTGACAACGTTACATAATTACTGTAGCCTACTGACACACTTACATGACTACTGTACGCTACTGACAACGTTACATAGATTACTGTAGCCTCCTGACAACTTTACATAGGTTATGTAGCCTCCTGACAACGTTACATAGATACTGTAGCCTACTGACAACATTACATAGGTACTGTAGCCTACTGACAACGTTACATAGGTTACTGTAGCCCTGACACTTACATAGGTACTGTAGCCTACTGACAACGTTACATAGGTTACTGTAGCCTCCTGACAACAGTTACATAGGTTACTGTAGCCTACTGACAACATTACATAGGTTACTGAGTAGCCTCCTGACAACGTTAACAATAGGTTACTGTAGCCTCCTGACAACATTACATATAGGATTATCTGTAGCCTCCTGACAACGTTACATAGATTACTGTAGCCTCCTGACAACTTACATAGATTACTGTAGCCTCCTGACAACGTTACATAGTTACTGTAGCCTCCTGACAACATTACATAGGTTAACTGTAGGCTCTCTGACAACATTACATAGATTACTGTAGCCTCCTGACAACGTTACATAGGTTACTGTAGCCTCTGACAACGTTACATAAGATTACTGTAGCCTCCTGACAACGTTACATAGATTACTGTAGCCTCCTGACAACGTTACATAGATTACTGTAGCCTCCTGACAACATTACATAGGTTACTCTAGGCTCCTGACAACGTTACATAGATTACTGTAGCCTCCTGACAACGTTACAAGCATGATTCAGAAATTAGGGAGAGATGTTTAAAAGAATGTATTCACTTTTTCAAAGCTAGTTAAGGATACTATAGTTATCACGTTTCACATTGGATTTATGAACTTTAACGTTTCACATTGGATTTATGAGCTACAAAAAGGTAAGACATGTTTTTAATTCTACTGCTCATCTGCACTACGGTCCAACGTTAAACCAACTCTGAAGTTCAAAGACATTCAAAGTCTCTCCATAGAAGCCACTCCTCCATAGGTATAATTCTGTGGACCAAATTCAGATAATGCATGTCATAACAAGATGCCCAGCGCTTCCTGGCAAGCTTCCTACATCCTCTCTCGCTCTCTCCTCACCTGCAAAATGTCAGTTGCATCTCCCGCCCTACACTGTGACTGGCAGCACAGTGTGTGTTTGTCTTTCATTATGATTAAACCATGCTGTTACGGCAAAATACAATGTGCTCTTGACGACTTTCCTATACAGATTAAATCGCTTACCTGCTCCATAGCAAGCTGCTCTATCCACACTGATTGTGGATATTCTTTTTAAAATATTTATTTATACATTTTTTACCCCCTTTTCTCTCCAATTTCGTGATATCCAATTGCGATCCAATTACGATCTTGTCTCATCGCTGCAACTCCCCAACGGGCTCGGTAGAGGCGAAGGTCGAGTCATGAGTCCTCCAAAACATGACCGGCCAAACCGTGCTTCTTAACACCCGCTCGCTTAACCCGGAAGCAAGCTGCACCAACGTGTTGGAGGAAACACTGTTCAACTGATGACCGAAGTCAGCCTGCAGGCGCCCGGCCCGCCACAAGGAGTCGCTAGAGCGTGATGAGCCAAGTAAAGTCCCCAAGGCCAAACCCTCCCCTAACCCGGATGATGCTGGGCCAATTGTGCACCACTCTATGGGACTCCCGGGCACGGCATGGGAACGATCCGGGGGCTGTAGTGACACTGTGATGCAGTGCCTTAGACTGCTGTGCCACTCGGGAGCCCCTGGTTAAGTAATTTAATGTTGAGCTAAATGCAAAATGTTGATTTCAGAGGTTTGAAAAGGAACACAAAGGAACAATATAAACCAGTGCTTTTTCTTTGGTTCGAACCGGTTCAGAACTTTATTTCGCTGGTCGGAACAGTGTAACTGAACTAAAAAATGAATGGTTCTGTTCAGAACAAAACCATTGGGAAACAATTTAGGTTTCAACCACTGGTTCTAAGTCACTTCATGTAAGAACACATTTTGCAACATAACATAAATATGATGGTTATAGACAGAACAGCATGGACTCACTATGGTCACTGCCTGGTCCAAACTCACTGGTACCACTGCCAGCCCGTGGCTGGGGGAACATTGATGCTGAGGTTCTCAGCCCAGGTCTGGGGGAACCTGGATGCTGAGGCCCCCCCTCCCCTGGTTCTCCCTGAAGACTCTCGTACCCGCCTTGGGGTGCTGAGAGGAGAGCCTCCACTGTGCTCCAGCGAGGGGGGTCTCTGAGGTCTTTGTGAGGGGGAGGAGGAGGGGAGAGGGGGCGTGTGTTGGGGCTTCCCTGAGTTCTGCTCCTCTGGAACTGACAGGTTACACAGACTGGGGGGAGGAAGGGAACACAAAGACAGGAACACAAACTGATAAGATTACAAGGGAACCCATAAACTGTCTGTTTAAAAGTAATGGCGCAGGAGTAGATGGCTGCCGTTTTATGGGTTCCTAACCAATTGTGCTATTGTGTGTGTTTTTCTGTGTTATTTGTAACTTATTTTGTACATAATGTTTCTGCCACTGTCTCTTATGACCAAAAAGAGCTTCTGGATATCAGGACAGTGATTACTCACCTCGTACTAGACAAAGATTTTTTCTTTACCGAGTCGGACGCGAAGGATTTACTTCAGACACCGGACAAGGCCCAAATCTCCGTCATTCACTTGAAGAATAGACAGAGATATCGGGGACGTAGGTCGGGTTGCCTTGTAAGGATTTGACAGCGAGTGTATAATCCGCCTCTACCATCAGCCCTATTAGCCAACGTGCAATCATTGGATAATAAAATGGATGATGTCCGATCAAGACTAATCTACCAACAAGACATTAAAAACTGTAATATCTTATGTTTCACAGAGTTGTGGCTGAACGACGACATGGATAACATACGGCTGGCTGGGTTTTCTGTGCATCGACAAGATAGAACAGCTGCCTCCGGTAAGACAAGGGGTGGCGGTCTGTGTCTATTTGTAAATAACAGCTGGTGCATGAAATCGAATGTTAAGGAAGTCTCAAGGTTTTGCTCGCCTGAGGTAGAGTATCTCATGATAAGCTTTAGACCACACTATTTACCAAGAGAGTTTTCTATATTTTTCGTAGCTGTCTATTTACCACCACAAACCGATGCTGGCACTAAGACCGCAGTCAATGAGCTGTATAAGGACATAAGCAAACAAGAAAATGCTCATCCAGAAGCGGCGCTCCTAGTGGCCAGGGACTTTAATGCAGGGAAACTTAAATCCATTTTAACTCATTTCTACCAACATGTTACATGTGCAACCAGAGAAAAAAAACTCTAGACCAGCTTCACTCCACACACAGAGACACGTACAAAGCTCTCCCTCGCCCTCCATTTGGCAAATCTGACCATAACTCTATCCTCCTGATTCCTGCTTACAAGCAAAAACTAAAGCAAGAAGTACCAGTGACTTGCTCAATACGGAAGTGGTCAGATGACGCAGATGCTAAGCTACAGGACTGTTTTGCTAGCACAGACGGAATATGTTCCAGGATTCTTCCAATGGCATTGAGGAATACACCACATCATTCACTGGCTTCATCAATAAATGCATCGATGACGTCGTCCCCACAGTAACTGTACGTACATACCCCAACCAGAAGCCATGGATTACAGGCAACATCCATACTGAGCTAAAGGTTAGAGCTGCCGCTTTCAATGAGTGGGACTCTAACCCGAACGCTTATATGAAAGCCCGCTATGCCCTCCGACAAACCATCAAACAGGCAAAGCATCAATACAGGACTAGGATTGAATCGTACTACCCCGGCTCCGACGCACGTCAAATGTGGCAAACTATTACGGACTACAAAGGGAAGCACAGCCACGAGCTGCCCAGTGACATGAGCTCACCAGATGAGCTAAATTACCTCTATGCTCTCTTCGAGGCAAGCAACACTGAAGCATGCATGAGAGCACCAGCTGTACCGGACGACCGTGTGATCACGCTCTCCGTAGCAGATGTGAGTAAGACCTTTTAACAGGTCAACATTCACAAGGCCACAGGGCCAGACGGATTACCAGGACGTGTACTGACGTGTACGCGCTGACCAACTAGCAAGTGTCTTCACTGACATTTTCAACCTGTCCCTGACCGAGTCTGTAATGTTTCAAGCAGAACACTATAGCCCCTGTGCCCAAGAACACCAAGGCAACCTGCCTAAATGACTACCGACCCGTAGCACTCACGTCTGTAGCCATGAAGTGCTTTGAAAGGCGGCCATGGCTCACATCAACACCATTATCCCAGAATCCCTAAACCCACTCCAATTTGCATACCGCCCCAACAGATCCACAGATGACGCAATCTCTATTGCACTCCAAACCGCCCTTTCCCACATGGACGAAAGGAACACCTACGTGAGAATGCTATTCATTGACTACAGCTCAGCGTTCTACACCATAGTGCCCTCAAAGAACCATGGGACTAAACACCTCCCTCTGCAACTGGATCCTGGACTTCCTGACGGGCCGCCCCGAGCCACAATAATCCTCAACACAGGGGCCCCTCAAGGGTGCGTGCTCAGTCCCCTCCTGTACTCCCTGTTCAACCATGACTGCATGATCAAGCATTACTCCAACACCATTGTTAAGTTTGCCGATGACACAACAGTGGTAGGACTGATCACCGACAACGATGAGACAGCCTATAGGGAGGAGGTCAGAGACCTGGCAGTGCGGTGCCAGGATAACAACCTCTCCCTCAACCTGATCAAGACAAAGGAGATGATTGTGGACTACAGGAAAAGGAGGGCTAAGCACACCCCCATTCTCATCGACGGGGCTATACTGGAGCGGGTTGAGAGCTTCAAGTTCCTATGTGTCCACAACACCAACGAACTATCATGGTCCAAATACACCAAGACAGTCATGAAGAGGGCACGACAACACCTATTCCCCCCCAGGAGAGTGAAAAGATTTGGCATGGGTCCTCAGATCTTCAAAATGTTCTACTGCTGCACCATCGAGAGCATCCTGGCTGGTTTTATCACCGCCTGGTATGGCAACTGCTCGGGCCTCCGACCGCAAGGCACTACAAAGGGTAGTGTGTACAGCCCAGTACATCACTGGGGCCAAGCTTCCTGCCATACAGGACCTCTATACCAGGCGGTGTTAGATGAATGCCCTAAAAATTGCCAAAGACTCCAGTCACCCTAGTCATAGACTGTTTTCTCTGCTACTGCACGGAAAGTGGTACCGGAGCGCCAAGTCTAGGTCCAAAAGGCTTCTTAAAAGGTTTTACACCCAAGACTCCTGAACAGCTAATTAAATGGCTACCCGGACTATTTGCATTGACCCCCCTCATGTACCTACATGTACATATTACCTCAATTACCTCGACTAACCTGTGCCTCCACACATTGACTCTGTACCGGTACCCCCTGTATATAGCCTGGTTAATGTTATTTTATTGCTGCTCTTTAATTGCTCTTTTGTTGCTCTTTTTTTTTTTTTTTGTAAATACTTTCTTAACACTTATTTTTCTTAAAACTGCATTGTTGGTTAAGGGCATGTAAGTACGCATTTCACTGTAAGGTCTACTACACCTGTTGTATTCGGTGCACGTGACAAATACAATTTGATTTGATTTAGGCAACTATAATTAGGAATTAAACAGGGAAGGAGTTTAGATAGGCAACTAGGAACAATGTAAGGGCACGGTACAGAGCTGTGTGTGTGTGTGAGAGAGAGAGAGTGAGGAATGTGATGTGAGGTTCGGTGAGAATTACAGCCAAGTCACTGACTGGAGAGAGAGGGAAGGAGTAGGAGAGTAGCTCACCTCGCTGTGGCCATCTGGTGGAAGGGACTGGGTGCTGCAGGAGTCAGGTGACCGCTCTCAGAGCCCACATCTCTAGTGAGATGATCCTATCCTATCCACACAGAGGGTTTGAGAGACAATTTACTGCTGGTTTAGAAGATATTGCTGAATTGTCAAGATAAATTAACAACATTCTTATTATTCAACATTATTATTCATATGTATAGACCTATACACTTTTTCCCCAGCTCTGACTGCTGATAGCTACTTTATTGAGGAAAAATGTATTTACTATGACTGTGATGTGTGGTCCCACCTAGCTATGGATGAGAGTGTCAGTTAAATTACAAAAAAGTACAAATTCAGATATTTCTTTGTTGGTTGAACATGTTTTGGAAACAAGTTAGATGCAATTACATTGTGTTTTCAGTCATGAACAGGAAATGGGTGGATAGTGTGCAAAAAGTAATGAACTGTTTCTTTCACAGCAGACACCAGATAGGTGAATAAGCAGTCAAAAATGTAATGGAAGCTTGATACAGTCTTTTAAGTAATTGACCTGAGATGACACTCTCCTGGTCCCAGGCTGCTGTTTGGAGCCCCTCCTCTCTGACGCAGTACTCCCCCCCAGACTGGTGAGACTACTGCCTCGAGACTTCCTGACCTCTGACCTCTTGCTGTCATTGGCAGGCGAGCCATGAAATGCAGGGGATTGGCTGAGGTCTTTAGGGGAACAAAGAACTGATTTGCTGGTCCTTGGTCTTGCCATTGGAATGAATGTAGCGTCCTTCTGACCTAGCATTGGCTATCTGAAAACACATAATAGAATTTAGAGTATTAAAAAAATAATACAATTCAGGAGCTGGGTAAGAGTTTATGATCAGCATTTAGAGGCAGTGATATCCTGGACCAAATACATTAGTGCACAGTCTGCACACCGTAGCAAAACGTTTTGCAACGTAAAACGACAACAAGTTCAGATAGTCACTCTCTGTTTCAGCCCGTTTGCTTCCGTTTGGTTCAGTTTGGTTCCTAGTGAATACAACCCCGGTGCAGTTCAGACTCACCTCTGAGGGAGACTTGTGTGGCCCTCCTCCCTCCTGGTCCCTGGGCGTGGTCCCTCTCTTCTCCCCTCACCGCCTGCATGTGTGGCTTCTTCTCCTGCATCAGGAAAGTCATGGTCTCCCTCTGTCAGATCCAGGTTTTAGCAGTCTGGGCACCTCCCTGAAACTCTGGTAGCTGGAAGAGACAGAGCCTTTGGATGTGGTATTTACAAGCAAACTGATATTGACATTACTACTATATTGATCAATTGGCTGCTTTTGAATACTTATGTTCTACATATACATACTAGACTTCTTAAAAGGATAGTTCACCCAAATTACAAAATTACATATTTCCTTACTCTGTAAGTGGTCTATGGACAAGGTAAGACAGCAATCCATGCTTTGGTTATGTTTACCTGGCCACTGTCTCTAAATGCTAATTTCTTATCATTTTTGTCCAAAAACAAATGCAAGTCCATATCCCTAATTTTTTGTTTTCCCAAATCTCAAAGTGTCTAAAATGTATGGAGTCTTACTGGTACTTCAGCAAGCTGAAGTCTCTCTCTACACGTTTGTGTTCGTGACCTAAAAGGATGGAGGAGAAGGGACGGCAGTGCCTCCTCCTCTCCCGTCCCTCCCTCCACTCCCTCGCTCTCTCCGCTAGCCGAGCTAACCTCCACCCTCATCAAAATGGTGGCTATTTATCACTGGGAGATGCTCCTCTATTTGCAAGACTCATGGGAGATAAATATCAGAACAATACCTTCATCTGCTCAAACGGTTTGAGTATCCCTCTCCTCAGGAGCTCTTCAAATGTCTGCACCTGGTGGAGGAATCTGTCAGTCTGCTTTGAGAGCCCTCTCCAACTCCAGGGCCCAGGCTTCTCGAGGAAGAGGAGGCCATTGAGGAGGGACGGACAGGGGAGATTCCACCAGGTCCTTTAGTGTGGAGGAGAGAACATTTGTTTGCACTAAAGGACAATTGAAATGTGTGAAGAATTGTTGAATGATTTATTTATTAGGATCCCAATTAGCTGTTGCTCATGCATCAATGGAGTGTAAGAACATATTTAAACAAAGCAATAGCTGTGTCCCAAATTTTAGCTGTGTCCCCAATGTTAGCCTATTACCCATAGGGCTCTTTTCAAAAGTAGTACACTATAAAGGGATTAGGGTGCCATTTGGGATGCAGAAGTCATTCAAAGATGACTGTTAGTACCTTGGTGGGCAGCCTGTTCATTCAGGTGAATGGAGCCTGAGCTGAGCTCCGCCCTCTGAGCTTGGGGAGAGGTTAAGGTCATGACTTTTTAACCTTCATGTAGCACACCTGATTAGACAGCGTCACTGCAATTGGGAGGGTCAGAGTAGAGGCCCACCTGGAGAGACAAAACCACAGAGAGAAACAGGTGTCAAATCAATGAGATTTATGCCACCTAAACATAAATTAGGTAAACGATAGTCTAAATGTGTTTGAGTCATAAGCTGTAGGGACAGAGGCAGGGATTTAAATAAAGACCTTGATAGTTATGCTATCTTGGAGGAGATATGCTTTTCAAAATAGAAAAGTCTGAAGTCTATGGGGTGGCTCTAGCCTCTGTATTTCTATGTGTATATATGTGTATCCATCACATCCTCCATTTTGTGGAGAGGTTTTATCACAACCCCTCTCAGCCTGTCTCAGGACGATAGAACGTTGATTGGAAAGAGTGGGTGTGTTAGTGATGATGGCTGTGGCTGAAGCGGACTGCCCCTCTCTGGTAAGCCCTTGAGACAGTAAATCACAGTGACTCTGCTTGACCTCCCAGAGTGTCTGTGTAGCACCATCTCAACAAACACACCTGCCATGACTACCCAGTGCCCACTGAACAGAATGGAGAATAGGCTAACTGTCAGAAACAGCCATTTAATCATTTTCATACAAGCACATATTGGGCTGTGTTCGATAAAGGATTAGGTTTGAATTGGCCTTCCCTGCATATCTACACTATTATGTCTCCAGAAGGAGGAGGAGAGACAGATGGCTGTGTGCTTGTGTGGGTAAGGAGAAGACTATGAGGGGCTACGCTGATATGAAATAGCATTAAGAGTAGAGTGTTCTGCAGCTGGGACAGAGGACAGGAGGAAGGAATATTCCTGCTAGATCCATATTCGATACGATGTGTGCGAGCCTTAGTTTCCACTTCAAATCAATGACTAGCCTATAACCAACATTAATGAGGCAAGATACTGTGAATGCCCAAGACTATGAAAACAAACTGTCACTACACTGTCCATCTGAAGAGGACTCCCCTACAGGGCTCTGAAATCAATTACGTCATTTCCTGTTTTCCATGCAAAATCAATGCATGCGATTGTTCTAATGTGAACCGCAGAGTCACTTGACTGTGTCCCACATGACAGGATGGGTCTATTTAGTGTGTGTCTAGTATTGGGGTTAGAGAGAAATGAGGACCTACCAACCAAATCGCAAAAGCTAAGTGGTGTTGTTAACCGTCTAACCAAATAGTAAACTGTGATACACAAGCAGCATTTAAAGAAGTTCTAGTAATAATGCACTGTGCTATAATTTGTATCTTATTCTATAGCTTTTTGAGCTACATGAGAACCCAACATTCCTTGGGTTCTACCACCACAAACTCTGTTTGCTACTGTCTTTTTACAACCCCCTTTCCATAACATACATACATACATACATACATACATACATACATACATACATACATACATACATACATACATACATACATACATACATACATACATACATACATACATACATACATACATACATACATACATACATACATACATAACATAACATAGTGAGAGCGTAATTCTTTCATTTGACCCACTATACCAATGTGGCTCTTCAGAGGTGCTGAGAATAGTCCAACAACAACAGAGGCTGGTGTTTTTCTTCAGTAGGTAGTGTATTGTACATGCAGGGTGCCCTCTGAAACAATGTCTCAGATGGCATCCTATATCCTATAGTGCACTACTTTTGACCAGAGCCCTGAATGGGAATAGGGTCCATTTAGGATGATTAAACAGGCTATAATAATACAGTCCWCTGGGGTGYCCCCCCCCCCCCCCCCCTGTTTTCTGCCCCTCCCAAATGATAGAATTTGTAGATAATTGGCCCTCTTTCTGGGACTCACCCACAAACAGGACCAAGCCTGGCCTGTTGAAGAGTGACGGACTCCATCCTAGCTGGAGGGGTGCTCTCATCTTATCTACCAACATAAACAGGGCTCTAACTCCCCTGCTCCACAATGAGATAGGGTGCAGGCCAGGCAGCAGGCTGTTAGCCAGCCTGACAGCTTAGTGGAGTCTGTCACTAGCACAGTCAGTGTAGTCAGGTCAGCTATCCCCATTGAGACAATGTCTGTGCCTCGACCTAAGTTGGGAAAAACTAAACATGGCGGTGTTCGCCTTAGCAGTCTCACTGGAATATAGACCTCCTCCATCCCTGCCATTATTGAAAGAGATTGTGATACCTCACATCTCAAAATAGGGCTACTTAATGTTAGATCCCTCACTTCAAAGGCAGTTATAGTCAATGAACTAATCACTGATCATAATCTTGATGTGATTGGCCTGACTGAAACATGGCTTAAGCCTGATTAATTTACTGTTAAATGAGGCCTCACCTCCTGGTTACACTAGTGACCATATCCCCCGTGCATCCCGCAAAGGCGGAGGTGTTGCTAACATTTATGATAGCAAATTTCAATTTACAAAACCCCCCCCGATGTTTTCGTCTTTTGAGCTTCTAGTCATGAAATCTACGCAGCCTCTCAATCACTTTTTATAGCTACTGTTTACAGGCCTCCTGGGCCATATACAGCGTTCCTCACTGAGTTTCCTGAATTCCTATCGGACCTTGTAGTCATAGCAGATAATATTCTTATTTTTGGTGACTATAATATTCACATGGAAAAGTCCAACAGGCTTTCGGAGCCATCATCGACTCAATGGGTTTTGTCCAACATGTCTCCGGACCTACTCAATGCCACAGTCATACTCTGGACCTAGTTTTGTCCCGTGGAATAAATGTTGTGGATCTAAATGTTTTTCCTCATAATCATGGACTATCGGACCACCATTTTATTACGTTTGCAATCGCAACAAATAATCTGCTCAGACCACAACCAAGGAGCATCAAAAGTCGTGCTATAAATTCTCAGACAACCCAAAGATTGCTAGATGCCCTTCCAGACTCCCTCCACCAAACCAAGGACATCAGAGTATAAAAATCAGTTAACCACCTAACTGAGGAACTCAATTTAACCTTGCGCAATACCCTAGATGCAGTCGCACCCTTAAAAACAAAAAACATTTGTCATAAGAAACTAGCTCCCTGGTATACAGAAAATACCCGAGCTCTGAAGCAAGCTTCCAGAAAATTGGAACAGAAATGGCGCTACACCAAACTGGAAGTCTTCCGACTAGCTTGGAAAGACAGTACCGTGCAGTATTGAAGAGCCCTCACCACTGCTCGATCATCCTATTTTTCCAACTTAATTGAGGAAATTAAGAACAATCCAAAATATATTTTTGATACTGTCGCAACCTTACTAAAAATCAGCATTCACCAAGAGAGGATGGCTTTCACTTCAGCAGTGATAAATTCATGAACTTCTTTGAAGAAGCAAATTACGGACTCCTCTTAAAATCTGCGTATTCCTCCAAAGCTCAGTTGTCCTGAGTCTGCACAACTCTGCCAAGTCCTAGGATCAAGGGAGACACTCAAGTTTTTTAGTACTATATCTCTTGACACATTGATGAAAATAATCATGGCCTCTAAACCTTCAAGCTGCATACTGGACCCTATTCCAACTAAACTACTGAAAGAGCTGCTTCCTGTGCTTGGCCCTCCTATGTTGAACATAATAAATGTCTCTCTATCCACCGGATGTGTACCAAACTCACTAAAAGTGGCAGTAATAAAGYCTCTCTTGAAAAAGCCAAACCATGACCCAGAAAATATAAAAAAACTATCGGCCTATATCGAATCTACCATTCCTCTCAATTTTTTTTGAAAAAGCTGTCAGTCTGGCATCAGTCTGGTTTTAGACCCCATCATAGCACCGAGACTGCACTTGTGAAGGTGGTAAATTACCTTTTGATGGCGTCAGACCGAGGCTCTGCATCTGTCCTCGTGCTCCTAGAACTTAGTGCTGCTTTTTATACCATCGATCACCACATTCTTTTGGAGAGATTGGAAACCCAAATTGGTCTACATGGACAAGTTCTGGCCTGATTTAGATCTTATCTGTTGGAAAGATATCAGTTTGTCTCTATGGATGGTTTGTCCTCTGACAAATCAACTGTACATTTCGGTGTTCCTCAAGGCTCTGTTTTAGGACAACTATTGTTTTCACTATATATTTTACCTCTTGGGGATGTCATTCGAAAACATAATGTTAACTTTCACTGCTATGCGGATGACACACAGCTGTACATTTCAATGAAACATGGTGAAGCCCCAAAATTGCCCTCCCTGGAAGCCTGTGTTTCAGACAAAACAGAGATGCTTGTTCTAGGTCCCAAGAAACAAAGAGATCTTCTGTTGAATATGACAATTAATCTTGATGGTTGTACAGTCGTCTCAAATAAAACTGTGAAGGACCTCTGCGTTACTCTGGAGCCCGATCTCTCTTTTGACGAACATACAGTATCAAGACTGTTTCAAGGACAGGTTTTTTCCGTCTACGTAACAATGCAAAAATCAGAAACTTTCTGTCCAAAAATTATGCAGAAAAATTAATCCGGGCTTTTAGGTTAGACTACTGCAATGCTCTACTTTCCGGCTACCCGGAAAAAGCATTAAATAAACTTCAGTTAGTGCTAAACACGGCTGCTAGAATCTTGACTAGAACCCCAAAAAATTATCATATTACTCCAGTGCTAACCTCTCTACACTGGCTTCCTGTTAAGGCAAGGGCTGATTTCAAGGTTTTACTGCTAACCTACAAAGCATTACATGGGCTTGCTCCTAGCTATCTTTCCGATTTGGTCCTGCAGTACATACCTACACGTACGCTACGGTCACAAGATGCAGGCCTCCTTACTGTCCCTAGAATTTCTATGCAAACAGCTGGAGGCAGGGCTTTCTCCTATAGAGCTCCATTTTTATGGAATGGTCTGCCTACCAATGTGAGAGACACAGACTCGGTCTCAACCTTTAAGTCTTTATTGAAGACTCATCTCTTCAGTAGGTCCTATGATTGAGTGTAGTCTGGCCCAGGAGTGTGAAGGTGAASGGAAAGRCACTGGAGCAACGAAMYGCCCTTGCTGTCTCTGCCTGGCCGGTTCYYCTCTCTCCACTGGGATTCTCTGCCTCTAACCCTATTACAGGGGCTGAGTCGCTGGCTTACTGGTGCTCTTCCATGCCGTCCCTAGGAGGGGTGCGTCACTTGAGTGGGTTGAGTCACTGACGGGATCTTCCTGTCTGGGTTGGCACCCCGCCTTGGGTTGTGCCGTGGCGGAGATCTTTGTGGGCTATACTCGGCCTTGTCTCTGGATGGTAAGTTGGTGGTTGAAGATATCCCTCTAGTGGTGTGGGGGCTGTGCTTTGGCAAAGTGGGTGGGGCTATATCCTGCCTGTTTGGCCCTGTCCGGGCGTATCATCGTACGGGGCCACAGTGTCTCCCGACCCCACCTGTCTCAGCCTCCAGTATTTATGCTGCAGTAGTTTATGTGTCGGGGGGCTAGGGTCAGTTTGTTATATCTGGAGTATTTCTCCTGTCTTATCCGGTGTCCTGTGTGAATTTAAGTACGCTCTCTCTAGTTCTCTCTCTCTTTCTCTCTCTTTCTCTCTTTTTCTCTCTTTCTTTCTCTCTCCCTAGGACCATGCCTCAGGACTCCTTGCTGTCCCCAGTCCACCTGGCCATGCTGCTGCTCCAGTTTCAACTGTTCTGCCTGTGGCTATGGAACCCTGACCTGTTCACCGGACGTGCTACCTGTCCCAGACCTGCTGTTTTCAACTCTCTAGAGACAGCAGGAGTGGTAGAGATACTCTGAATGATCAGCTATGAAAAGCCAACTGACATTTACTCCTGAGGTGCTGACCTGTTGCACCCTTGACAACCTATGTGATTATTATTATTTGACCCTGCTGGTCATCTATGAACATTTGAACATCTTGGCCATGTTCTGTTATAATCTCCACCCGGCACAGCCAGAAGAGGACTGGACACCCCTCATAGCCTGGTTCCTCTCTAGGTTTCTTCCTAGGTTCTGGCATTTCTAGGGAGTTTTTCCCAGCCACCGTGCTTCTACACCTGCATTGCTTGCTGTTTGGGGTTTTAGGCTGGTTTTCTGTACAGCAACTTGTGACATCAGCTGATGTAAAAAGGGCTTTATAAATACATTTGATTGATTGATTGATTGACATACACACACACACTTTTATAGACTGCCTTGGCTTTAAGACGCATCCGATCAATAGTGTTCTCTGCCTCAGCATACTTGGTCAGCAGCCTGTTGTAGTCCTCCTAGAGAAAAGAGGGGGAAGGAAAGAGAGAGGAGGGAGGATAATAGTCAAGGCCGTGAGCTGGATAGGAAGTAGAGAAGCACTATTCTGAGCTAGACAATTGGAGCATCATTCAGTGAATTGGTGTCAGTGTAAGGAAGACACAGAAAGTTGGTTAGCCTTTGCACCTGAGTCTGTCAGAATGCTAAGGAATCGGAGTTAGTCTGAGTCTGTCAGAATGCTAAGGAATCAGAGTTAGTCTGAGTCTGTCAGAATGCTAAGGAATCAGAGTTAGTCTGAGTCTGTCAGAATGCTAAGAATCAGAGTTTAGTCTGTGTCTGTCAGAATGCTAAGGAATCAGAGTTAGTCTGAGTCTGTCAGAATGCTAAGGAATCAGAGTTAGTCTGAGTCTGTCAGAATGCTCAGGAATCAGAGTTAGTCTGAGCGTGTGCCTGTGGTGTGGTCCTACTCTCTGTGTATGTACCTGCAGCTGCTGTACCAGAGTGCTGGCCTGTCGTGGGCATCTGAAGTCCTCTGGCACCGTGGAGTTTAGGCGCCTGTGGGGCCCATTGGGGGGTGAGGGGGTCCGTCTGTACTGCTCAGCAGCACCTCTCTCACTATGTCAGCAGGGGACTTGAACACCAGGGTGGGCTCCACTGACAGAGACCTCTTTCTGGCGAAGCCTTTGCTCTTGGGGGGTCAAGGGTGTAGCCGTTCATGGGGAAGCGGACCCTGGGCTCTACCTTGGAGAAGTCTGGGGTGGGGCCCTCTCCAGCCCTCGTCAATGTCAGGGTCATGGCTCCTGGCTTGGGGGGACCCTCCCTGTGGGTGCGGAGGCTCCTGTCCTGGGTGCTGCTGCGACGAGGGGACTGTGGGGGTGCATGCCAGCCTTTCTGAGGGGAACGAGTCATGGCTCGTGGAGTGTCAGGTGAGTGCTGTCTCATCTTCCTCGGAGAGTGAGAGGCGTGTTGCCAGTAGTTAGTGCCTGACTCATCCTGTAGGCTCTCTTCACCGCCCTTGTTTCTCTCTCTGAGTCGGTAAGATATCCCATGCTCAGGAAAGATGGCTGCTGGGTAAGGGGAGGTCCTAGTCTTGAGCTCCTCCCCCCCTGACTCAGGCTGCCAATGAGGCCTGGGGGCATGGCTCATTTGGCTGCTGCGGGATTCCGGAAGGCTCTCTGTAAAGGTGGGTTCCTCCGGGAATGTCTCAGCTTCAATCCCGGGAGCATTAGCCAACTCCTCGGAGGAGAAGTCGAGGAGGTAAAGAAAGGTACAACCTCTGGGAGGGGAGAAGGGACATGTGGGGGGTGGACTGAGCAGGTCAGGAGGGAAAAGGGAGGAGAGGTCTTCAGACACACTCTCTACCAATCGTGTCCCCCCTCTGTTGTCACTCTCTACCAACCGTGTCCTCCCTCTGTTGTCACTCTCTACCAACCGTGTCCTCCCTCTGTTGTCACTCTCTACCAACCGTGTCCCCCCTCTGTTGTCACTCTCTACCAACCGTGACTGAGGCTTTGATGCTTTTGGCTTTGCTGAAATGTGTTATTATTTGACTAAAGAAGTGATGACAATGTTTGTAGTGTTTGTTAGTGTGTGACTCACCGAATGACAGGGTTGCGTGTCCTCTCCAGGTGGCTCAGACTGAGACAGAGGCTCAGAGCTCTGCAGGTCACTCAGGTTATAACTCAGCTCCTCCAACGGGTCTACCTGCTCCAACCTCTAGTCCAGCCCCATCCCAGCTGCCCTACTGGAGGACAGGAACCCCTCCCTGGGTCCCTCTGGGTCCAAGGCTCCAGAGTACCAGGGCAGATCATCCTCTCCATTCTCCACTCCCTCCTCCTCTCCCTCCTCCTCCTCTTCTCCCAGACCCACATTCTGCAAGGCGTTCTCCAGTCCTATAATCCCATTCTCATCCATCTGGCTGTGGAAGTCCTTTTCTTCCTCTTCTTTCCTGTCCCCACCTTCCTCCTCATCCTCATCCCACCAGTCCACGTCTGAGTCTATGGAGCTGGAGGGAGAGGGGTGTTGAGGAGCAGGGGTCCAGAACAGAACCCCTGCCCTGGTACTGCGCCCTCTGGTCTCCATCCTCTCTCTCTGCTTCTCTCTCTCAAGTCTGACCTCTGACCTCTAGCCAGGTGTGGTGACACCCAGCATCCTGATAGTCTGCTCTGGTGCTCCTCTGAAGCCCACCTCCCACAGCCATGGCTCAGAATCTAGCCTTCTGGACCTGGCTATAGGTCTGTCATTCTTATGGAAAGCTTTGTCATGGGGGCACTGGATAGCCTGAAACCAAATGCAGTAATATTACAGGATTAGTGAGGGAAGCATAACTCACTTTGCCCAGTTTTTGGTACAACAAATTTCAAATGCAACACACACACATATTCACAGGTTGCATTATAAATGTCACCCTTTCCCCTACATTGGGCACTACTTTTGACCAAGGACCTTAGGGAATAGGGTGCCATTTGGGATGCTCCCACAGACAAGCACACACGGTAATGTTGCGTACGCACTAACATCTGGGGAAAGTCAAATGCAGCACTATACCACTGCATCCCTACTTCTCTGAAGACAGATGTGACTTCACTACACTGAAAACTGCAGGCCATCTTTAAGGTAGAGCTAATGAACTGTGATTAAAGAGCAATGAACAGTCTGTCTTCATCCTCATACACAGCTGCTCCCTACTGTTAACATGGAAGCATCTTAATAAACAGATAATCATGTGTCACTCCTTCAGTATGCCCAATATTTCATGCTTACGTAGAAGGGCTTTTTCTCTCTCTCTTTACATTTTTTTGGAGGGGGAATGTTTGCTTTATTCATAGACAGACTATAATATGGGGAGACAGATTAGAGAGAGACAAAGGGTGGGAACAGGGATTGAACCCTGGTCTCCCAGGTCTGTGTTTAGACCCCCAGACCACGTGGCCTGCACAAAAGAAGGGCTTTCATACAGGAGAGGGGAAGAGGGATATTAATTCCTAAAGTAATCTTAGAAGAAATAAACATACATGTTTCAGTTTCAGTTAAATATGCATATTATGAAGATCAATTGACTTATCAAATTTAATTGCTCAGTTTTGAGAGATTGTATATAGCTATTTAGGCTAGCAATGGGAACACATCTGGGGTTCATATCAAGATAAAATGATTTTTTGATGTCATGGAGTCTTTGACTGTCACCATAGCAACAGACAACACCAAACCCTGCCTTACTGAGCTCGGAGAACAACAGGCCTCAAAGCTGCACTTCTTATCTCTACCTTCAGCCAATCATTATTCACACAGCATTGACTCATGGACAACAAAAAAAGCAGGGAGAGAAGACAAATGAGAGAAGTTTCTGGGGGTTTGAGTGGGAAGCAGCTATAGCCTCATCTGTATGAGTGACACGTACCTCCTCACCATACTGCAGTGCACTTTCATGCACTTCAAAATACCTCACACAAGCATTCAGACATTCTACCTGTGAATGTGTTGTAGGACGAAGAATGGAACAGAGTCTATTAGGATAACAAATCAGTTTTGCAAGACACAACGACCCAGAAGTGTTTGAAGATTATATTGTTACAAACAATATGTCTAACAATAAGCAACATCCAAAAGTGTAGTTTTGAGATATGAATATTCAGATTTTGTATGTTGAATAAATGAATGTGAAAATGTGTATTTCAGAATCTAGACATACTCCATATTTGAGAAAACACTATAATAGGGTCTTACAGGAGGCATGTATAGGTCTAAAAGGGGCCTAAAATGGCCAATTTCATCATGATTTTCAAAAAAATGGGTTGTGATACCAATGTAAAAAACATGTTAAGCATCCTTCCTCTCAAGGAAGTTGCTATGTGAGATTTGCCAGAACAATCTGAGACGCCAGCAGGCTCATATAGCCCCTCTGTCCTCGTTTCATACGCAAATGTATGGAGAATCTCTCTCCATAGAGGAGAAGAGGCAGCTGGGCTGACGCAGCATGCATCTAAACTGAGACAACTGGGAAAACACAAGCACTTCAGGCAGATAAACAACTTCAGGGCATTTTTCAATGCTAATTTCAGATCTGGGACATAGTTCATTAGTGAATATCAGACTTATTTTGATGTAGCCTAGATAGGATGCATACAAAATAAACAATTTATCTTAAGTAGGACTATAAATTGAAACTGTAAGATCATATCTTTGATACATTGATTAGGCTAGTATGCACATCTTCACTCGTCAATACAGCAATATAGCCATTCTGTTGATTGTAAAGCATAAAGAATATGGACTCACCTGTTGCTTAAATCCAAGCGACGTGTCCATACAGCCCTGAGGTACTCCAAGGTTTTGTTATGTGGTCAGGCTGGGGTATCAAACCGTGTGGGGTTTACCTACAGCTCACAGACAGACAGGGCTGATCTGTTGAGCACAACCACTAGTACATCTCCACAGGAGCCCCACAGAGCCACACTGACATCTAGGCCACTCCTTGGGGTGCCAGGGGAGCTGTCTCTCTTCGAGACTGGGATGACGGGAGCTGCCAGGCTAGGCTAATTAACGCCCCTGCCAGCTAGGCTCTCCTCCTCCGACGACGACGACAGACTCCCAGCCCTCCCTCCCAAAGCTGTCAGGACAGACATCAACGGAGCCAAAAGCAACACATTTCAGTTTTGTTAGGCTGAAGACGAGAATTCTGATGATTCTATGAATCTATTTGAAGCCTCAGGATATCACTCAAGCTGAGAGAGAGCCCAGTCCAGTGAATATTAGCTAAGATGACCTGCTAAATATCTAAGCAACATAGGCTAATCTTCTTACGAGGCAAGGGGGAGAGATAAGGATGTGCAGACAGTCACAGAGCAGAGTTTGTTGGGTGCTCATGTTAGGAGAATGACAAACAGGCCTGGGCCTAGTGCTGTGAATAATGCTCAAAGTTTTAACTTCGCAAAACCAAAGTTAGGGGACCACAGTAGTTTAGGTGACTAATACCAGGTCAACTTATTACAGAATTCCCAAGTCTCCAAACTGCCTACCCACAAGATTTTCCATCCTGACAACATGCTATATCAGTTAGTCAAGGTTGATCAATGTTTAGTGAGCCGAGGACAACAGTCCCACTAATGCAGTGAAATGAAGAGAAACATTACAGGGCGTCAGTGGTTCCTTGAGTCCACTGGGTAAAGCACACAGAGGCCGCCCAAGAGAGCCCATCAGACTTGTCAATTGTTCATTCTTGTGTAGTGACATTGTAAAATGACTATGTAACAACAAAGTAATACATAGATACTACTAATGTACAGTATGACATTTTTACATAATAATTTAGGAATAGCTTTGCATAGCACAATGGAGTTGGGAGGTTTTATCACACAAACACACACACACACAAGAACACTACAGATTCTAAACTTACCTTGTGCTTCATAGGTTATATCATCCAAGGCAGTCGTAGCAGGAATTCAGAGAGACAGCGAAATTGCAGCATTGGCAGACTTAAAAGTAGCAGGCCTTGGTTGCCTTGAGAACTGCATACAAAAAAAAGACTCACCCCAATGTCACCAAGCGACCATGCGATGCATGGCAAAACACGACTTCACTCAATGCCACCTGAGTAAACAAAAAGACTGAGCTATAGCTAGGTTCAGTTTCAATTCAGTCCCTGACCGTAGCAAAACGTATACATCTTGATCTTAAAACCTGTGCTATAATATCTACATCTATTCGGCCTATTTATCTATTCTTTCTCGGGCGTGAAAGAACTGTCCAAGTCGCTCCAAGTCCCGAAAAATCACTATTTGAATTCCCATCATTATTTTAAATGTATATTCATAATTTATTAAAAGTAGATTATAGCTAATTTATGGTTAACGCAAATTAACTGGGTTGTAATACCTGATCGTGGACAATAATGTAAATCTAGCAGGAAAAAGGTGAAAGAGTATTGTTGGATAATTCTTCCGTTCTCGGGGCATGGCACAGATTTTCAAAGCTAAATGTTATCAAGAAATCAAACAATAGAGCGTACTGATTGGTTCGCTAGGGGGCAGGACTTTCTGACTGATGTTTCCAAAAATACAAAAGTGCAGTAAATGCATATGAAAATGTAGACATAATAATATAAGTGCTCCTCCAGTGTGTCAGAGATCAAATGCTTCTCTCTATAGCCTTCCGGATAGATATAATCATTATATTATAATAATTATCAGAATTATGTATCAACACCAATGATGTGTATGTGTTAATACATATCATTCATTGATTATGACTCAAATGATAAAGGGGGAAATAAAACTGTTTAATATCACTTCATCAACATGAGATCGGCATTTTCTTATATTTTCAATGCCATATATTATTGTTCCTCTAGATGGCACCCTTAGATGAATTACAGCAGAACCTTTATGCGTCTGTTGTGTCTCTAATTCTACATATAATACATTAGCAATTATTTTCCACATTAATGAAAACACCCATTATTCCCACATATTATGTTTATTAATAAAGTTTGACTCCAAAAGCTGTACAGTCGCGTCTAAGACTGCTGATCTAAGATCAGGACCCGTACTCATAAAGCATCTCAGAGTGGGAGTGCTGATCTAAGATCAGGACCCGTACTCATAAAGCATCTCAGAGTTGCGAGAGCTTGATCTAAGATCAGGACCCGTACTCATAAAGCGTCTGTCTCAGAGTTGGAGAGCTGATCTAAGATCAGGACCCGTACTCATAAAGCATCTAAGTGGAGTGCATGGCTAAGATCAGGACCCGTTACTCATAAAGCATCTCAGAGTGGGAGTGCTGATCTAAGATCAGGACCCGTACTCATAAAGCATCTCAGAGTGGGAGTGCTGATCTGGGATCAAGGTGTGGGCCCATATTCATAAAGCGTCTGTCACAGAGTTGGAGAGCTGATCTAAGATCAGGAACCGTACTCATAAAGCATTTCAGAGAAGGAGTGCTGATCCTGGATCAGGTCATTCATGTCCATGTAATCTTAGTTATTATAATATAGAAACTGATCCTAAATCAGCACTAAAACTCTGAGACATTTTATGAATATGTAATCTTGTTCATGGTGATCTAAAAGGCAAAACTGATCCTAGATTAGCATTCCTACTCTGAGACACTTGATACATACGGCCCCAAGAATATAAGAATAAAGCTGAGGTCCCAGACCGGCATCTTCCACTGGGTGTCAATGGTGCTGCTATGGTCCTCCCCAGGAAGGGCTGAGGTAGAGGATCCGAATAATGATGCAGTCTACAGCCGGTGATGGGGTGTCTGTGGCTAGTGGGAAAGGTGTGCCTGGTGCCAGTAACATCATGCCCTGGTGTCTCCATCCTCCACACTTAAGAGGCAGAACGATGACAAACCCTTCTATGGCTGGTCGGCTGACACAACTTTGACACGACAATTACTCAAAGAGCATGTATCTCCTCTGTAGGGATGTGTGTGTGTGCGTGTGCCTGTGTCAGAGAGAGAGAGTGGGGATGCCGTTTGTGTTTTTGTGAGTGAGTGTGTGTATTGAACGAGAGAGAAAGCTAATCTGGCAGAAAAAGAATGACGAGAAAGACAGAGACAGAGACAGAGATAGAGATAGATAGATAGATAGATAGATAGATGAGAGGTAGGGAGAGAGAGAGATAGAGCGATAGAGAGATAGAGAGAGAGTAAACAGACAAGAAAACAGATACAGAGATTTAATCATAGGGTAAATGTTGCGAAATTCTTGTTACTTTCCAAAAAATCTCAGATTTTCAAGACATCCTGTTTGAAGGATTCTGGATTTCTTGCTTGTTAATTCTCTGATTTCGGGAATCTTCCAATCAAGATTTCTGAAGAAAGAAACTGGGAATTTTGGGAAAGTCACTGGAATTTTGCAACCAAAGGTATTGATGTTCATGTCATATGTCTGTATCACTTGTTTGTGTATTGTTTTAGTATGGAACATTAGTAACCTAGAATGTGTGTGTATGACTGTCTTTCTATTTCTATGTTATTAGCTCACTGTATTGTCATAAACTCTGCACTGCCTGAGCACAAAGGCTTAGCAAAAAAAGGCACAGACAGCCAGGCAGTTCTTGTGCAGTTATCTTTACTGTAAAATGAAACACACTTTCTGTATTAATAGCATGGCTGTGTTCAACACTTGTCATTAAACTGTACAAGAGGCAGGCAAATCAAGAACGTTGAAGGGAAGAAAACAATAACACGAAAAACAACTTGTGCAGCTAATAGGGAGGCACACTCAGTGAGACAGAAATAAACAGCAGTGATTATCAATAGACTCCAATAGGTTGTTATCAATATAACGTAAGATGCAGAGTGTACAATTTTCCTGCTGGGGGCAAGGAGACCCGCAGCTCCGCTAAAACCATTGACAACTGTGTTCCGCTTTCAAGGGATTGTTAAATAAATGTAAAATACTTGGCTGTAATATTATCACTTCTTGATGAGCATGGTCAGACCTACACATTTCCCATTTTAATAGCAATAAGGCACCTCAGGGGATTTTGGTATACCAATATACCACGGCTAAGGGCTGTATACTCAGCGTTGCGTTGTGCGTAAGAACAGCCCTTAGACGTGGTATATTGGCCATATACCACACCCCCTCGGACCTTATTGCTTAAATAACTCTGATGATGGAGCTAAATGTGAAATAATGGGAAATGTGTAGTTCTGACTATATGCTCTTCAAGAGGTGATGATATTACAACCAAATAGTTATCAAATGTATTTAACAATCCCTTGAAAACCGCACGCAGTTGTCAATGGTTTAATTACGGGGAGCTGGGGGTCTCCTTGCCCCCCAGCAGCCAAACTGAACGCTATTGTGCCGTTTTATTGATAACAACCTGTAAGTAGAACAGGTTCATGTGTTTACTACATGGCCAAAAGTATGTGGACACCCCTTAAAATTAGTGTATTCGGCTATTTCAGCCACACCTGTTGCTGACAGGTGTATAAAATTGAGCACACAGCCATGCATTCTCCATAGACAAACATTGTCAGTAGAATGGTCCGTACTGAAGAGCTCAGTGACATTGAACGTGGAACCGCCATAGGATGCCACCTTTTCAACAAGTCAGTTCGTCAAATTTCTGCCATGCTAGAGTTGTCCCGGTCAACTGTAAGTGTTATTGTGATGTGGAAACGTCTAGCAGCAACAACAGCTCAGCCGCGAAGTGGTAGGCCACACAAGCTCACAGACCGGGACCGCCAAGTGCTGAAGCGCGTAGCATGTAAAAATCATCTGTCCTCAGTTGCAACACTCACTACCGAGTTCTAAACTGCCTCTGGACACAACGTCAGCACAATAACTATTTGTCGGGAGCTTCATGAAATAAGTTTCCATGGCCAAGCAGCCGCACACAAGTCTAAGATCACCATGCGCAATGCCAAGTGTCAGCTGGAGTGGTGTAAAGCTCGCCGTTCTCTGGAGTGATAAATCACACTTCACCATCTGGCAGTCTGACGGACAAATCTGGGTTTTGCGAATGCTAGGAGAACGCTACCTGGCCGAATGCATAGTGGCAACTGTAAAGTTTGGTGGAGGAGGAATAATGGTCTGGGGCTGTTTTCATGGTTCGGGGTAGGCTCCTTAGTTCCAGTGAAGGGAAAACCTTAACGCTGCAGTCTACAATGACATTCTAGACAATTCTGTGCTTCCAACTTTGTGACAACAGTGAGGCATGGTGAGGCATGGTGTTGGCAGCATCATGCTGCAAGGGATGTTTTTCAGCGGCAGAGACTGGGAGACTAGTCAGGATCGAGGGAAAGATGAATGGAGCAAAGTACAGAGAGATCCTTGATGAAAACCTGCTCCAGAGCGCTCAGGACCTCAGGACCTCAGACTTGGGTGAAGGTTCACCTTCCAACAGGACAACGACCCTAAGCACACAGCCAAGACAACGCAGGAGTGGCTTTGGGACAAGTCTCTGAATGTCCTTGTTGGCCCAGCCAGAGCCAGGACTAGAAACAGATCGAACATCTCTGGAGAGACCTGAAAATAGCTTTGCAGCGAAGCTCCTCATCCAACCTGACAGAGCTTGAGAGAATCTGCAGAGAAGAATGGGAGAAACTCCCTAAATACAGGTGTGCCAAGCTTGTAGCGTCATACCCAAGAAGACTCGAGGCTGTAATCGCTGCCAAAGGTGCCTCAACAAAGTATTGAGTAAAGGGTCTGAATACTTATGTAAATGTAATATTTCCAATTTGCAAAAATGTCTAAAAACCTGTTTATGTTTTGTCATTATGTGTTATTGTGTGTAGATTGATGAGAGGAAAAAATGATTTAATAAATTTTAGAATAAGGCTGTAGCGTAAAAAAATGTGGAAAAAATCTAGGGGTCTGAATACTTTCCGAATGCGCTGTATATAGTGCACTGATTTTAATCAGCACCTTACAGGCTCTGGTCAGAAGTAGTGCACTATATAGTGAGCAGGGTGCCATTTGGGACAGAGCCCACATCTGTGTTGTTTCCAAGTCCATGCCACAAGACAGGACACCTGCCTCTCCATCATATTCGCTGATTAATCACCCTGTCATTGGATTGGACTGATTCCTTTCATCATCTCTTCCCCTCTGAATTACTCTGTAATATGGGTTAAAGAGAAAGCCAGACTGTTATTAACATCAGATCCAAGGTCAGTAATAATAATTAATCCCAATTTTGTTTTTTACTTTATTGAATTCCTCAAAGCCTGATATGACGTGGGGAGACAATTACGTTGGATGCTTGGGCATGGCATCAGAGTAGACAACTGATTGTATGTCTATAATATAATCACATTTATGTGGTGTAGTTAATGTGTTACTAAGATTGTTTGGGACATTTCAAGACATGATATCGGTGTTTGAAAGAGTCCCTGTGTGTGGAGTCATGCCTGAGTCAGTGTGTACAAAAAGAAAGTGCACTGAAGACATTACGCAATGTCTCAGAGCATGTTAGAAGCAGAATGTGGATTGACCAGTGTGTGAGTATTTGTTTTTGTGTAATGTGTGTGTGTATGTGTGCCTTTCCCTCCCTCCTGCATCAGGTCAACCTGTGTAATGTGTGTGTGTGTGTGTGCCTTTCCCATCCTCCTGCATCAGGTCAACCTGTGTAATGTGTGTGTGTGTGTGTGTGTGTGCCTTTCCCTCCCTCCTGCATCAGGTCAACCTATGTAATGTGTGTGTGTGTGTGTGCCTTTTCCTCCCTCCTGCATCAGGTCAACCTCTTTCGCTCTCTGATCCTTGCTCTGCATTCTCTGCCCATCTCCAGTGCAACAACGTAGAAACAGCGTTAGACACAGTACACCTTCCTCTCATCCCTCTCTCTGAAGGGCTGTCTGTGTCATATGCACAGTGTAAAGACACGGCTCAGAGAACAAAGCCACCATTTCTGAAGCTAAGTAATTCCTCCCAGATAGCAGTGTTTAATAGTGACTGCCTTGTGGATAGGAGTAGGACACACTCACACACTCCCACACACACACACTGAATGTTAAGCATATGAGGTGGCATTGGCAGGGAATAGGGCAGTCTTCTCATGATTGTGTCTCATATCCTAAGTATGCATACAGAATAATATTGCATCCCAAATGGCACCCTATTCTCTATATGGTGCACTTCATTTTACCAGAGCCCTATCGGTCCTGGTCAAAAGTAGTGCACTATAGGAAAAAGGGTGTCATTTGGGATGCTGCATAAATATACAATGATTGAAATGATGGAAAATCTCTATAATCTGAATGGGGTGAACAAAGCACTTGTATATAAATGGGCATCAAGAGAAACCTGACTTAAACTTGATGGTTATTGTTGCTACATCAATAACTTCTATCTGTCCCTTTCTCTGTCTGTCGTTCTCTCTATCTATCCCTCTCTCTCTGTCCGCTATAATGCTAAAACTCCCCTGAATGGCACATGTACCGCTTCACTCTCACTCTCTCTCCTCTCTCCCCCTCCCTCACTCAACCCCTCTCTCCCCCTCCCTTGCACACCCCCTCTCCCTCCCAGAGAGGAAACAAATAATCCTCCACAACAACTACTGCACTTCTCAGTTCTTTCATTGGTCTCTCTCTCGCTCGCTCTCTCTCTCTCTCTGTCTGTCTCTCTCTCTCTGTGTCTCTCTCTCTCTCTCTGTCTGTCTCTCTCTGTGTCTCTCTGTCTCTCTGTCTGTTCTCCTGTCTGTTCTGTTGTCTGTCTGTGTCTGTCTGTCTGTCTGTCTGTCTGTCCGTCTGTCTGTCTGTCTGTGTCTCTCTCTCTCTTCTCTCTCTGTCTGTCTCTCTCTCTCTCTCTCTCTCTCTCTCTCTCTCTCTCTCTCTCTCTCTCTCTGTTTCTCTTTTCTTTTTCCTGATTGCCATGACTTTCTCCTCATACCTGTTCATTTATTGGATAAAGTGCTTCTTCAAGTTCTTAGCATCAGCTCTCCATCAATCCGCAGTGACTTCTGCCTGTTTGTGTGCTTGTGTGTTTGTGTGGTAAGATGGCATGCCTGTGTGTGTGTATGCTGGGCCACGTGTGTGTTCTGGCAGTGTGTGTCGGAGAGAGCTTCTGCAGCAGTTTCTTTTTCCAAATGCCTCATTACTACCTCTTAGGCATAGTAATTACTATGTGACGCAGGCCCCTGCAAGCCCCTTGTGTAAACACAAACAGTACGGCTGACTAGCACTGCCAGAGAGGGCAATTAAAACACAATCATCTCCATTACTCTTCACTTGGGGACACATTTGCAGAAAAGTGGAGCAATTAAGGGACTTAACAGTACACTTTGAAGAATTCTACTTTTTAAGCATGTAATATAGTAGGTATCTATAATTCATAGATTATCTTTATGTATATATTGTATAGTATCTACATTTGTACATTTACAAAAACAAACTATCATTGGAAAATGGTGTTTCCTCCTGCCTCTTCCATCTGCTGGATGGAAGGTTGGCTTGCGTCCCACCGTATTCCCTATTTAGTGCACTACTTTTGACCAGGGCCCATAGGGTTCTGGTCAAAGGTAGTGCGCTATATTGGAATAGGGTGCTATTTGCGACACAGCCTGTGTCTCTTGCGTGTGCTGTTAGTCTCTCAGACTGACGCAGGTTAGTAGACACTGACCGCTAACTGACCACTAACTGACCGCTTCAGGAGCATATCTTCTGCCAGAGCTCTAGTGCTGATGGCGTCATTGTCCAAGAATCCATTTGAGATCCACAGGATGAAGCCACTAGCCAACACAGATAGAGTGACAGTACATGAGATTGCCATAAACACATACAATAATGTGTCCAGAGAGGTGACTGCTGCAGGGAGTATCCTGAAAACCAAGGTCACAAGGATGGTGGAAGTCCATGAAAATCAGAAATCTTGGCAACTTCTCAACTTAGAGTGCAACTGTGTCCGTGTCTTGTTTTGGAGCTAAAGCTGGAGGATGTTGAGGATGGTGAGGCCAAGTGACCAGATAAAGGTTGGTAGATGAACCCATGTACAGAACAGTGTGTAGGACTATGCCGCTTTGCCCCAACAGCCACCCCCTATCATCTCTAGCTCTGTAGCCCCTGTCCCTCCTCCCTCCTTCCTCCATGATAACTCTCTCTCTCCTTCTCTTCTTCCTTTACTTCCTCCTACAGTGCCACGTTGAACTCCGTGACCAGGAAGTCCACGTGTTCTCTCTCTTTGGTCTTGAAAGCCTCAGCGATGAGGCGCGCTGCGTCCCTGTGCTCCCGGCCCCTCAGGGAAACCCCGTTTACCTCCAGGATTACCTGACCCACCTGCAGCTGCCCGCAGTTGTCTGCCGAACCGCCCTTCTGAGAGAGAGAGAGAGAGAAGTAGAGAGAGTGAAGAGAACCCGAGGAGAGAGAGAGAGAAGAGAGAGAGAGAGAGAGAGAGAGAGAGAGAGAGAGAGAGAGAGAGAGAGAGAGAGAGAGACAGCAAGACCTAGAACATTTCTTTGTGATAAAGAGAGCACAAACAGACGACAAACACTCGTTGGCGCATCGTCACCGTTACAATTACTAATAAACCAGGAAGCAAAAGGACCTTTGTGATCTCATCTCTCACCCCTGTTCACGTCCCTCAGCTCAAATCAAATCAAATTTTATTTGTCACATGTTTTGTAAACAACAGGTGTAGACTAACAGTGAAATGCTTACTTACGGGTCCTTCCCAACAATGCAGAGAGAAAAATAGAAGAAAGAAACGAGAAAAAATGATAACACGATGAATAAATACACAATGAGTAACAATAACTTGGCTATATACACGGGGTACCAGTACTGTGTTGATGTGCAGGGGTACGAATGAATGGAGGTAGATATATACATATAGGTAGCCATCTCATTTGGACCGTTCACATGGACTGTGATGACCTGAGAGACTAAAGAAACTACAAGAGTAAAACCAAAGATACTGGTAACTAACCCAAGATATATCACCGGCATCGTTTCCAACGGGAGCAAATTAACAAGCGAGCAGGTGGGCAAAGCCAAGCACGAGCTAGCAAGATCCTATTGCCTTATTTTAGCATGTATTTGCATATTTCCGTTAGGGAACGCCTTCTCTGTGAAGGCCTTCTCCTTCTTAAACTTCTTGTGGGCAGGGGCCAGCATTTTCACTTTCGGAAAAATAGCATGCAAAAATTCAACTGCCTGCTACTCATCCCCAGAATATAAGATATGCATATTATTAGTAGATTTGGATAGAAAACACTCTGAAGTTTCTAAAACTGTTTGAATCATATCTGTGAGAATAACAGAACTTATGTAGCAGGCAAACCCCTGAGGACAAACCATTCAGAGTTGTTATTTTTTTGATGTCACTGTCTTTTCAATTAGTTATCTTAGAGACACCAGATTTCTAATGGACTTGCTTGCAGTTCCTACCGCTTCCACTGGATGTCACCAGTCCTTGGAAATTGGTTGAGGTTATTCCTTTGTGTACTGAAGAAGTAGGGCTATCGTAAATGAGGGTCACATTAAGTAAATTTTTTGAGAGAGCCACGTTACGAAAAAAGTTGCGTCAGTTTGTTTTCTTTTGTATTGGACACAGATCATCCCGTCTTCAAATTGATCAATTATTAACGTTTAAAAATACCTAACGTTGTATTACAAAATTAGTTTGAAATGTTTTGGTAAAGTTTACATGTAACTTTTGATATATTTTGTAGAGAAGTGGCGATAGTTGGAAGCTGTGTTTTTCTGGATGAAACGGTCCAAATAAATTGACATTTTGGATATATATCGACGGAATTAATCGAACAAAAGGACCATTTGTGATGTTTATGGGACATATTGGAGTGCCAACAAAAGAATTTCGTCAAAGGTAAGGCATGATTTATATTTTGTTTCTGCGTTTTGTGTCGTGCTTGCAGTGTTGAAATATGCTACTCTGTTTGTTTAGTGTTGTGCTTTTCGCCGAAAAGCCTTTTTGAAATCTGACATGTTGGCTGGATTCACAACGAGTGTAGCTTTAATTTGGTATCTTACATGTGTGATTTAATGAAAGTTTGATTTTTATATCATGTTATTTGAATATGGCGCGCTGTATTTTCCCTGGCTATTGGCCGGTGGGACGTTTGCGTCGTTTGCGCAATTTTGGCAAAGGGTCAAGTCTACAAAACTGTGACTCTGTTCGTAACAGACTGTAGTTTTGGGAACAGAAAACTGTATTGAGATCGAATGTTTCATTGATGAGACAATTAGCAGAATGTCGGCCAAGTTTCATCTAGCTCCATCTTCTCCCACTTTATTTAATTTATTTTTATATCAAAAGTCAAAAGGCCTCCTGCGGGGACGGGGCTGGGATTAATTTTTATTTTTTACAAAATATATATAAATATAGGACAAAACATACATCACAACAAGAGAGACAACACTACATAAAGAGAGACCTAAGACAGCAACATAGCAAGGCAGCAACACATGACAACACAGCATGGTAGCAACACAACATAACAACAACATGGTAGGAACACAACATGGTAGCAGCACAAAACATGGTACAGACATTATTGGGCACAGACAACAGCACAAAGGAAAAGAAGGTAGAAACAACAATACATCAGGCAAAGCAGCCACAACTGTCAGTAAGAGTCCATGATTGAGTCTTTGAATGAAGAGATTGAGATAAAACTGTCCAGTTTGAGTGTTTGTTGCAGCTCATTCCAGTCGCTAGCTGTAGCGAACTGAAAAGAGGAGAGACCCAGGGATGTGTGTGCTTAGGGGACCTTTAACAGAATGTGACTGGCAGAACGGGTGCTGTATGTGGAGGATGAGGGCTGCAGTAGATATCTCAGATAGGGGGGAGTGAGGCCTAAGAGGGTTTTCTAAATAAGCATCAACCAGTTGCGACGGGTATACAGAGATGGGCAGTTTACAGAGGAGTATAGAGTGCAGTGATGTGTCCTATAAGGAGCATTGGTGGCAAATCTGATGGCCGAATGGTAAAGAACATCTAGCCGCTTAAGAGCACCCTTACCTGCCGGTCTATAAATTATGTCTCCGTAATCTAGCATGGGTAGGATGGTCATCTGAATCAGGGTTAGTTGGCAGCTGGGGTGAAAGAGGAAACCATATCTAGATTTAACTTTAGTCTTCAGCTTTGATATGTGCTGAGAGAAGGACAGTGTACCGTCTAGCCATATTCCCAAGTACTTGTATGTGCCCTAAACCCTCAGAGGTAGTAATCACACATTCTTCTTAACAAACCACATGACCTTTGTTTTTGGAGGTATTCAGAACAAGGTTAAGGGTAGAGAAAGCTTGTTGGACACTAAGAAGGCTTTGTTGTAGAGCATTTAACACAAATGGGCCAGCTGAGTATAAGACTGTATCATCTGCAAATAAATGGATGAGAGAGCTTCCTATTGCCCGAGCTATGTTGTTGATGGTATATCATCACCAAAACATTTGGTTCTAAACGGATGCTTCAGATTTCTACATCTTGTAAGACATCAGGCTAAACTAAAGCTACTACTTACTATAAGACTATGTTGGTGCTGTTTAGGGCCAGGGAGCATCTATTGAAGATTTGATTCAAAAGTATATAATCCTGAATTAAATGAATCTGTTAGGAATTGTGGATGGCTGTGAATACTTTATTTGTGTATTAGTGTGAGTATGGTGTGAGTAAGTAATCATTCAAGAAGAGCCAGAAACATAGGGCTCTATTTTAACAAACCTAACGCAATGGTAAATCTAAGCGCAGGCGGTAGCGTTATAGGTTCAGGGTCATGTCAGAAATATTTGTGCTATTTTCACTATCACAATTATCGGCAAACTTGTTGGTATTGAGCGTAAGGTCAGGGTTTTGATTATTAAAAATGTTGTGGGTGTGTTGAGGCTTGGCCCCTCATTAGCCAATCAGAACATGCTCAATGGTGAAATATGTGGTTGCTTCAAGTTGTGTATTTATGTCTTTTATGTGTTGCCTTGGAATCAACTCCAATTCCAATGTTAGTTCATTAGAGTTTGTTAAATGGCTTACTGAAACGTAATAACAAAATGTAGACCTGTCTTTGCTAAATTTGTTGACCCATTTGCAGTACACATTGTTTTAACTAATTGTATGGCTTTAATAGCATTCACACTGATACAGGGGCTAGGCCTAATGTAAATTATATTATGGCTGAGCATGGACATGGCAAATATTGTAAATAAGCATGATTAAATGAATTATTGATAAGGTGTAAAAATAGTAATAATAATAATTCTAATCAAATACTAAACAAAACGAAACAACTTGTTTTAAATAGGCTATGTCACACTTACTGGCACCATCATTTCTCCCCGTGGGCATCTAATATTAAAACAATGTAGACAATGTGGAGGGTTTTACGCACATCCAAACTTTTCACAGTAGCTGGATAAAGATCCACTATAAAGAGAAAGGGAGAATGTCCACTCACTGTCATAGTGCTCCCAAATAGGCCTGTGTTTTCTGAACATAATCGGAACTATTTAATAGATCAGATCGTATTCACACATCTTCAGAAGTTGCATTGCAAGCGCACCACAGACGTTGTCACGATAAAACCAAGAAGGTGAATCATTCTATGTTTGGTTATAATACAATTAAACGAAAAATAAGCAATCTGTAAAAATAAAGGTAAAATGTAATGAATGATATCATAAAATCGCCAAGATAAAAAAGACACACATTGCTGTTGAACCAACCTTCATTATAGTAGGCCTAAGGGAAGGCTTAGGTTTTCAACATATGAAACGGAAAACTAGCGATTTTTACAGGTTGCAGATAACTTCTAATTACGAGGTTCACCGGTATCTCTCGTTTCATGATGGGCATGGACATGTAGCCTACATCATGGCGGGGGTTTAACGTACATCAAAAACGGGACCTGTATGGCTAAAATAATGTGGGCCTGCCTACAATGCATAGATAAAAAGAGAACGTCAGCTCACTGTGTTATTCCTCTCAAACCTGATATTTTAATCAAGCTTTGGTGATGATATTTTAATAAAGCTTTGGTGATGACATTTAATAAAGCTTTGGTGATGATATTTTAATAAAGCTTTGGTGATGATATTTTAATACAGCTTTGGTGATGATATTTTAATACAGCTTTGGTGATGATATTCAAAACACGCTTTGGTGATGATATTTTAATAAAGCTTTGGTGATGATATTTTGATACGCTTGGTGGATGATATTTTAATAAGCTTTGGTGATGATATTCAATAACACGCTTTGGTGATGATATTTTAATACAGCTTTGGTGAGGATATTTTAATAAAGCTTTGGTGATGATATTTAATAAAGCTTGTTGATGATATTTTAATACAGCTTTGGTGATGATATTTTAATACAGCTTTGGTGATGATATTTTAATAAAGCTTTGGTGATGATATTTAATAAAGCTTTGTTGATGATATTTTAATACAGCTTTGGTGATGATATTTAATCAAGCTTTGGTGATGATCTTTAATACAGCTTTGGTGATGATATTTTAATAAAAGCTTTGGTGATGATATTTTAATACAGCTTTGGTGATGATATTTTAATACAGCTTTGGTGATGATATTTAATACAGCTTTGGTGATGATATTTTAATACAGCTTTGTTGATGATATTTAAATACAGCTTTGGTGATGATATTTTAAATAAAGCTTTGGTGAGGATATTTTAATACAGCTTTGGTGATGATATTTTAATAAAGCTTTGGTGATGTTTTTTTTAATACAGCTTTGGTGATGGTATTTTAATAAAGCTTTGGTGATGAATATTAAAAAAAGCTTTAGTGCTGATATTTAATCAAGCTTAGTGATGATATTTTAATACAGCTTTGGTGATGATATTTTAATACAGCTTTGGTGAAGATATTTTAATCAAGCTTTGGTGATGATATTTTAATACAGCTTTGGTGATGATATTTTTCAATAAAGTTTTTGTGATGATATTTTAATAAAGCTTTGTTGATGATATTTTAATACATCTTTGGTGATGTTATTTTAATAAAGCTTTGGTGATGATATTTAAAACTGCTTTGGGTGATGATATTTAATAAAGCTTTGGTGAGGATATTTAATAAAGCTTTGTTGATGATATTTTAAATACAGCTTTGTTGATGATATTTTAATAAAGCTTTGGTGATGATATTTTAATACAGCTTTGGGTTGATATTTTAATAAGGCTTTGGTGATTATATTTTAATACAGCTTTGGTGATGATATTTTTATAAAGCTTTTGGTGAGGATGTTTAATAAAGTTTTGGTGATGATATTTTAATAAAAGCTTTGGTGAGGATGTTTTTAATAAAGTTTTGGTGATGATATTTAAAAAACGCTTTGGGTGATGGGATATTTTAATAAAGGCTTGGTGATGATATTTTAATAAAGCTTTGGTGATGATATTTTAAGAAAGCTTTGGTGATGATATTTAAAAAACGCTTTGGTGATGATATTTTAATAAAGCTTTGGTGATTAAGATTTACTTCCAAGCGGTCTCAGGAGGCAAACCCTTTATCGACAGTCTTGACTACTTCGCAATTGCATCGGGCATCAAAAGCCTTCATTGAAATGAGGGGAGGCTATGCTTGGTTTTTAATAAAATAAAACAAAATGGGAAAAAATATACGTTTTTATGTTTCTAAATACAAAGTATACAGGCACCAAAAGCACATTAGGCTACTCTTGTTCTATGCGCATATGGGCATTGTGCCTCACGGCTGGATAGGCTGCGCTTCCACTGTCTAAATTCATGCCATTACCAACTGCGTTACCACTAAAACCAGCTTTTAGTTGGTCTTAAATATCCCTATCAGCACTGCCTGAAATTAGAACTTTGGATAATGTTTTAAAGGACACACCTCAAATATTTCCACCCCGCTCATCTGAGCGCAAGCGAGCTGATATAAGACAACTATTAGAGGTACATTGGAACATACAGTGGAACGGAAGAGGTTGTGATTGGGCCAGGACCATCCGACGCCCTAACCAATTAGGATGCTGACGAGGCCCTATCACCTGTGACTGATTAGAGACACTGTGATGTTATTGGCAGGGTTACAGTACGTGGCAACGCTACATTGATATGAAAATCAGCCTGGTTGGCGAGCGCGCTCGGATACCTTGTTCCTGTCTCTCCTAAGATAGCGGAAAGCGAAAACAGATGAATAAAGAGAAAGGGGGATGAGAGAAAAGAGCACGTCCATATCTCATGGCTCATGCCTTTTGTCTGTGCATTTCCACCCGTTGATGAGGAGAGCTATAGCAATGGAATTAAAACCTCTCACGCCTGTCTGTCACTCGCTCGATTGCCTCCCTCTCTCTCTCTTCCTCCCCTACCTTCCCTTCTCTGCAAACGTTCTCAGTCTGAATCCCCTTTATTATTAACACAATGTACCATCTTCTCTTCCATCTTTCTGTATATCTCTCTCCCCTCCCTAGCTCCCTCTCTCCCTCCCTCCATTGCTCTCTTTGATTTTGAATATGCTGATTTCCCGGTCAGAGCCTTTGTCGCTCCCCTCGCAATCAGCGGCTCTTTTATTTTTCATTAGCCTCTCACCAAAGCATCTTTTGAGCGGGAGGGCTTTCAGTGGTTCTCTGAACTCCACAGAACAGCACAGCTCCCTCCCCAGCCCTCCTCTCTCCTCACTCTTTAGGTTAATCAAAAGAGACACAGACAGACCTGAACAGAGCAGAGCTACAGCCAGGTACGGTGGTATTATCCTCAGTTCTTACTTAGATGTGGCCTTCAGCCAACCCTTTATTTCACATAACAGTCACTGCTCTCAGTGGATGTACTCCTTCAGGTAAAGGGATAGAACAGGATCAACTCTTATCCTCTTGATTAAACAAATGAAAGGATGCTTGGAACCCAAAAAACACATTTAATGTACTCTTACAGTTAGACATTCATGTAAAGCACCTGGCAAGGGTAAAGGGCAATATTTACCTGAGCTGGACTGAACTAGCCACACCTTAGTCACAACATCACAGGGTGGATCTTTGACCCTGTTGCTATGGCTACTGTAATATTTTAATGTAAACCCCTACCTCTTTGCAGGGGTTTTTCGCAAGCATACCATTAAAATACGGACATGCCGCATAAATAATGGGGCCGGAGGAGATGGCTGCCGTTTTATGGGTTCCTAACCAATTGTGCTATTGTGTGTGTTTTTCTGTGTTATTTGTAAATTATTTTGTACCTAATGTTGCTGCCACTGTCTCTTTTGACAGAAAATAGCCTCTGAATATCAGAACAGCGATTGCTCACCTCGTACTGGACAAAGATTTTTTATTTAACAAGTCGGACGCGATGTCATTCGCATGAAGAAGAGACAGCGATATAGGGGATCGGTGTGCCTTGCAAGAATCCGACGGCGAGTGGGTAATCCATCTCTACCATCAGTCCTATTAGCCAACGTGCAATCATTGGATAATAAAATGGATGATCTCTGATCAAGACTAATCTACCAACGGGACATTAAAAACTGTAATATCTTATGTTTCACAGAATTGTGGCTGAACGACGACATGGATAACATACAGCTGGCTGGGTTTTCTGTGCATTCGCAAGATAGAACAGCTGCCTCTGGTAAGTCTGTGTCTATTTGTTAAAAACAGCTGGTGCACGAACTCTAATATTAAGGAAGTCTCAAGGTTTTGCTCGTATGAGAATCTCATGATAAGCTGTAGACCACACTATTTACCAAGAGAGTTTTCATCTATATTTTTCGTAGCTGTCTATTTACCACCACAAACCGATGCTGGCATTAAAACTGCACTCAACGAGCTGTATAAGGCCATAAGCAAACAAGAAAATGCTCATCCAGAGGTGGCGCTCCTAGTGGCCGGGGACTTTAATGCAAGGAAACTTAAATCTGTTTTACCTCATTTCTACCAGCATGTGCAACCAGAGGGAAAAAAACTCTAGACCACCTTTACTCCATACACAGACACGAGTACAAAGCTCTCCCTCACCCTCCATTTGGCAAATCTGACCATAACTATATCCTCCTGATTCCTGCTTACAAGCAAAAACGAAAGCAGGAAGTACCAGTGACTCGTTCATATCGGAAGTGGTCAGATTACGCAGATGCTAAGCTACATGACTGTTTTGCTAGCACAGACTGGAATATGTTCCGCGATTCTTCCGATGGCATTGAGGAATATGTAACAGTACTCTTCTTGCGTTGTGTACAATCAATCATCGACACGAACTCCAACTTGTAGCACCAGTCATGGAGCTTTATTCTGATAGAAACAGCACAAAATTGCACGTCATGCAATGCACGGCTTACCATCCAACTCTGCACTCACGCACGCTGGTTTGGTGCTTGTTCACTGGGCAATGTAGTTACCAAAATAATACAACAATTACAATATAATATTTTGAACAATGTACCCGATAGAAACAGCACAAAATTGCACGTCATGCAATGCACGGCTCACCATCCAACTCTGCACTCACGCACTGTACAAAATATACGAACCCCCCCACCAGACACAGTAGGTTGCTAGCTAGTATTGGCGGGAATTCGCTACAACAAAATGCACAATAAATATTCACCAAAAAACGCTGCATCTTATGTGTGAGGTTCGAATAACATTTACAAGCAAATGTATATAAATTGTAGATTTAAATCATCACTTGGGAGTATAAAAATCACTTTTGACGTACAGGGCTTTGCAACCAACAACTTACCGCTGGTTTGGTGCTTGTTCACTGGGACGATTCTAACTGAAACATCCTCCCTCGTAAGCAAGCTACGCAAACCAGCCAATAAGATGCCATGTTGAGTAGGTGAAGGCAAGACAAAACTAAAACCAAAAACCCATTGGCTTAACAATAAAGTGGCAAGGGGAATCACCAATATAACCCTGTTACAAATACACCACATCCGTCACTGGTTTCATCAATAATTGCATCGATGATGTCGTCCCCATAGTGACCGTACATACACACCTCAACCAGAAGCCATGGATTACAGGCAACATCCGCACAGAGCTAAATGGTAGAGCTGCCGCTTTCAAGGAGCGGGACTCCAATCAGGACGCTTTTAAGAAATCCCGCTATGCAATCAGACAAAGCATTAAACAGATAAAGAGTCAATATAAAGATTGAATCCTACGTTTGCTGGATGTGGCAGGGCTTGCAAACTATTACAGACTACAAAGGGAAGCACAGCCGCGAGCTGACCAGTGACACAAACCTACCAGATGAGCTAAATTACTTCTATGTACGCTTCTAGGCAAGCAACACTGAAGCATGCATGAGAGCACCAGCTGTTCTGGATGACTGTGTGATCACGCTCTCCGTAGACAATGTGAGTAAGACCTTTAAACAGGTCAACATTCACAAAGCCGCAGGGCCAAACGGATTACCAGGACATGCACTCTGGGCATGCGCTGACCAACTGGCAAGTGTCTTCACTGACATTTTCAACCTGTCCCTGACCGAGTCTGTAATACCAACATGTTTCAAGCAGGCCACCATAGTCCCTGTGCCCAAGAACACCAAGGTAACCTGCTTAAATGACTACCGACCCGTAGCACTCACGTCTGTAGCCATGAAGTGGTTTGAAAGGCTGGTCATGGCTCACATCAACACCATTATCCCAGAAACCTCTTGATGGTAAGGGTAGGTAACAACACATCTGCCACACTGATCCTCAACACGGGGGCCCCTCAGGGTGCATGCTCAGTCCCCTCCTGTATTCCCTGTTCACCCATGACTGCATTGCCATGAATGACTCCAACACCTTCCTTAAGTTTGCCGATGACACAACAGTGGTAGGCCTGATCACCGGCAATGATGACACAGCCTATAGAGAGGAGGTCAGAGACTTGGCAGTGTGGTGCCAGGACAACAACCTCTCCCTCAACGTGATCAATACAAAGGAGATGATCGTGGACTACATCAATGGGGCTGTAGTGGATCAGGTTGAGAGCTTCAAGTTCCTTGGTGTCCACATCACCAACGAACTATCATGGTCCAAACACACCAAGACAGTCGTGAAGAGGGCACGACAGCGCCTATTCCCCCTCAGGAAACTGAAAAGATTTGGCATGGGTCCTCAGACCCTCAAAAGGTTCTACAGCTGCACCATTGAGAGCATCTTGACTGGTTGCATCACCGCCTAGTATGGCGGATGTATTCGGCGCATGTGACAAATAAAATGTATAATTGCCTAGCATTGTCGCATTGTCTCAGGCCCTCTGGGCGTCAGAGCCCTGCGATAGAGTCTATTCTAAAGGTTATAATCATCCCTGGTAAATCTGCCAGTCCTCTGGAGTGGAGGAACAATGGCATGGCAGCCAGGGATCTCAGTTTGAGTTCTCTTCCAGTGTGAAACCACAGACTGATCTGACAGAGGCTGTGTTGTGTAGCCATGTGTGGAAGAGGAGGCGGCACGGGCCAATGACTGTGCAGAGTTGCAGAACACAGAATACCATGGCTAGATCAATTCTGACAGGTGCAGGAGATTGTCTGGCAAGCTGTCATTTCAGAGATTACTTGAAAAGGGAGGGTGAGAGGGGTGAGGGGCATGAAGGGTATTTTAGGCTGTTTGAGACCCACCTGTATGGTGACGATGCGTGGCAGGGGCTGGCGAGTGTTGGCACCCCCTTCGATGGCGATGCCCAGGGTACTGGCACTCTTTGCCACCCTCACCAGTGTGGAGGTGGGCTCCAAGAGACCCGGCTGCAGAGAGAGAGAGAGAGAGAGAAGAGAGGGGGCATAATATAACTCAGCTTTTTACTCAAATATTCACCCTGGAGACCCATGAACTCTTTTCTTTTGCACCTTTGTTAGACATTGGTCCACCCATAAAGGTTGGAACCAATCAACAATTTTCCCACCACCTAACCACTAATCAGCAATAAGCATAAAGGGACAGGCAGAGGAAACAAGAGACCTCTAGCGCAGTATGAGATGAGATGGAAGTGATTGAATAGATGAGAAATCATTGAAAGGACAAAAATGTATCAATGAGCAAAGAAAGAAAAACTGTATGTGCATAAAGAAAGAATAAAACAGAAAGAAGTTAGGACAGTTAGGATTGAGAACAAGCTTCAGATAGAGTGAGCAGTGACAGAGAACAACCCAGCTCTGATTGTCTTTCTCTTCTTGTCATCCCTCACTTTCAGCTCCATCCATCCATTCATCCATCCATACATCTCCCTCTTTCTCTTTCTGTGTCGTCTTTCTCCCCGCTGGTGTGTCCTCCTCACCGGTTTGGAGGTGCTGTCCCCTCCTGCCCCCTGGGGGTCTCGTGGGGGGCGTATGTTTGGACTGCTTTCCCTGCTGACTCGCCCCGACTCGCTAATGTCCACCCCGCTGTCCTCGCTCAGTGTCTGTCCACTGTCTGACAGCTGGGACAGGGTGGCACCTTGGAGGGGATGGGTGCAGAAGGTTAGAGACCGGCACAGGGACACAGTCAGGCAGAAATACATACACCCATGATTACACATAAACATGCACTTCCTCTTATTTGTGGAACCAATCCTTCGCGTCCAAATCTGGTCTCATGGTTTCGGAGTCCAACTCTAGCTTTTCCTCCAACCTACTCCCTCCATGCCTCTTACCTCGTGACTGGGGCAGGGACCGCACCTCGTTGACGCCAGACTCTGCATTGGGTCTGTGGACCTCCACCATGACAAAGTGCTGTTTGTTGAAGCCAGAGGAGGCCTTGTCCGGGCTGTGTGGAAGGGGAGGGGGTGTGGATGGGGCAGGGAGTGGATGGGGAGGTGGTAGATATGAGGAGGGGGCGGCAGGTTTGGTGGTCTTAGTAGGGGACTGGACTCTAGGGAAGGGGCCTATGGCGTGCTTGTTGACCATGGAAAACTTGGCAGTTGCCATCTCCTTCTTATGGGGGACAGAGGGGTCCCTCTTATGGGGGACGGAGAAATCCTTTTGGAGGGGGACCTTGGGTGAGGAGGGGGACCCTCGGTCCCCCCTCTGGTCCTTGGGTGGGTTATGGGCAGGGGCGGTGAAGTAGAGTCCAGAATAGGAGGATTTGGAGGAAGGGCGTTTTTTGACCTGGTCTCGTCTGCTGGGATGCCTCTGCAGCCCTGGAGGGGATGGGGGTTTGAAGGTGGGGGGAGATTCGGATGTGGAATGCACCTCATCCTAAGGTAAGAGGAGAACAAACAGATCACATTCCTTTCATCCCACAAAACACTCATATACTACAGCACATATCTGGAATCTCATCATTCCACACACACACACTACCAATTGTCACGCCTCAGAATTCAACACAACTCATTCAGTTAGGCCAGGATTCAGTTGAGCCTCACAGCTAAACATGGTCTTTGTGTAACCTCAGGTTACACCTTCCCAGTCCGCTGTGTCCCCGGCAACAAGCTCTCCCCTCCAACCAAAACCAACTGAGAAATGAACAATGCAAACAGCAACAGGAGCGGGGAGAGAATGAATGAAGTGATTCATGGGTTTAAAAAAAGCAAGAGAAAGCAATCAAAACCAACACAAATATGTTCTGGCTGAATGGAGTTGAGGTGTTTTTAACACTCGTCAGGTCTTTGCTTTCTGTGTCCCACATTACATCGCCTTGGAACCAACACAGCCTCCTGTCGACATCGGTTACCGTTGCTCTGGTAACTGTGGTAGGTATTCTTGTTTGTGTTTGTGTGTTTCTGATTAGAGCTTTTACCTCAGGTGTCAGACAGAGCGCAAGTTCCTCCTTAGTAAGGAGGGAGGAGGAGGAAGAGGAAGCGGAGGAAAAATGTATGCACTAATATCCTCTAACTCTAAACAGACTCCTCCACAGGAAAGAAATAAATAAGGGATGAAGGCTATAAGAGTTCAAACTGCATATCCGTTGCTTCCTCTTCTTGTCGCTCTTTCATTTCCAGCTGTGTTGTTTTTACCCTCTCCCTCCATCCCTCCCTCCCTCCAACCTCTGCTTTGTCCATCTTTATGAGGTTATGGTTCTGGGTCTGACTGCGGGGCTCACCAGAGAGACGTCAGGCAGTACATCCAGACTCTCTTGAGACTCCTCCCCATTACTGTCCACCATACTGTCATTCTGAGAGAGAGAGAGAGAGAGAGAGAGAGAGAGAGAGAGAGAGAGAGAGAGAGAGAGAGAGAGAGAGAGGAGGGAAAAATAGGGGGGAGACGAGGGTAGAAAGAGAAGAGAGAGGAGGGAGAGAGTGAGAGAGAGAGGGAGGTTACAAGGAACAGCTGCTTATTTATCCTAAAGCAAATGTTTAGTCCAAATCGCATTTCTTAGGAGTTGTGTCATCTCTAAGAGGGAGGATAAATAACTCAATATCGTTCTAAAATATACTAATCATTCTAAATAAATGTAAATCTACATTCTAATCTCAACGTTTAGAATGCAATACTACAGGTGGGTACTCGTCACACACACACACAAACGCACATGCACACACAAATATTTCAGTATTTGCACTGTCTCTATGCACACTCACACACACTTTCACTCTCACTCCAACACACACACAAGCACGCACGCACTCCATAATTTTCTCACCACTCACACATAATGCACATACATTTATAGTGACTCTACACACCTCTGTATTGGAACTGACTTTTTAAATATTTCCTGCATATAGTATGCTTACTTACTTACTTACTTTATTGTGTATTTCATATTTCTTATTCTTATTTCTTGTGTGTTTTTTCTAGTAATACATTGTTATTGATTATTGCATTGTTGGGTTTTGAGTTTGCAAGAAAGGCATTTCACTGTACTTGTGCATTTGACATCAAAACTTAAAATCTGAAACTTGAACACACACCTCTAAATGTCTATATTACACCTTTGAATCTCAAAGTTTGGAATGCAATACTACAGTGGGTACTCAGACTCACATAAGGCGCACATCCCACAGCACAAACACAAAGACAGAAACCCAGATATCTGCATGATGGAGGATGAACTGTTGTTCACTGTTGATTGTTTAGTGAGTTCAGAGCATACCCCTTCATTAAACTCTGCCTGTACCAAAACAAAAGCCCCATCATTTCAGTCTAATTAAACGCTCACTGCCGGCATGGGGAGTACTTACCGGCAATTAATTTACTGCAATACAGGGGCACAACTTTCACTGGGGATGGCGGGGACATGACCTCCCACATTCTAAAATTGCATTTTTGTCCCCCCTGGTTTTATCATTGCACTGTGATACCAAAAGCGGCATTGGTGTGCTTTAGGACCATGCGGACGCCTCAGAGTGGTCGGGTAGGCTATTTGGCAATTTCAGCCAGCTGGATTTAGGACCGCGTGGACACCACAGAGCGTGCAGACAGGCTGTGTGAAGGCAAAGCTTCTGAAAGGCACAGTGCTGCTGTCTGCAGCTGCTATCTGTCAGGTGGCTGTATCTGTCAGGTAGCTCTATCTGCTATCTGTCAGGTAGCTCTATCTGCTATCTGTCAGGTAGCTGTATCTGTCANGGTAGCTGTATCTGTCAGGTAGCTCTATCTGCTATCTGTCAGGTAGCTGTATCTGTCAGGTAGCTTTATCTGCTATCTGTCAGGTAGCTGTATCTAACAGCTGTTGTGTGTATGAAATGTTTTATAGACTTTTTGTCCAGTTTCAACAGAAGTAAATTAACTTGGCTAGTTTTCATCAGTTGATGTACCATTACTACTAGAGCTTGCCAAAAGTTGGTTAACGTTAACTAGCTAACTCAACGATGACCCCAGCGGCCAAATGATTAAAGTCCGATATTCTGAAGTTTTTTGACAGCACAATGTGAGTTTTTATTAGAGTCAGTTTAGCAATGTAAGGTTATTGATCTGCCAGTTTCCCTAGCTAATTATCTACTTTTCACACTGACATGGTATAAGAAGTTGGTATAATACTATGCTCATCATGTCTTAGCAGGATCAGATGGTGACAGGTTCAGACAGCCAGGGAAGACCAGTATGTGACGGTGCTGAGGTGAAATTTTGCAGATGCAACACTTTATTCTCTCTGTGCAGCAAACACTGGACAAGCCAGAAGCTTCAAAGATTGAAACTATTTTAAGACAGTCTGACATACCTCAAATTGATTTCCAAACGGTATCAAAGGTTGATAAATTTAATCCCATCCCTAAGACAGTCCCTGTCTTAGGTCAGTTAGGATCACCACTTTACTTTAAGAATGCGAAATGTCAGAATAATAGTAGGGAGAATGATTTATTTCAGCGTTAATTTCTTTCATCACATTCCCAGTGGGTCAGAAGTTTACATACACTCAATTAGTAATTGGTAGCATTGCCATTAAATTGTTTGACTTGAGTCAAATATTTTGGGTAGCCTTCCACAAGCTTCCCACAATAAGCTGGGGGAATTTGGGCCCATTCCTCCGGACAGAGCTGGTGTAACTGAGTCAGGTTTGTAGGCCTCCTTGCTCGCACACACTTTTTCATTTCTGCACACACATTTTCTATGGGATTGAGGTCAGGGCTTTGTAATGGCCACTCCAATACCTTGACTTTGTTGTCCTTAAGCCATTCTGCCACAACTTTGGAAGCATACTTGGGGTCATTGTCCATTTGGAAGACCCATTTGTGACCAAGCTTAAACTTCCTGACTGATGTCTTGAGATGTTGCTTCAATATATCCACATCCTTTTCCTCCCTCATGATGCCATCTATTTTGTGAAGTGCACCAGTCCGTCCTACAGCAAAGCACCCTCACAACATGATGCTGCTTCATGGTTGGGATGGTGTTCTTCGGCTTGCAAGCAAGCCTCCCCCTTTTTCCTTCAAACATAACAATGGTCATTATGGCCAAACAGTTCTATTTTTTGTTTCATCAGACCAGAGGACATTTCTCCAAAATGTACAATCTTTGTCGCCATGTGCAGTTGCAAACCGTAGTCTGGCTTTTTTATTGTGGCTTTGGAGCAGTGGCTTCTTCCTTGCTGAGCGGCCTTTCAGGTTATGTCGATATAGCACTCGTTTTACTGTGGATATAGATACTTTTGTACCTGTGTCCTCCAGCATCTTCACAAGGTCCTTTGCTGTTGTTCTAGGATAGATTTGCAGTTTTTGCACCAAAGTACGTTCATCTCTAGGAGACAGAACGCGTCTCCTTCCTGAGCAGAATGACGGCTGCGTGGTCCTATGGTGTTAATACTTGCGTACTTGTTATGGATACAGGTATCCTGTGTGTGTGTGTATCCTGTGTGTGTATTTCTTTTCTCTCCTTCTCCCCTCACAGGTGGCAATCATCATTCCCAATCAGTCACCAATCAGTCATTAATCAGAAGACACACCTCCTCCAGTTTCCATTACCCTATCACAACCCCTTTCCCTTGGTTTAAAAACCCTGGCAGCTGTTCTCTCTGAAGCTCGATCTCTCTGTCATGCAGTCTCGCTCTAGATCTCTTGTGTTTTTGCAACTACATGTCACTTTGTCCGTTACCCTGTGAGTATGGTTTTGTTATGATGTTTGACTGTTTGTTTGATGGTGGGAAAAGGAGGTACCAAGACGTGTCGCCCATGGGCATACACTACCTGTAGGTATACTTTGTCTAAGAACACTAGTTAGAACTGGGTGGACCACCCACTGTATTTTTGGTTAGTTAGTTAGCTGTATTGAAATAGGCTAATCTAGCTTAGGGGTGGTTTTGGATATTTGTTTCTTTCCTTGGGTCCAGCTCAGCCCCTTTTCCTSCYMCCCCCCCCCCCCCCCTTCTTTACTGTGTGTTTACCAAATAAACCATGAGTGTTTGACGGTAATTTAGTTGTCTATAGTTTGTTTGTTCTCACTGTTACGTTTTCACTACTATAATTTGCATGAGTTACGGGTCTCGTTACCATCCCACCTAGACTGCCGGCCCAAAGGGATTCGTAACAGTACTATTGTTTGTACAGATGAACATGGTACTTTCAGGCGTTTGGAAATTGCTCCCAAGGATGAACCAGACTTGTGGAGGTCTACAATTTTTTTTCTAAGTTATTTGCTGATATCTTTTGATTTTCCCATGATTTCAAGCAGAGGCATTGTTTGAAGGTATGCCTTGAAATAGATCCACAGGTACACCTCCAATTGACTCAAATTATGTCAATTAGCCTATCAGAAGCTTCTAAAGCCATGACATCATTTTCTGGAATTTTCCAAGCTGTTTAAAGGCACAGTTAACTTAGTGTATGTAAACTTCTGACCCACTGGAACTGTGATACAGTGAAATAATCTGTCTGTAAACAATTATTGGAAAACTTGTGTCATGCATAAAGTAGATGTCCAAACCGATTTGCCAAAACTAGTTTGTTAACAAGAAGTTTGTGGAGTGGTTGAAAAATACATTTTAATGACTCCAACCTAAGTGTATGTAATCTTCCGACTTCAACTGTATTTGCATGTTATGATTTTGTAAAGGCTGGCTGAATTCTGTCTATCTCAGCATGTCTATAGATTCTCCCTTCTCCTTGTTTTTGTTTGCTTGGAAATGTTGATACTGAATAACGTTTTCAGGAGAAACTAACTTAGCAGCTAAGAAATGCATTGCCATTAATTATCCTCCCTCAATGTCTCAATGGATGACAGAAATATCAAGTTATGTATCACTAGATTTGGTTTATTACGAGATTAAAGGTATACTGTACAACTTTCATAAGGTCTGCGTGCCTTATATGGAATACTGTATGACAAAAGGGGTCTGTCTTAAACAACATTTCTTTAGTCTAGCAGCTGCAGATATGTTTCTTCTTCATGGCACACGAGACACCTGTCTGATTTTATGCCTGTCTCAGTGGACTAATCGAATAAGGAGGCCGCAGGGATGACATGGTCTAAGAATATGGGGATTGTGGCTCAGATGCACAAGACACAACACATTCTGGAGAGAGACATCTCCCGCCATTTCGTGGGTATTCATTGTTTCATAACTTTATTGTGTGCATTGTTTGCTGTGACTATAAATTACCCATTAATTACAGTACCAGTTTGGACACACCTACTCATTCAAGGGTTTTTATTTTATTTTTACTATTTTCTACATTGTATAATAGTGAAGACATAAAATAACACATGGCATCATGTAATAACCAAAAAGGTGTTAAACAAATCCAAAAATATGAGATTCTTCAATGTAGCAACCCTTTGCCTTGACAGCTTTGCACACTCTTGGCATTCTCTCAACCAGCTTCACCTGGAATGCTTTTCCAACAGTCTTGAAGGAGTTCCCACATAGGCTGAGCACTTGTTGGCTGCTTTTCCTTCACTCTGTGGTTCAACTCATCCCAAACCATCTCAATTGGGTTGAGGTCGGGTGATTGGAGGCCAGGTCATTTGATGCAGCACTCCATCACTCTCCTTCTTGGTCAAATAGCCCTTACACAGCCTGGAGGTGTGTTGAGTCAATGTCCTGTTGAAAAACAAATTATTGTCCCACTAAGCGCAAACCAGATGGGATGTCATATCGCTGCAGAATGCTGTAGTAGCCATGCTGGTTAAATATGCCTTGAATTCTAAATAAATCAGTCAATCACGAGTAGTAGCCTAAATTTAACATGAATTCTCATTTCTCATCTGAAATGTGTGTTACGGTATCTTCTGTTAATGCATTCACTATATTATTAGTTATTTACTGTTCTCCTTGTCGAATTGGACACGTGTTTAGCAGAACTCACAATTTATGCTACACTTGAGAAATACATTTTTGTTTATTTCATTCCATTTATAGGTTTGTCAATTTATTGGTCGTCTTTTGTTTGAAATGCTCCTGTCAACGTTGAGCAAGGACGCACACCTGATTACGCATTTAGTAGTAGAACTAGTCTACCTGGCCTGCACGCAAATGTAGGCCTATAGATGTGCCCATTTTGGGATGTCTGATAGTATTTCTGATTGTCTTAACTCACCACCACTAATGAGCTGTGGAGCTTCTCAAAGTATTTTTTCTTCACCACAAACAAGTAAGCAAAGTATGGTTTTAGAATCAACTGAGTGACAATAGTTCCTCAAAGTATTAGAACAATATTTCCAGCTCTCTCCTTTTCGATAACCACTTGGCATGAAAGGGAAAAATGTAATGCTCTGATCAAATGGAAACGTCATAAAATACCTGATTACTTATCCCTTGCACAAATAGTCTACAGCTGTGTCTGTCCTGAGCTCACTGGTGCGCAAAACTCTGAGGATGCCGACTATTTTATATATTGTTTTGGGCAACCCAGTTGATAGTTGATACAATATTTCAAGTTCATTGCAGACAGGCCATGCATAGCCAATGGGATTTATAGAATATTTTCTACCTGCAAGCTGTAATGTTTTTGGCTTTATGTAGGCTATTTTTACATAGTTGGCAATAAAAGTTACTTTTAGAATGTAGATTAACCACAGACAATGATTTTGAGATACAAAAATGAAACTGTTCTATAGAAATGTGCATATGAAAATCATAACTGGCAAGCAGATTGTTAGAAATGGTAAGATAAATTGGCACTCCAAATAAAAAAGATTGCAGATTACCGGCAACTTCAGGAACGTAAAGGCAGAATTTGCAAAGGCCAGCAGCAGCATCAGGAAGAGGTTTTTTTCTTCTGGTCAGGCTATCTTGCTCTCTGGCTCCCTCGAGTCATTTGTGTGTCTTAATTATTTAATAAAACAGCATGCTCAAAGCATCAGACAAGTTCAGTACATATACTCAAGATGATATATATAGAAAAATACAAGTTTTCAAATTTCGACTGATTGTTCGAAAGAAAAGACTACTCTTGGTCGACCAAGATGATTTTATGTCGTCGACAGCCCTAGTAGAAATGCAGGAAATTGGCTTTAAATGGGCCCAAAAAATTCTGAGGGACCCCCAGACCCACCACCAGATTGTCCCCTCCACTTCTGAAACCAAAGTTGCGCCCCAGCTGCAATAGTTGTTACTTAGTACACGTGTGTTTGTGTGTACATGTGTGTGAGAGAGAGAGAGGTAGAGTGAGTGTTTGTGTGACGGAGAGAGAGTGTTTGTGTGTGCACACGTAATCAGCTGTAAGTGTGTCTGTGTTTGGGTATGTGACTGTGACTGTGTATGTGTCTAGTTGATTAATCCACATTTTCTGATCCCCCACTAAAACCATCCCACCTCGCTAATCTCTCCAAAACAGCGGCATTCAACTGTGACTTGCAAACAACAACAACTATAAGCAAGGGCACAGCCCAGACCACACACACACATACACACACACATACACATACACATACACTTACACACACATACACACACACCTGGTCATACCATCCAGGGGCCATGCTGAGACAGAGAAGTGACTTGTGAAGGTCTGGCATGGTCCATCGTGTCCTATGTATGGTAAGCCTGCTGCAGCTTTTCTCAACTGTCAGCTTGTTCTCTGAGTCCAGAGAGTATTGAGTGTGTGTGTGCGCATGTGTTTACGTGTGCCTCTGAGTGTGTGTGTTACGTGAACGTAAGTGTACTTAAGTCTCCTTCTCCAGGAGGAGACACATCAATAGTGGACAGGACAGCAGCAGCTTAGTCTGTCTGTCTGAAATGACTCCTGTTGAAACAACAGCCACTACCAAGCACCAGCACACATATTAGGACAGAACACACTAGTGATGCACAGGTTGACTCATAACCCGCAGGACCCTCACTTATACAGTGGCTTGCAAAAGTATTCACCCCCTTGGCATTTTTCCTATTTTGTTGCCTTACAACCTGGAATTAAAATAGATTTTTTCGAGGGTGTGTATCATTTGATTTACACAACATGCCTACCACTTTTAAGATGCAAAATATTTTTTATTGTGAAACAGACAAGAAATAAGACAAAAAAACAGAACTTGAGCATGCATAACTATTCACCCTCCCAAAGTCAATACTTTGTAGAGCCACCTTTTTCAGCTATTACAGTTGCAAGTCTCTTGGGGTATGTCTCTATCAGCATGGCACATCTATCCACTGGGATTTCTGCCCATTCCTCAAGGCAACACTGCTCCAGCCCCTTCAAGTTGGATGGGTTCCGCTGGTGTACAGCATTCTTTAAGTCATACCACAGATTCTCAATTGGATTGAGGTCTGGGCTTTGACTAGGCCATTCCAAGACATTTAAATGTTTCCCCTTAAACCACTCAAGTGTTGCTTTAGCAGTATGCTTAGGCTCATTGTCTTGCTGGAAGGTGAACCTCCGTCCCAAATCTCTGGAAGATTGAAACAGGTTTCCCTCAAGAATTTTCCTGTATTTAGCGCCATCCATCATTCCTTTAATTCTGACCAGTTTCCCAGTCCCTGCCGATGGAAAAACATCCCCACAGCATGATGCTGCCACCACCATGCTTCACTGTGGGGATTGTATTCTTGGGGTGGTGAGAGGTGTTGGGTTTTTTCAATTTTAGTCTCATCTGACCAGAGTACTTTCTTCCATATGTTTGGGGAGTCTCCCACATGCCTTTTGGCGAGCACCAAACATGTTTGCTTATTTTTTTCTTTAAGCAATGGCTTTTTTCTGGACACTCTTCCGTAAAGCCCAGCTCTGTGGAGTGTACGGCTTAAAGTGGTCCTATGGACATATACTCCCCTCTCCGCTTTGCAAGACCCTTTAGGGTTATCTTTGGTCTCTTTGTTGCCTCTCTGATTACTGCCCTCCTTGCCTGGTCTGTGAGTTTTGGCAGGTTTGTTGTGGTGCCATATTCTTTCAATATTTTAATAATGGATTTAATGGTGCTCTGTGGGATGTTCAAAGTTTCAGATATTTTTTTTATAACCCAACCCTGATCTGTACTTCTCCAGAACTTTGTCCCTGACCTGTATGGAGAGCTCCTTGGTTTTCATGGTGTCGCTTCCTTGGTGGTGCCACTTGTTTAGTGGCGTTGCAGACTATGGGGCCTTTCAGAACAGGTGTATATATACTGAGATCATGTGACAGATTGCACACAGGTGGACTTTATTTAACTAATTATGTGACTTCTGAAGGTAATTGGTTGCACCAGATATTATTTAGGGGCTTCATAGCAAAAGGGGTAAATACATATTCACGCACAACCTTTCCGTTTTAATATTTGTCTTTTTTTGAAACAAGTAATTTTTTTCATTTCACTTCACCAATTTGGACAATTTTGTGTATGTCCATTACATGAAATCCAAATAGAAATCCATTAAATTAGAGGTTGTAATGCAACAAAATAGGATAAATGCCAAGGGGGATGAACACTTTTGCAAGGCACTGTATCTGCGGGGCGGGCGGGTTTAGTGTCATGATATATTGTGTGGATGAAGGGCAGGTAGGTGACTTATCATTCTTGTCCAATTTATAGGCTACGTTGAGGTTTACCTTTCATTATTTTTAAGCTATCTGGCATTATTAGTGCGGAACTGTATGTGCACCAAATAGTCTACACGCCAATAGCCAAAGGCTTTAGGGAATGGGCAGAAACAATAAGGACAATCTGTTAGTTTAACTCAATAAGAGAAAAGCAGCAAAATGGAGAGTTGAAAATAAAGAGAAGGGAAGGCCAGAGAAGTAATGTTTGGGAAAGATTTAGTGAAGTGTTAAAAGAGGGTGATGGCAGTGCTGGTTATGTTATTTGTGATTAGGGTAACCACATTTAAAATACCCAATTGTGGGACAACAGGATGATTTTGCGTAACATTTGCGGGACAGTGTAGCCTACATGAATAAAATAATTTGGCATAACATTTGGTTATGTTATGTAGAACACTATTTAATCATTATGTGATCTTCCAAGACTGACTCATCTTTGATCTAACTTTAGCCTGCTAAAGGAGCACCATTGTGAGATGGTCCTCCGGACTTCTGCTGTTGGCTGCACCGAATTGAACCGCAGTCAGCATACTCTTTTTGCCTCACACACAAGTTGGTGATGCAGAAACGAGAGACGTGTGACCATTTTATGAACATCTGGGAATATTCTGGGTGGTCTCAGGGAATGTAAAAACAGCTAGGAAGGGATACTTTTCAAACGGGATTGAGTGAAGTAGCAGCAAATATTTTAAATGAGCACCTGATGAACATGGAGAGCCCCACAAGTTTGACAAAATTATCTTTCAGTCTGATAGGGCTATTTACTTACTTTTCTAGCTCTTCATCAGAAGCACATTTTTTATTTTTACCCAGAGTATGTTGCAGAGTATGTTGCAAAACAGAGTATGTTGCAGGACCTGATGTCCCTCTTGAAGGGGATCATCGCTCTGAGTTCATCAAGTTTGTTCATTAATGATTGAACATTAGCGAGTAGTATGCTGGGTAATGGAGGGCGGGATGCCCAGTGTCACTCACTAAGACCCTGCCCAGCCTACTCTCCGGTAGGACTCCCAAGCAGATCGGCTACTCGCCGAAGAAGCTAGTCCATTGTTCTGCTTTTCAGGGAATTCGGGGAAGGTAGGATGGATGGTGAGTACCCAGCGATTCGTATTCCAAAAGTTCTACCCGTGTGTGTGTAGTAATGCACGAAACAAACTAATTAAGAAAATTAGGGCTTACACAAGTCCGAATTTCTTATAGGCTAATTTTCAAGACATCAATGTACAGCTACATTTTTAGACGTCACTGCAGAATATCCGCCACATGCATATGCACACATACTCAGCTGAGTTCTTACAAGACCTGAATTTCATATAATATTCAAGACATCAATGTAGCAGTAGAACAAATATCACAATTTGGGAAGATAACCTCTACTAAAATAAATCAAGGTAGGCTAAAGCAGAACACATATGAGAATATATAGTCTCCCTGCCTATGTGATATTATGAAGCACATATTCAGATTACAAACTTGTTCTGTACTGTGAAGTTAAAGGAAAAATAAGTTCCTAACTTAGTTTTCAAAACCTCCCACGATGACTCTCACCATGTCTCGTCCATTTAACTCCTGACAGTAAATGTCTTGCTCAAAGCCATGAGCGGGCCTGTGGCTGTGATGTTTAGCCTCCTTGAAAAGCTGTTCTGAAGACTCTGGCTGTACAGTATTGTCTATTTTTTTCATTTTGAGTGTTAACTATAACCTGGGTGTCCTCTACCCTTGTCTACAATGCTTACTGCCACTAAATGTGCTTTGGTTCGGGCATCTTCAAAAACCTTTTTTCGGGGGGCTCTTTGTTGTCGTTTTTTACGTCGGAGGCTGAGGATGTTACTGTACTTTTCACCCACTCTTTTGCTAGTTTAATCCATCCAGTCTTTTCTAGACCCAAGCTCCCTGCATTTTTTCATGTTGTACAGCCCAGCTTTGAATTTTGCATGACATGCCAGGGGTTAATACGTTTGCTTGTTCTTGAACTGAGTGGATGCAAAAGTAAATTTTGCTTCTGAAACAGGAGTGGAGAAATAGGAGTCATTTCTTTCAGCATCTTGAGCAAATACGAATGCGCAGTTACGGACCAGTCTGTAGAGGTTCTATCTTTATCAGCATCATAAAAGCTGATAGTATTTCAACCATATAAAATATGCATCCAAGCTGCACTGAAATCATATCAGAAACATATTGGATCATTTTCACAGCTTTCTATTTCCTTACAACCGGTCAAACATTCTTTCCCTTTTTTTTGGTCCCTAAAGGTCTTAACTGCATGAAGGAAGCAGAGATGACAAAGACAACTTTACAGATGTCAACTATATTGAAGCATTTATTTCATTCTAGCCATTTATGACATTATTCTGGTGAACAAGGGTTTGTTTAGTCTTCCAGGGCAACATACAGCCTATAAGCTTCATGTATCTAATTATAGACAATGTGACTAACAAATTAAGGTCGGGAATAGGAGAGTCACCAGGCCACTAGCACACACACACACTGCATGACAATGTGTGTGTATGCACTGTGAATAGGGAAACACACACACACATGCATGCAAGCACACACCCACATGCAGGCTCATGTACACCGAATGCGCACACACACACACACACACACACACATACACATACACACACACACATATACACATACACAAATACATAGAAATGTTCAAAAAGACAGTCACACTTGGATATACTGTAAGTACAAGACACAAACCAACAGAGGAAATGACTTGCATTGGCTTTATGCAACCTGATAAGTGAATGCAGACTAAAGCACTCCAAACAGTATTTACTTCAAACATAAAGGCAGAACATCACTGCAAACTGATGCAAAAGAAGAGTATTGGCAACAACTCCTACCTCCATCATATCTATCAACCACAGCAGTCTTTCCTGTGGTGTTGAAAAGGGAGGGGAAGTCGGGGTTAAACAGAAGAAGTTCCTAGATAAATAAGTCTCTTTCATCTGTAGTGGAGGATTTAGGCCCTTTCCAACTCAGCAGGGACACAACGCTCTTATCCCTGGCTACGTCCCAAATGGCACTCTATTCCCTATTTAGTGCACTACTTTTGACCAGGATCCTTAGGGCTCTGGTCAAAAGTAGTGCGCTATATAGGGAATAGAGTGGTATTTGGGACGTAGCCCCTCTGTCCTCCCAATCCCCTGTCCTTGCCCCATGCAGGGCTGGTCATTCTGAGGAACGTCGTCCGTAACGGCTCTATCCTCTACAACTCATCAAACAGGGACAACTTCCAAGAGGTCTGCTTCGAGGCATCAGTGACAACTGGGAAAGATGAATGACTCAGACTTTCACAGAAAGTGATACAGACAGGTAGACAGACAAGACAGACAGACAGACATAGAGAGAGACAGACAGAGAGTGGGTCCACTCCAACCCAGCCGCCTACCCGTGCAGAGCTGAGGGTGGTGGAGGTCATGTAGCTGGCTGACGAGGAGGCCGGGGTATCTGGATAGGAGACCATAGAGATGGAGTCAGAGTGGAGGGCGGCTGCACTGGCACACCCCTGCCGAGCCTCCAAAGCCTGGATCCCGCGGCGCAGCACCATCCCATCGAAACGCTCCAGATCCTGGGGAGTTACCAGGCCACGCACCTCTGATAGCAGGGCGAACTGAGAGGAAGGGTGGGGAAGGGGAGGGAGACAGGGTTCAAGAGTTATATGGAGATATAACAGGCATCAGTCTAAAACATGCATTAGGAGACTATGGGGAATGCAGAATGCAACTGAAGAACACTGTAAAGCACTTTGTGAATTGTGAATTCAATATATTTGATAAATCATTGCTCTATATGAGGTGGAGGGCTAGGGCATAGACAGAAAGCCAAGCAGCTTTATAATATAATGGGTAAAAACAGAAGTCTGAACATCCACAAAAGCCTTAACATAAATCATCGAAAGTCTCACAAAACTTGTCATCCAAGTGATGGATGTACAGAGAAAAGGCAAATAATCACCATAAGCATTACGAAGTGAGAGAACACAAGAACCCAATACATAATGCACCTCACACCAACTAATACACGCACGCACGCACGCACACACACACACATCATCCTCTCACATCTCCCAATACACACACTTTCACTCCTCACCTTGGCATGTGTGTTGAGCAGTTCAAACAGGGCCAAGACCAGCTGCTCCACCTCTATGTGTCCGTCTCGGTACTCCTCCACGTAGTAGCCCATGGTCTGCCTCTCTGTCTCCGTCAGCAGGTGGCGGGCCTGTTCCTCCAGCACGGCTCTGCTCTGGTTCACCAGGCTGGACAGGGTCACCTGGGAGCCAGCCATACCCTTATAGAACACCAGCTAGAGGGGGAGAGGGGGGGAGAAAGAAGGGACAAGGGAAAGGGGGTAAGGAGGAGGGTTGAAAAAGGAAAATATTAGTGTGTGTGTGTGTGTAAGGAGGATGGTCAGAAGGTGGTGAGAAGTTGGTGACACAGAGGTGAGGGGGAGGAGTGTGTCAGGAAGGAAATTATAAATGAGAAACAAAGGGACAGAAAAAGAACAGAGAGAGAGAGAAATCATATATACATGTACATGCCCATGCATTAGCCATTCCTCATCATTCATCCATCCAACCCCCAGCTGGCATGGAGGGGCCAGAGTTCCTCACTCTAACACTGGCCCTAAGGCTCTTGGCTCTCATCACAAACACAGAAACACGGCCCACAGTGTGACAGCCTTTTTCTGTGCCAGCTCAGCCAATCCAAACAATTCACAGAGTGATGGCATCACGGCACTTGAGAAACAGATGAGAATTGTACTCTGCATTCACACACACACACACACACACACACACACACACACACACACACACTACACACACACAACACACACACACACACACACACACACACACACACCCAAACATGCACGCACACACACACACACACACACACAAGCGCTCTCTCCTCTCCTCACTCTTCCTTGCCCTCTCTTTCTCCCGCTCTGTGCTCCTCTCTTTCTTTCTCTCTTTATCTCCTCGCTAGCAGCTTTCCTTGAATTAACTCCATATTTAAAGACACTTCAAAGTCACCAGCCGCAAGGCTGTTTAAGAGAGAAGGAGAAAAAGAGAGAGAGATAAAGAGAGAGGTAAAGAAAGAGAAAGAGACAGAGAGAGGTGGTATGGAAGGAAAGAGAACGACAGAAAGAAAGAGAGAGGAGGGAAGGAGAGAGAGAGGGGCACCACAACCTCCTCACCTCATCCTACTCATCCTAAACTCTTAAACACTCTCATTAGTCTGTGTTAGCCATCAGGTCTGGGGAACGAGGTGTTGCAGCCTGCGCCAAACATAAGTCCCTACCCCAAGGTGAATCTGCACACTAAACAACTCTATACAGTACCTACAACATGCATTTAGATGAAGAATCCTACGGACAAGGGCACAATCTGTATCCCAAATGGCACCCTATTCCCTATTGAGTCTTGGTCAAAAGTAGTGCACTATATAGGGAATAGGGTGTCATTTGAGATGCTGTCTGAGAGTATAGTTCAAAACTACAAGGTGTAAGAAAAACCAATCCCCATTGCCAATCCATGTGATAGTCGTTAGGACACTGCTGGTGCCAAAGATAATTTAATTACTTAATTCAAATAAATGAATTACAGCACTAAAGTATGCTCTCTAGAGATTAGCTTCTGAGACCCGGGGTCTAGCCTGTAGCTCATGTTAAAATCTCTAAAAGTCTAGATCATTTAGCTATTTGATTTTGAATTTTCGGACCCCTGTAGGTATCCCCCTCAAATGTATTATAAGGAATAAGGTTTGGAACTGTCTGTCGCTGTCCTATATCTAGGAGATTGTTTTGGCACACGTATTTAACCCCTTTTTTTTGTTGGCACAAAACTACCATCTTACCTCCATTCATTTTTTTAACCCGTACCAGGTTACCTTTAGACGAGTCCAATGACACTTGTGGGGGTCGTAGCATGTTTGTGAGAGTCTCAGCTTTTCATAGCATGGTTATATTAGTTAGTAGGCCAAACGTTTTCATGAGAAGACCAATTTTCGGGATGTCTCCTGGTCTGACAAACACCGCTGTAGCTCTACCACTTTCCTCTGCAAATGCAGAAGGCCGACATAGGCAGATGTGGTGGGTGGAGACGCAGCCCATGCAAAAAGATATCTCAAACTTAAACTGCCATTTTTTTATGAGGATTTTTTATGATGTTAATTAGATAGACGCATGGGTGCGTCAATAGAGTCTTATTTAAACTAAGACCCATTAATAGTCCTATCAACTATTACAATGGCCAGTGTGCTGCTGTCTGTGCCTGCATCTTAAATGGGACACAGACTGGGTCTTTGGCAATTCTATGTGTGCACTCTGCCAGATAAGATGACTGTACACTTTATCAAAGGCACCAACTACAAGCACCACTGACCACATTCCAATCAATACACAGAGAAAGGGATAGGACCAAAACAAAACAAAACAAGACAATACAAAGAGATGGACACCACACAAGACAAGAGAGATATGCTCTCATGTCCTCACTGCTTACAGGTCAAATTCACACCACACTGCACTGTCTGGCACTCTGTTGTAAATCAATGTTAAAAATCAATGTAGATCAATCCACTTTGATAGTAGGATCAAAGTTCTTATATACTAAAACTTCATGACACTTCTACGAAAAGTACTGGATGGGGGAAAGCCCGTAGTGGAGTCCTGTGTCCACCAAATTAATTTGACCTTTCACTTGGCAGATCAGTGAGAACTAAGAAATGGACTTAGAAAAAAGGAATCCAAACGGGTTCTTCGGCTGTCCCCATAGTAGAATCCTTTTTGGTTCCAGGTAGAACCATTTTTGGATCCTCTGGGGAAAGGGTTCTACGTGGAACTCAATAGGGTTCTACGTGGAACAAAAAAGGGTTCTTCAAAGGGTTCGCCTATGGGGACAGCCGAAGAACCCTTTAAGGTTATAGATTTCACCTTTTTTTCTAAAAGTTTAAGATTAGAACACGGGAATGATTCATCATTAGGAAACCAGTGTGAATGATTCATCATTAAGAAACCAGTGTGAAGGATGCATCATTAAGAAACCAGTGTGAAGGATGCATCATTAAGAAACCAGTGTGAAGGATGCATCATTAAGA